>NW_027467782.1:30247185-30343842 GCF_004210375.1 Tachypleus tridentatus
AAAACCACACATTAACCACAGACAAGAACTGTTGTTCTGTTTTTGATGCACGGACTTGTTGGGCTAGGTAATTTATGTGGAGACAACCAGATATCGGAGGGAGGGTATCTGTTCACAAAAATTGCTGGCCCTGAAACCCTGTCACCCAAAGGTGATGTCATCGGCACACAGAAACTACCGAACAAGGCTGTTCAATAGTTTAAACATGTACCTTCTAATCTATATGTTACAACATGTGTTGCCGGTGTGGCAGGGGAAATATGTCTAATGAAAGAAATTGCGGCTTGTTTGCCCGGCTTCCAGTTTTATTACAGGCTGTTATTGCCCATTATCGGCAAAATCCGTTAAGGATGACCAGTAAAACAATTATTTAAACGTAGAATATCACTTATCCACTCGGGAAATAGACATAGCAAGAACCGTTGCCCGCAGGTAATATTTATATGTCCTGGGACGTCGGGAAGTTCTTAAATTTGAGCTCTGGACTGTAGTAGCCTATTTACAGTGATCGTTCTGTACTGGTACAGGTATATAACATATAATCAATTGTACACTGCACTGCATGTTGAACTACTAAATAATGGGTTAGGTCTAGGTTAGAGTACCTTAATCCAACTCAAATATCTGAATAATGAGTTGTAATCTCAACTTTGAGCTCAGTTTTGACATAGGGACTTAAAATGAGCCAACAAACCATACATCAACAAAATAGGCATATTTCTGAAACTTTATCTGCATGCATGGATGCGAAAGTAAATTCAAAACAACGGCTTTAAGTTGGGAATAGTCCACTTAATTATTTCAGGCTACAGTAGCATTTCCAGTGTTCTTACACTAAACTATTTACAGTATTTAGGCCTAATGTTATTGTCACTCGGTTCTCAGATTACAACTCCAACGTTAGGCCCAAAGCAAATACATTGCAACTGAGGCCACGAACGTTAAGCCGAGTACTCAGTACTAACCTTGTTCACTTGAACTTGTTCAACTCGTGCACTTTTCCAGACAATCCTTAATTGATTTTGTTGATTTGTCGGTGCTTTACACTAACTTTACATAAAGCCGGTGCCACAGTACTGTACTATTGCTAGTTGTATAGTATATACATAACAAAGTTAAGAATAATGTTGTCATACATGTCTAAGTCTTACGCAATTTGACCTAAAATGTCGAATTATCGTCTTTAGACTGCTCCGACCAGTACGTTGTTTTGCCGGCTTTTCAAAACATACTGATCTGAATTTACAATCGCAAAATAATTAAATTACACCTAAAAGTTTGTCGTCATTGTCTCTGTGCTTCTGTCTCGCACTGTTCATTCGTTTCATAAAAATATCACCAGAGGGCTGGTTGGGGCATTATGATTTCAGGATAGGATCAAGAAAGAAGTTAGAAGAATATAGTTGTGATTTCCATTTTTGAGTCACAGGTCGGAATTCCATCACAGAAAATGCTGTCCTTTTCTGCCGTTGGCTATCGTTTATAATTCGGGACAACTAACGCAGGTATCTCAGGTATAGTTTTGTTTATAATTTAAGAAAAAAAATATTTGATAAAAAATTTTACTGAATATATTATTCAAAACTTTGCCTCTGTTTGGTTTGCTGATTTGATCACAAAGATGAACACTGATAATTAGTTAAGTGAGGATATCACTAGGGGTTGAGATGGGTGTGACTGTTTTTACACGCAATTATCCGTTTTTCGAAACACGCGAAGGACAAACAATCTAGATGCACTTGTGAACTAAACATACTACCTCAGGGTATTCAAACACACACGGTACACGACTACTTCTTATATACCTGATGCTAATGTAATAGGCGGTTTTTATTGTTTCAGACTGAACATACACTGGACAGGAGTAGCCTGAGTTCAGTCTGTTACCACACTTACAGAGTCTAATGGGTTATTGTTGTGTTAGAATAAGTAGGCTAATAAATAACGAAACAAACGGCATTCTTGGCCTTAATGTGACCAAATTTGATACGTGTAACCTGTAAGAAAACTATGCTTTCCTTTGTAAATGTGAACAGGGGCTTTGAAGCAATAGAATTGATATGTGTAATAGACGTTGCCATTGTGGCTATTCGTTACACATTGTATTTTCATATTATCGTATAAACACACATTATAGATGTGATAACTGTTTTGGAATTACACGTAACAGTGGCTTACCTTTTCTTCTCAACTTCTCATATCTTGAAGAATCTACATTATCTATGTCAAGGTCTCTTCGTGTGGTTGGATAGTAACAGTAACATCGTCTTGAAGTTAACGAGTCCATTAAAGCTACGTGTGGTTAATTAGGCTTTAATTTCAAATTATGTTTTTAATTGGTTACTTCATATTTTGCGGTAATGTTGGAAATATTTATATTTTAAATAACTCGAAACAGCTTTCTCTTTTGGACCAGTTTAATAATGTGATGTTCCCTCATTACAGATGCTATTTCGAAAGCAGCATCACGTTTCGACAGTTCGAACCTTGGACATCTGTGTCATCAGACTGCAATTTTTTAGCGTACAATTATCGTTTCTCATCCCTGAGTTCAAGATCAGTGAAAGTGATTGAATAAATGCAAACATTTTACTGTTTCGTAACACAGAAACAATCGATATCCAGAAACTTTTTGAAATATTGGATGCATCCCTCAATAATCTTTAAATCTCCCCCGCGAAAGATTTAAGCACTTGCTCGAAAGAACTCAAATATATATTTTAAAACTTTATTACCATGTTAAAAAATTGTTTCCCAAGTAATAGTTATTTCATGCCCTTGAAACAAGGGCTTGAGGACTAGTACCTTTTGTAAGAGGGAGAAAGAATGTAGTAACTTGATTTGTTAAGATGTGTATTAACAGCAGTAATTAATGGGTCACTAGATAACTAGAGAAGACAAACCTAATAAATAATGTGTTAATCTTATGAATGGGACAGTGACTTGTTATAAAAACATAATGTGTTGAGTCATTTTGAAAGATGTCCTAATTATGTGATTCAGAATCATACAAATTGAAAACATACTTTGTTTCTTTTACATGAAGGCCCTTGTGGACTGTACAATACTAGAAAACGGATTTCAATTCCAATGGTGAGTAGAACACAAAGAGCCCTTTGTGTAGCTTTGTGTTTAATTGCAAACAAACAAATCTTACTTGAGGACGGATATTATTTTCATGAATTAAGGTATTTCTTTCTGTTATTTTTATGCAATATTTCCATCTCGCTGTCTTCAAAGCAGGTCATCTCAGACATTGTTTAAAATGAATGACTTTGATTCTTGTTCTATGGTAAACTAATAAAAGCAAACACGAACAACAGCAAAATCTCTGGCATCGGACCTGTAGGTCCCAGCCTCATTCTGAAAAGGGCCGTTTACCCAGTCAAGGGTATCTAATCAATTACAGTAAATTTTAAAAAACCAATTCGCCAGCCACCAGGGTTCTCCATCCTCGAGCCAAAGTCTGGCTCACTTCACTTTCGCTGCTTTCGTCCAGTTCTCCGTCCTTCCTCTCACTCACAAATATTTTGAAATGTTAAAAATAAAGTAAAAATTCCATGGATATTTTAATACATTTCTCACGTAAGGGGACGAAGAGGAACTATAAAGTTCCTGAACACCCCAGTTGGAGAGAGAACTCTTCTGATTTCTCTCTCTCTAAACTGAACCCCTGCCACGTTAGTTTAGTTTAGTTTAGTTAGTTTAGTAATCTATTACAATATTTTTCTCTACAAATAGTTTGTTTGTTTGGGAATTTCGCACGAAGCTACTCGAGGGCTATCTGTGCTAGCCGTCCCTAATTTAGCAGTGCAAGACTAGAGGGAAGGCAGCTAGTCATCACCACCCACCGCCAACTCTTGGGCTACTCTTTTACCAACGAATAGTGGGATTTACCATCACATTATACACTCCACGGCTGGGAGGGCGAGCATGTTTAGCGCGACGCGGGCGCAAACCCGCGACCCTCGGATTACGAGTCGCACGCCTTACGCGCTTAGCCATGCCAGGCCTGATCTACTAATAGAAAATAACAATCGAGTAACCAAACGATCAGGAAAATTACTAAATATGAAGAAAAGGAGTATTCATAATAATCAAAAGTCAGAGAAATTTCCAAACATGGAGGTGTATGGTAACAATTAAAGAGATTTCCAGAAATGGAGGGAGGAATTATTCAATAATAACTAGAGAAGCGCAGACATTTCCAAACATAGAGGTACGGGGTATTCAGTAATGACAAAACAGCCAGGCGTATTTTCAAGTATAGAAAGAAGAATTATTCAGTTATAACATAACAGACAAGGACATTTCAAACATAGAGGTACAGGGGTATTCAGTAATGACAAAACAGCCAGGCGTATTTTCAAGTATAGAAAGAAGAATTATTCAGTTATAACATAACAGACAAGGACATTTCAAACATAGAGGTACAGGGTATTCAGTAATGACAAAACAGCCAGGCGTATTTTCAAGTATAGAAAGAAGAATTATTCAGTTATAACATAACAGACAAGGACATTTCCAAACATAGAGGTACGGGTATTCAGTAATGACAAAACAGCCAGGCGTATTTTCAAGTATAGAAAGAAGAATTATTCAGTTATAACATAACAGACAAGGACATTTCAAACATAGAGGTGCAGGGTATTCAGTAATGACAAAACAGCCAGGCGTATTTTCAAGTATAGAAAGAAGAATTATTCAGTTATAACATAACAGACAAGGACATTTCAAACATAGAGGTGCAGGGTATTCAGTAATGACAAAACAGCCAGGCGTATTTTCAAGTATAGAAAGAAGAATTATTCAGTTATAACATAACAGACAAGAACATTTCCAAACACGGAGGAAGAGATTATTTAAGAAATAATTTCCTTGATTTACTAAAAATAAAGCAAATGTGAATTAATTCTGAAAAAACATAAAGATTCATTATGAATGAGACGATAACTCACAATAAAAAAATATGTTGTCTTGCTATGAAAGAAAAGAAGACTTTTCGGAAGACTCATTAAGAGAGACAATGCCTTATTATAAAACTCATGTTAAAGTATTGTAAGAGATGTGTTAATTGTTATCGTCCAACAGCGATATCATGCTCAAGAAGTTCTGATGAACAAAACAATTTACTGAAATTTGACAAAAATGCAAAGAAAATTTGAAAACAAGCATGTGTTTGTTTGGAATTAAGCACAAAATTATACAACGAACTATCTGTGTTTTGCCCACCACGGGTATCGGAACCACATGCTAGTGGTGTGAGTCCACAGGCATACCATTGAACCGTTGGGGGGTCGCAACAAGCAAGTAAACAAAATTATTAATTCAAAATAGGCTTCTTCTTAACACTCCTACGAAAAGTGGGGCCTAATAGGCCCCAGAGCAACTTGAAAGGTTATTAATATTAGGCTAATAAATTTGTATTTAAATGAAATTGCCATTTCATCAAAATGAAATGAATCAAATGAAATGGTAATTTCATTTAAATACAAAGTTATTAGCCTAATATAAATAACCTTTCAAGTTGCTCTGGGGCCTATTAGGCCCCACTTTTCGTAGGAGTGTTAAATTTCTGGTCCTTTGCATTGATATGATTAACTATTGTCAGATGTAAAAAAGATTACGGACTCTTGTTGATTCTGTTGTTGTTATTGTTTTAAATTAAGCATAAAGCTACACAATGAGCTATTTGTGCTCTGCCCACCACTGGTATCGAAACTCTGTTTTTAGCGTTTTTAGTCCGCATACATATAGCTGAGCCACTGATGGGGGTGTTGATACTACAATCTCCATGAATACCTTGTATTCTGCGTTTAGTTGTGGGAATGCTTTGATGCTTTGAGTCAATCTGATGTTGAAGTTACCCAAAGACATTATCCTTCTATCTGAATGGCCTTCTTACAGGTTCCATCCTCTTATAAGACTTTAAATACTAAATGTTCTCACGACCCCGTCCCCTTAGAAATGTTACGTTTCTGAGTGCAATTCCGACAAGTTTCATTTTTATGTAAAGCATTAACTACCTATGTTTCTTTTTCCCCATAATTTCAGTTACGTAAACAGAAACAAGTGTTGTTTATTTCAAACTAATGTTTAAACATTTGTTTTTATATTTGTTAGTGAATTTAGCAAAAAATACTTGAATGATATTTGCGCTCGCTGTCCCTAATTTTGAACTCATAGATTAGAGGGAAGGCTGTTAGTCAGCCACGACTACTTTTTTTTACCAACCAAGAGTGGATTTGGCCATAACATTATAATTTCCCCATGGCTGAAAGGCCAAGGTTGTTTGATGACGGGATTCAAATCTTTAGGCCGCAGATTGCGAGTCAAGTGCCCAAACCTTCACACTATTCCAGACTTTGTATAAAGGAAATAAATAATTTTCTCCACCCAGTCCATACCCATTAGTCCCTAATGGTGAAATGGAATTACGTCACGATAACAGCCATAAAGTTAGTAACTGTTTTGTTGCAAGTATAAAACAAAGACATCTATCAAGAGAGACTCTGTTTAATTTTACGTTAACACAAAAGCTCTACCGAACTTAAAAGCTCAGCAAAGCTGCGAATAAAAAGAATGTACAGATGCAACTTAGACATCTTCGAACTAACTTCTATCCTAATACGAGAAGTAACACAATACACTTGCGCAATTACTCCAGATCCATCTGTCGGTAAGTATACGGACTTACAATGCTAAAATCCGAGGTTCAATTCCTCTTAGTGGAAAGAGTGTACATAACTCATTATGTTCCTCTGCACAACAACAACTCCACTATCTTCGTGACTCACGGTAATAATAATACTTCTTCCTACTTAATTATTTTCATTTCGACTCCCACAAAGAGTCGATTGATTAATTCCACCCACGTAGATTTTGTATGTGAATACGGGTTTTGAAAGATTCAACCCATTACAAATAGTTATAAACACAATTTTAAAAATAATCATCACACTCACCACTGGAACCATTTGTCATGCTTGACAAATAGTATTTTGATCAATCAATACACCTCTTTACAAATATATCATATATATCCACAAAGCTATAAACCGCAACTATCTTTACTCATGTAACGTTGATCGTTTCAATATATTTGGTCAATTATCCAACATAATGCAGAGGAATATTAGAGTTTAGCGGTTAAAAACACTAAGAACATCACACCAGATGTGAAGTAACAACACGCCAGCTTACTCTGTGTTTCAGTCAAAGTAGTTTACCACATCTACTTATTCTCTCTTTCAGTTACAGCTGTTTAAAAGGTCAGTTTGCTCTGTGTCACAGTTATAGATGTTTACTACGTCAGCTTACTCTAGGTCTTAGTCATAGCTGTCTACCACGTCAACATATTCTCTGTTTCAGTTACAGCTGTTTATCACATCAATTTATATGCAAAAACGGCTCGTTTGGGTTGAGAAAATATTTTACATAGAAGAGCGAACAACGTTTCGACCTTCTTCGGTCATCGTCAGGTTCACATAGCTCTGAGTTACGAAACTGTAAAAACCCAGATTACTACTTACTTTTTTAATTATACAAAGGTCATACTTTATAATTGTTTTTTTCTTCAGATGTATTGACAAACGAATTTAAAACATAAATCAACGCTACAAACTTTATAGAAATGTTTTTAGTTTTTTTCTGATACTAATGTACTTTCGAGAGACGATATCCTTGAATAAGCCTGATGGGGTTTATATAACTTCGTCCAAAAGTAAAATACAGAGTTATTTGTTTCCCTTCATTACACTCAGAATAATTTGCGTAAAAATGTAATTTGTTTCTTTTTATTTTACACATTATTATTATTTATATATTTGTCACACTCCAAACGAGATTAGGTTAGGTACAGTTACGTTACGTTATGTGAAACTTTCTAAATAAGTTTATTTAAGGCTATTTAGGTGAAAATTTAAATTTTACTTAAATTATACGTTATGTCCAATAATTACTTCTTAATGATTTATTGTTCTATGTTTCCCAGTATAGACAACTGAATATACGGAAGACTCAGCAGAGAGACCGATGTGGCTTTGCTGTGATAAAAACACAACTGAATATAAATAAACTTTCCGAACCTTAAGTTTTATTGTCACGTACTTATTTAATAACATTTTTTTTAGTTTGTATATCATGTATGATTAACAGCTCATATTCACATTAAATAAATTTTTCTTTCTTCATTATTGTTTCAATCAAAAGCTGTACACAGATCTGAAATTGATGCAAGTGTTTAATATACTTTACTATCATGTTTTCGAGTAAATGATACGTGCTTCGTACGGAATGTTCTATTCTTCTTTTAAGGGCAGTTATACTATCTTTATTGATTATAATATCTGTAATATAAGTTATGTTGTATCGGATGTATCGCTAGATTTCTTATCAAATTCTGATCCTTATTGGTTCATCAGTTCAGAAGCTTATGAATATAATAATACTGTTTGACTTTTAACAGTTTGGATGACTGTTATTAAACTGGACAATAACATTGTACACTGTTTTCCTATATCGCAGGACAACTGTAACAATGCAGGAAATATAGAAGTGTTAACGTAAAGTAAAGCAAAGAGCTCGTGTGACTCCTAATTTTAGGGTCGCGCCAAACACGCTTACCCTTTCAGAAGTGGGGACGTAATAAGACAGCTGCAGTAAAGAATACACTTAGGATGTTTATAGAGATGCATTTAAGAGCAACAAATAGAATGTTTAAATTATATAGAATTGTATACTTACCCTTAACCTTTAACTATTCGTTAGCTCTATGTGTGGAAATGAAACAAAAAGATGTCCCGAAATGTAACCCTGAACTATTTGGAAATAGAATAATTATACTTACATTATTTTATTGATACAAAATTAAAACACCGGTAACTTAGTTAACTTATGTGTAAAAGATGAACTTATCGATACTATGCCCTCAATGAAATATAAATTGGTTTCTTTATCGAGCTGAGGTATTAAATTAAAGAATAGTTGATATCTTAGATTGGTTAGAACTAGTTCAGTTCCTACGTTGTCCTCTTGTTTTAGAAGTAAAACTAAATTTACACGAAATCCGTTGAATATAAGAACACCCTACTAGCAAAAGCTATTGCCAATAAGAGAGTTACAGTTAATTCAGAATAATAAATTGGATTCAAATTTTAAACGACTATCAGACTTATAGGATGAAATCCGAAACTTGCTCTGTTCGAGAGCTGGGTAAAGTATCAAGGAATGTTAAACAAAATGTATATCATAGGAAAGCTACAGCAGAAGGAAGTAGCTCACATAAGTGGAAGTTCACTTATTCAGTGATGATAACATGATGTTTGGTAGTTATACTAGTAAGTATGGTGTTATACACAGTACGTGAAAGATTGGCTTTAATGACATATTGTAAGTTGGATGTGCTGTATAATTTCAAAAATAATATCAGAACATGGCCAGTCAACAACAGAAGGTTGTCTTACTCACAGACCACTGAGGAGTTGAATTACGTGACAATAGTCCATCTGATTTTGATGTAGTGTGATTTATGATAGCTACACGTTAGTATTATTTTCGTAACTAATTGACAAGGTCAGCTAATCGTAAGTTAAACATAGATATCAAAATTAATAGAATCATTTAATATATATTCGTGTTTGATAATCCAAAAATGAAATGTTCGAGAAACGGTGTAGAAAGACAAGATTAATTTTCCACAGACGATTACAACAGAACTTGTGAAATATTACCGCAAAATAGTTAATGAATAAGAGCTAAAAGAAAACCCACATTACTATAGTGTTATTCCCGTAGAAGACAACTTGACCGGAGAAGTGTTAAATTGAAGTGCGTATAAAACAATGAAGTAATCGAGTAATTACAACGTTTGTGTGGAAAAAAGAAATTTCCTGTATGAGTTCTAAGAGAAGACCAGGGAAGAACTAACAGTGGAAGTAAGAAGAATGAAGACGTATCTTGATTGTTACAGATGGTGTGCAGTTTGATGTATTAAATGAACTTAATATTATACAAAGTATAGCTGTATTTATCACTTTTTTCTTAATTTAGAGTATCTTTTACGATTACGTATCATATGATTAAGTGTTATATAGCTAATGAATATTATGTGATAATGTACTATCATTGAATGTGTTTACTATATCTATGAAGAACTTTATAATGAATTAATGGTATATATATATATATATATATTTACATTATTAATACTAAATTGTAAATGGCGATGGATGTAAGAGGTAAAGTTGAAACATATGAGCTTTAGCGAATAAATATTTATTAGAGATTTTAAAAATAAGTGGGAGTGAGGTCTGGCTAAATATTTTAGAAGCCTCGTAATATATTGGTTAATAATGAGAAGTGTGATACAGGATACAGTGAAGTATCAGTGCGCACGTGTATAAAACAATAATGATTATAGAACAACAATGATTCAATAAGTCATGTTGAGAAAGTTTCTGCTGCTCGTTTATCGTTTTGTCTGTAATAAGTTGACGTTATCAAGGTCAAAATAGTAGTTGTGGAAACTATGGATACTGTACTAATAAGTTCAACCAAGAAGATACTGTGACAGCTTGACACCAATTACCAAGGTTCAGTTAAATACTGCCTTGGAAGCTTTTTTCTCTGAAACAACGTCTCGAAAATCTTTTATTTTTCTCTTAAACCTTCAGTAAAACATTTGCAAATTGACCAAGATCGTCATCAATAATTTCAATATTGAGATAATTAGTACATATGTAAGAAGACTGGACAAAAAAGAAATACACAACATACAAAGTAATGGTTATTTTGTATCAAAAGATTGGAAATCCATAGATAAGTTACATTTCTCTCTCCCTTTTTTCCTCTCAATTACATATTACTGCTAGCGTAGAAATATTCATTTACGGATCATATTAACAACAGTTTTCTACCTCAGCATCACAATAATATTATTATTATTATTTATTATTATACCTCTCGATTCCATGAAGGAACATAGGGCCACAATCGCTTGCGGATTCATTAACAGGCTGGTTTTTTAAGTGAGTAGATTGTTAGCCTAATGCACAACCCCCAACCAGGAGGAGAAACCTTAGCCGTCACTAATTTTGCAGTGTAAGACTAGAGGGAAGGCTAGTCATCACCACCCACCGCCAACTCTTGGGCTACTCTTTTACCAACGAATAGTGTGATTGACCGTAACATTAAAAAGGCCCCACGGCTAAAAGGGCGAGCCTTAACACGCTCGGCCATGCCGGGCCACAATAATAAGAATTGGACAGAAATTATCATAAACTGACCTCACAAAAACGGTGAAATATCGCCAAGACATTTTACCAAATGTACTTTTTTGTTTAGAAAATTTAATATAAAACGCCCCCCGCTAGTACAGCGGTATGTCTCCGGATTTACAACGCTAAAATCAGGGGTTCGATTCCCCTCGGTGGGCTGAGCAGATAGCCTTTGTGGCTTTGCTGAAAGAAAAACACACACCCAATATAAAATCTTTACAAACACCGTATCCCTGTGTATTTATTAATTAAAAGTTAAATTAATTTTTACATATATATATATTATAACAGTCTTGTGTAAAACTTTGGGTCTGTCTCAAAACGTATTTCCGTCGGTGGGCTCAGCACATAGATTGATGTGGCTTCGCTAAAAAAAATATATACACATACTCTTTCTTGACTTGCTAACCGATCCAGACCCAACCTGACATGCTAATTTAATTGTCCGAAACAAAAAAAAAATAGTATTTAAATTTGAGCAAAGGTAACACCACAATAATATTCTACATATCAAAGAATGTAAAAATATATTTTAGCATTTTAACTTGTTTTCCATAATAACCAAAATATCCAAAAATAGAATATGTTGGTTCAGTGTGTAGAATAAATATATCATTGATTCTCTTTAAATTTCCTGACCTTTTCTGATCCATACCGTTTAATCACCATTTATATTAAGGTTGAAATAAGTGCTTAAGCCTGAATATTTTTCGGATATTTCATACAAATTGAAATCGAATATCAAAGAAAAGTATCAAGATTATCATAAAATTAAATTATTAAATGCGCCAAATTCAGACAGTACAAATCCCTACCACATCTCTACAGCAATTATGGCTGCTTCGAGCAAGCCATATGTCGCCAATGCTTCACCATTTCTTCCACGTTTTTCATTTAGATTACTACATCTCACTTCTGATCGAAATCTCTTGTCTTACAATAGTTTTCTAAAGAATGAATGCTGATGAAAATCATCGCAGTGATTTTACTCATTTCTAGTAGATTTGCTAGAATTTACTTAGAATGTTATTTGACGTTTAAAATATTTGTAAAATTGGATATTTACTAAAATATATATATAAAAATTGTTAATTTTCTTTGCATGTACGCGAAACACAAAAGTGTGCCATTTAAGCAAACCATACTAAAAATAAGTTTACAAGAACGATTTTTAAACATAATGACATAAGTCATTTGTCCTGAGGTAACATACCATGTGTTTCGACAGAACATTAATGTGTATGAACAAGTCAGACCAATGTTGTGTCAAAACATCTAGTATATAAAAGACATAGCCGTAACTGTAATTTATTCCAAATTCAACTTAATTTGTCCTTTCAGCACTTAACAGGCAACTTTTAAAGTATTACACTTCAAAGGTAAATAGTGTTTCAGAGAATCTTTTGTTTCTTATCGGTGAGCACAAATTATAAGACTGGTATGGAACGAAAATCTTATTGGGTGGTAACAAAAACAAAACTGAAAAGTTTCTTTTTAAACATCTCTCGGACAATTGGCGGACAAACTTCAAGCTACACTTGTAACATTGATAATAATTTTAAAGAAAATATGTTTTCAGTAACAACACGAAGTTTGGACAGCAGAATAATATCGTGTTTTCAGTAACAACACGACGTTTAGAGAGCAGAATAATATCATGTTTTCAATAACAACATGAAGTCTTGAGAGCAGAATAATATCGTGTTTTCAATAACGACACGATGTTTGGAGTGCAGAATAATGTCGTGTTTTCAATAACAACGCGAAGTTTGGAGAGCGGAATAATATCGTGTTTTCAATAACAACACGAATTTCGGAGAGCAGAATAATATCGTGTTTTCAGTAAGACCATGAAGTTTGGAAAGCAAAATAATATCAGGTTTTCAATCACAACATGAAGTTAAAGCTCCAGAATGTTTTTTTCTTTTTGAAGAGAAGGTCCGCAGGTCTTAAACGTTCAGTAAATTCTGATTTAGAGTGTATTGATACGATAATTGGATTTTTTTTATTCAAAAGTTAATATTTGATTCCCACAAAAATTATCCTTACACGCTCCACCCGCAAATCGGGCCCAGCATGGTCAAGTGTGTTAATTCGTTTGACTCGTAATCCGAGGGGCATGGGTTCAAATTCCGGACGCACCAAACATGCTCGCCCTTTTAGCCGTGGGGACGTTATAACGTGACAGTCAATCCCACTATTCGTTGGTGAAAGAGTAGCCCAAGAGTTGGCGGTGGGTGGTGATTACTAGCTGCCTTCTCTCTAGTCTTACACTGCTAAATTAGGGACGGCTAGCACAGATAGCCCTCAAGTAGCTTTGCGCGAAATTCAAAAACAAACAAATCACCCGCAAATCTTGGCAAGATTTAGTATTAAACGTTATGCACTCAAAATCAATGCTTTTTTCTTATTTACTTTCTATGTTCTAAAACATACTAAAACGTAAACATTAATGAAAAGTAGTGATATGCATGTGTGTATTATTCAGTAACGTACGGTAGCCGAAATAGTATAGTTTTGTAGGCCAATACACAGTTAGGCACACTGCATTTGTTTCAGTCTAAAGTCTAAGGTAAATTTAATACCACATTCAAAACTTGAGAACTTTAAAACAAGAGGGTATTAAATTATATAAGTGTTCAAATAACACCTTCATACACATATGTTACGAAATCGACAGACGTTAAATAGATGAGCAGTACCATTAAAACACCTGCTATCTCAGATCCTTCAGTGTTTACTGAACCAGTGAAACTTTGAACCATATAATAAATATTTTCACACATTTAAATTACAATTTTATCACCCTTGTAAATTTCGTTTGTAGGTGTTGTAGGAAACATATGCCGCTTAGTCCAATACTGTGTTATTGGAGCAAGAGCACATAAGAATAATACTTTTCTGTTCTGCACGTGCGTTTTTATCCTCCAGTGTGTCATGTTAAGGCACGCTGCGCAAAGTCGGTCAGAGACTTCAGATTTTATTTACAGTGGATATCCTTTCTGGCCTAAAACAACGGTTCAGAAAGCGATTTTCTGATCTCGATGCGAGTACAATAGAAATAAGGATCTCCTAAAGCCCATTTGATCGTGTTATTGATGAACTGCCACCTGAAGTTCAAACGGAAGTGACTGATCTGCAATCTAACGACATGTTGAAAGATAAATACATAAAAGGAAAACTGATGAATTTTATAAATACTTTTCAAGTACTCAATATGTTAATTTAAAAAAAACTTTACTCGTGGATTCATTTCGGTTTTTGGCACTACCTACTTTTGTGAAGACATTTTCAAAGATGTACGTGAAATCTAGTTACAGATCAACCTTATCTGATGAGCATTTGTAATCACTTTTGATGACAGGGAGCAGTAACTTTGAACCTCAGTTAAGTGTAATTTTGTCAGAAAAATACCAGTTTCATGCTTCTCACTAATAATAATAATAAAAATTGTGCATCTTAAATATTTTCAATATGTGCTGTTATGAAAAATAAATTAGTGTTGTAGTATTCCGTTCATCTTTGCATCCCTACATAATGTTACCAAGAGGAGTCTCTTGTTCATGGCTTGATTAAATAACAATTTAGATCTTTAATTATTCATTCTTTAAATAACAACCATTTTGTATTTAATGGATAAACTTAAGACGTTTGTCGAGATTATGCGAGTGTTACGATGAGAATGTTATACGCATCGCATTAATTTATTAACTTAGTTGTTTTAAGCCTTTTGACTTGAACCTAAGTCAGGAACTGCTCACAAAAAATCTAAGGCATATTTTTACCGGCTAATTCTTTCTAAAGAATTTTGTAAAATATAAATCAATTTACTATATCTTCTTTGTTTGTACTTATAATTCTGGATCCGATTTGTTTTGTGTTTACTTGCATTTAATTTAATATCCATATTTTATTTTACTAACAATTCTCAAGTTTTATTTCAAACTTTACTCACTATTCGAATTATTGCGTTCTTTTCAGAATAACCGTTAAGTTGCTATGATACAGTGACGCTCTACAATAGTTCTTGAACCATCAGTGCACGTTACAGTACGGTAATTGTTGAATTAGATGTATTTATTATTAACCACTGGTTCAGTTCTTGTAAGATTTTAAAATAATCTTAATTTATTACCTTTATATGTTGTTAATATTTATTTCGTTGATATGTAAATCTTCTTATATATGCGTATGTACAATTAAAAATTTTTATTACTTTTTAATCGCTTGGCAACTCTTCGAGTAACCGTTCTATTTGAAGACAGAAACAAGCCTGTCGGTTAACTACAAACCGTAAAGAATATTTTGAATAAAACAATATGTAAAAACAGAATGTAACGTCGACAGACCAACGAGAATTAAATAATGCAGTAGTTTGCACTATTACGTATTATAAATTTATTTCGGACCACTCTTCGATTTATTATGTTTTGTACGTGTTATATTACTATCTCAAATAACCTGAAGTTCAAATTAGCCTAGTAGTTAATATTATATTTATATTATTTGCGAACAAGATTGATACACACAGTTGCCTATTTTTACGTAAATATATTTTAATATGCAAACATAAAAACAATACAATGTATAATTACGGTTATTACTAATAGTTATTACAAATGATGGTTTATATACAACAGTTTTACAAACAACACTAAGTCGTGTATCCGGTTTAGAACTGAATATTTTATCGACGATCCAAGCACACGCCGAACAAATTAATTCAAAGTTGCTATTGTTGTACCTCAGTTAACCTAACGTCGTATTTTTTTAACAAGTCTCACACATTTACTAATTCATTTCTTTTGACGAAGACATTTAATGCCTCCGTAGGAATAATAACGTCTGAAGTTATTCATTGAAGTTGAACGGTTGGTAATGTTCGAAATCAGTTAACGTTATAGCTTCGTAGGCTTATAGAACACTCACCAACAATATTCTGTTTTTTGACTCGGCATTTGATAAGAACCACACGAGTTTGTAGAAATTTTGAAACTGTTCTCGCGCGCTTCTTCAAACAAATATTGTTTCTTTTCACTTTCAAGAATTCACAAGTTTCAACAACAGGCAGGACTTACGCAATACAATATTCACAATAACGTCACATGCAAAAAGTATACAAAAACAAGCGTAAGCACTAAAATATATGTATGACATTAATAAAGGGGTTAAGTTCTGTTCAATCACCAATAAAGTAACGCAAAATAGTTTAGGTATTTGAATAATGTTAGAGCTCGTGCCTAAATCACCATTTCACATTATACATCAGTATTTGGAACTTTTTCGTTTAGGAAGTTACTGTTTCGGTACAGATCCCGGAAGGGTATTTACCCCAAAGATTGCATCTATAGTATAGCGTATTATTTTTTTTCGGTTATCTTATTTTCGGTGGTTAATATGTTATCAATTACTGCAAACAAGAAGGCAGTGGATTAATATTTGATGTCGCGTTTGTCTCCTAGAAGTTGTCAAAGAATGACTACCATTACACTTGTAATATGATATTGGTATTACACCTGTTACATTTTTAAACATTATTTCCTTCCTGATATTATGGCCTTGGGCGTTAAGGCGTGCGCTGCGTAATCTGAGGGTCGTGGATTCGCGCCAAACACGCTCACCCTCCCAGCCATGGGGGCGTTATAATGTTACGGTCAATCCCACTATTCTTTGGTAAAAGAGTAGCCCAAGAGTTGGCGGTGGGTGGTGATGACTAGCTGCCTTCCCTCTAGTCTTACACTGCTAAATTGGGGACGGTTATCACAGATAGCCCTCGAGTAGCTTTGTGTAATCTTATGGCGTGGATATTTGTATTTACGTGACCGAAATAATAAATACATTGTATCACTATCTATTAAATGGCACCATAGAAAAAAAATCTGTAAAGTATTCATCTGTCATTCGCTGTAACACATTTTATTACATTCCTTTATTTTTCTTTTCTGAATTTGTTATATTTGATAACGGCTTTACAGGCTGAATATTAGAAAAGACAGAAACTCAATACGTTTCTGTTGTCAGAATCAATAATTCTGATGTTATGTGACATTTATTTGCTATGTTTCAAACTTCAAGTCCATTTCATAACTTTATATATAGTTAAAAGAATGTATAATCATAAAGATTATACCTAATTTCAAATATTTTGAGCAGCAGGAATGCTGGTTCTTCAGTATCAAACCTGATGGAAAAAATTTATTTCTGAATGTAGAATTAGGATCATTTATGTATACCTGACTTTAGTCCAAATTTCCTTACAACCCAGTCAACCAGTATGAGGAACCAGAAGCCACTCCTACCATTAACAATTTAGTTGTCTTTAACATACTTTAAAAATATATCTTTGTAATTAGTTTTAACTTTATCAGCTAAATAAGCCCATTTGAGCTTCTTAATTTTTCTTGAAGAAAATCTGTAGCTTTTCTCTAGTTCTACAAATTTTTTAACATATCTGTCAATTTAAATATCTTAAAATCACTTAACATCATGGAATTTATCCCTGATTTTCTCTTTTATATCTTTAGTAAACTAGTTAAATTTGATCTTTCCTGTTATTCTTTTGCTTTTTTGGCTTAATCTATTTTTTAGACGAATGATAAATCTTGCATCAAGGTCTCAGAAGAACAAAGATCTCATTTCTTGTTTTTCTCAAAGTATAGCAAAACATTACACTTAACTATTTAGTGATCACTTTTCTCTAAATACTCCTCCACTTCAACTCATAGAAGCATTTCAACTTTAAAGATTAGCAGTTGATAAATCCAAAATAGAATACCTTCTTGCTTGTTTGCTGACTAACTCTTGGGTATAGAAAACCATCTTGAATCATTTCAAGAAGTCTCTCTCTTTCATTACTTGACTTTACACGGTCTCAATCAATGTGTCTAAAATTATTCTCCTATTACGATTGCATCAATATTTGTATAAGTAAAATCCTTGATGTTATTATACAGTTTATCATCGACCTCACATACATGAGGTCAGTAATAAACTGTATAATGTTAACTCCTTAACAATAATCCAATTAAAACCTTCCTACACTTGCAACCTTTAATTGTAACTTCCATTCTAAAGTTTTCAACTTAACAATCCACAGTTTACTTCTTAGGTAAATAGTCTCTCAACCCCTTTTCTTTAAAAAGCCTTTCACTGTTAAATAATTTGACCTCTTATCTATTTATGAAACACTACTTGACAAAAATTTTGTGTCCACTTGTAACTTGTGAATCACTGGACTGATTGTCACCAAATCTGGCCTGTACCTTTAGGCACCTCAAATAGTTAGCATTTGGATCTCTCCCTGGGGACCTTATGTCTTTCCTGTACATTTGTTCACTTATGGCTGGCAAACTATTAAACTTTTTGTCACCAAACCTCACAGGTACCCTTAGGGCAGTTGGATCTGATGTACTATTCTACCCCAAGGGATCCCTATTGTCTTCCATATGCTTTGAATGGATACATTACATCAGCTAGTTTCAAAATGATTCCTATTATCAATATTTTCCAAGTTTAACAATGTTCCCATGTTTCCTATTATACCACACTCTCCAATTTCAACTACAACTTTGAACTTATCTATCTTGTTCCTAATATTCCTGATACTAGAATAATAGCAGCTAAGCAAATTGTTGAATTTACTATTTTTATTTTAAACAATGCTTTCAAGGGCCAGGCACTTAGGATTTGGGCTGTATGGTAGACATTAATATGTAACATTACTCCACAATGAGTTAAAACCATATTTTTAGTGTTTTCAGGTTTAACTAAAATTCCAAACAGAATTTTAATGAAAAATTCACAGATTTACCAGCACTGTTGCAAGTTTTTGACTCTCATAGTACACAGTATTCAACTTAATTCTTTTTGGTGAATGTCCACCTTGGAAGATGTATGTATAGTATTGCGTTGTTGACTAACTTTCTCAGCCTATTTTCTAAGATCAAGCATAGTTTGTTGTATTCTTCTCTATTTTTTTTCTATTATTTGTTTTCAGAGTAAACAAAGGCCTTCATCTTGGCATTAGTGGGATAATCCTCATCACCTTGGTCAATGGTATTCTATTGCTTTCAGTGCAGTTGGACAAATCATTCTGTAGGTTCTAGCTGAAACCCAGTCTTCAGTCAATGAAAGTGCCATGTAGTTGTTTAAAAAGCTTCTTCTTCAATCTCTCTTTCACTTCTTTGAATGCCCCTGAGTAACATATCAGAGCAAGTATAACTTTTCTCTGGCAGAGAATGTTGCACATCGTTGACAGATGAGAATACTTTTGTATCATCATATATGTTAAAAATGTCATTTCCTATTATGTACATTAGACCTTAAGCATCTCTTTGAAGTAACATGGTGCATAGAATCCTTATTATAGTCATACAGAATGCAAGCAAATAATTGTTCTTGTCAAGAGGTCTGAAACATTCCGTCTATCAAACTTCTTAATTTGGAAAGTTTGACATTGCTCAGGATTTGATACCAAAAAAAAAAAAACTTTCAAAATGAATAGACATCATTCCTGTGCCCTGTTGAAGTACTACAATAATACCTTACTTTTACACGAGTTCGTGGATAATCTGCTTCGTTTTTGGTATCATGAAATCCAAGGGATCTTTAGAAATAATGCTAGACTTTTCATCTTTATCACTCCAGAATGGAATAGTATAATCAATCCTTCCTCTTCTTTTTTCTTTCTGCCTTTAATTTTCTCTGCAGCTGTTTCCCACTTTCTTTTGCCATTTTGATCTCCAAGCCTAAACTGTTGCATCCACACTGACATCGAGAACATTTCCTTCAAGTATCATACGTATGCCCTTTGCACTTACAAGCCATTTTCTTCTTTTCCTGTATTAATATTGTTTTATCAATACAAGATCAGTACAATATGTGATTTATTGGTGTGACAATTATCTGCTTTTTGTCCAATCAGGTTTTTGTAGGTTTTAGCCAATGAACAAATGATCCAGGATGACTTCAAAAATTAAGTTATGCAAAATGCTGGTTGCCTAGTGCATGGAATCACTGTCAAATTTACTAAATTTGTCTTTAATACGTATTTATCTTGTTATACTTCATGTATACAAATTTCACATTGCCCTAGTTAGCTTATTTGCAACTATACAAAAGGGTCTTGTAGAGTTGAGTCATAGGATGAATAATAGATCAGGTTGGCAGCAGTTCCTGATAGCAGCAACATGTGACTTTGGATATGATAGTAACTGACTGAATATCTTTACAAACATCTTTAGAAGTTCACCAGACATCCTACTAACTAACCTACTTAAGTGAATCTCATCTTTAGCATATAATCTCTCCCTTATCGTAAAAACTATTCCACAGCTCCAGCTAGCTTATCTGTTGGCCTAAGCATCCACTTCCACTTGACAATCTTTTACTTAAACTTTGGATCTTACTCAATAATTTATTTCAGTATCTGGCTTGAAGGAGTATTCCTTAAACCTCAGATGTGTACTTCTATCCTTAAATCTCTTATGGCATTCTTTATACTTTTAAAGCATTTCCTCTCTCTTGTCTAGTTTTCATTATCATTTTTTCCTACATGCACTACAAAAAAGAGGATGTTTCTTGGTACCAACAAGTAAATTATCAACATGCTTCATAATGTCTTGTACTTTAGTATCTAGCAAACAAATTCTAAAACATACTCCCTCCACTGACATTTATAGCAGTTATTGGACCTTTAGGATTTCTTCCTTTGCCCATCTAAGCATTGGTCTGAATTTTTTACACTTGCTCCAATCTTTTGTAATGCACTCAATTGCCCATAAAGATATTTGTCTTGTAATACTTTCCAGTTACATCAATGATCCTTCTATTCTGGTACTGTAAATGAGACCCTCATTCAAATAACGTTATCACTTTTTCTTGACAAAGTATTTAGACATGAGTTTATTCACAGATGTGTTGCAAGAGTTAAAATCCTTGGGTGCAATCTTTGTGCTACATGGTTGATTTTCGTTCAATAATATTTTAAAACATCTGAAAAGAACCTTTCACTTTAAGACATGGTTTTCACATATAAATTCCCTATTTACTATTTCCAGAATAGAAGCTAACTGGACTTCCTATATTCCATTATTGTTATCTAGTGTCATTCTCAAGTGAAGATATATATTTGGTCTGGGAGTTGTTGAAACTCCTTTTGAAACAAGTTTTTACCTAATAAGACCTAGATTTCAATTTTTTTCAATTGTGTTTTAAAATTTCTGTTGTGTTCTACCATATTTCTAGTGTTCTACTCTATTTGTGTTTTTTTTCTATAATAGTTCACTGAGTGCTAATATACGTCTGTTATATTTTACAATGGTTCTGTTGCTGCAGATAAAACTTGCACACTATTTCTCTGTGATAGCATTACAGTTAGATCTACAGTTCCATGCATATTTTTCATGTAATTTTTACATATTTAAATGCATGTCACTCCACAGTTGTTAAAACCTGTTAGAACTGTTTTATGTATTTGACAACAAATAACTATTCTGTGTTATCTCTAAGTTACATGTGTCTACTATTACAGTTGGCAGTGTACAAGGATGTGTTACATATTTGACTAGTACAGTTGACAGTGTACAAGGATCTGTGTTACATATTTGACAAGTACAGATGACAGTGTACAATAATTTGTTTTACACGTTTGTACTATTACAGTTGACAGTGTGCAATGATCTGTGTTACATATTTGTACTTGTGCAATAGTGTACAATGATCTGTGTTTTGACTTGTACTGTTCACACTCACTATAGATGTACACGCTTATAGCTGGAATCAAGTGTTGATTAAAGTATTTCCTAATGTACAAGAAATGAAAAAAATTAGAAACGTTTGTCTGAAATCAGAAATTCTAAAATTGTGCTGTCGTTTAGTCAGCCATGTTTTCCATGGTTATTAATTACATGTACTTTATTCTCTCTTCATAGGTCTCAATAGTTAGACTTGCTAATCTATTTAGAATTCTGTTCAAAAACATATAATATTCAATGGAGTTGATAACCATCTGACATGTTTGAGTCATTTTTTAGTTCAATCTGATCACTATCTTGTAACGAAAACGGACATAAAATTAGGTCAGTTAACACTTACCCCACTTAGATCTGTGCAGCACTGGACACGCCCTGTGACGGGTCATCTCGTCTCCTTCCCCATTTCTTTTTAAATTCCACCAGAACGCAGCAGATCCCTGGAAATAGTATAGGTAGTGTTTTTTAAAAGTATTTTTGTCTTTGAATTTTCCAAACTTTTCAGTTTGGTTACTTCATCACACATCCAATTGTATTTAAACTGTTCATAATATTAAGGTTTTTGTTATGATAATAATACAAGAATGACATTAATAAACGTAAAATAAATGTAACTTTACCTTCTTTGGCCAAACCACAGTTTCGGTGTAAGTAAAAGCAGTGGCTCCACCAGCCCCGACATCAGATAGCTGAAATTAAAATGTACTATTAGCGTAATTTATCTGTCCCGGCAGGGCCAGGTGGGTTAAGACGTGCGACTCATAATGTGAGGGTCGCGGGTTCGCATCTCCCTCACTGAAGAAGCGTTATAAAGTTACGATCAATCCCACTATTCGTCGATAAAAGAGTAGCCCAAGAGTTGGCAGTGGGTGGTGATGACTGTAGTTTTACACTGCAAAATTAGAAACGGCTAACTCAGATGGCCCTTGAGTAGCTTTGTGCGAAATTCAAAAACAAACTCATCTCACTGTTTTCGTAATGAAAACTACAAAAAAGTATTAGTCTTACTAGCCCACAAATGGTGATTTTTACAGCAGTACTGTTGTTGTTAGGCCTTAAAACTTATGAGATATTTATGAATAGTTCACTGATATGTTAAAAAAAATATTAGCTTTGTTAAGAAAAGAAAGTATTTTGTTTGTTAGAAATGGAATAGTTACTTAATATTTCATAGAACATTTATAAAAATATTTCATTTGTTAGGTCTACAAAATAAAAAAACGTAACTGAATAAAGAGTCATTTTAAAAATATATTAGACATCAGCTACTTAACAGAAAGAATATGAAGAAATATTCTTCTGTTTTTCCCTCACAAAAATCTTTCTATCATACCTGAAAGCTGCTTTGACGTTAAGATAAAACAACAAAATGTTGTTGTTTCTCTAAACTTTAAACAGACATTATATCTTTATAAACAGACAGAAAGACTAGTTGGAATATTTAAATCAAATTAGGCCATGATAGGTTTAGTTCTGTAGTTTGTGTTAAGTAATTAACAAATATTTTAAATTATTAACTTACATAGAACATCCACGTTGCTATCCGGTCTCCAGCCCGGTATTCAAATCCTTGAAACTTTGAAGTAAAACAATATATATGTCTATATTTCCTTCCATAACCTACATCTTATAGTAAAAAAGATGTAATTATAAACTACAGAACTCATAACAATGTTTGGATATTTCTCAGCAAATCGTGTTTTATACAGAAGTTAATAGCATTGTTTCTATGTAACAAGTAATACAATAAATTAGTTTTTAATTGTTTGTTTGACTTCAGGCAAAGTTACTTTGGACTATCTGCTTTGTAAATTGCGGGAAATCGAATCCTGTATTTTAGCAGTGTAGATTTGTAGACTTACTAATGCACTTATTTCTGAGAAATGTATGAACTAATCTGATTTTGAATTTCTACAAATCACTTTTTCATCTCTTATGAATATTTTTCTCGAATAGCATCTTATTACACTGCTAAATTAGGAATGACAAACACAGATAGCTCTAATGTAGCTTTGCACAAAATTCAGAAGACAAACAAAAATATTTCCAAGCTACAGTATTCTGAATCTCGACAATTAATCAAAAAGTATCTGATAATTCCATTCCCAGTGTGCCCCTCAAAAAGAAAGGTACACCTTTCGAAAGCGTTCGGGTTATAAGATTTTTATTCTTTTTTTTCCCTGGTAAGCTACAGCATTTTGAACCTCCTAAATTAATTAACAATAATATTATCCTATACTGATATTCTGAATGCCATGAATTCATCAGTAAATACTAAATAGGGTAAGCTACAGTATTCTAAATATCATGAATTGTAAACAGTATATTACCTTATTTACCAGCTATATTATTATGAATCTCATTAATTAATCACTGGAGGACCAGGTATAAACATTCTGTTGTTACTGTAGTAATACTGAAAGACTAAGTATATATGTTATGTTGTTATTGTAGCATCACTGGAGGACTAGGTATAAACATTCTGTTGTTACTGTAGTAATACTAAAGGACGAGGAATATATGTTATGTTGTTATTGTAGCATCACTGGAGGACTAGGTATAAACATTCTGTTGTTACTGTAGTAAAACTGAAGGCCTAGGTATATATGTTATGTTGTTATTGTAGCATCACTGGAGGACTAGGTATAAACATTCTCTTGTTACTGTAGTAATACTGAAGGACTAGGTATATATGTTATGTTATTATTGTAGCATCACTGGAGGACTAGTTATAAACATTCTGTTGTTACTGTAGTAATACTGAAGAACTAGGTATATATGTTATGTTGTTATTGTAGCATCACTGAAGGACTAGGTATAAACATTCTGTTGTTACTGTAGTAATACTGAAGGACTAGGTATATATGTTTTGTTGTTGTTGTAGCATCACTGGAGGACTAGGTATAAACATTCTGTTGTTACTGTAGTAATACTGAAGGACTAAGTATATATGTTATGTTGTTATTGTAGCATCACTGGAGGACTAGGAATAAACATTCTGTTGTTACTGTAGTAATACTGAAGGACTAGGTATATGGTTTTACTCATCATAATACTCTAAACTGAACAGAAACTGTTTAACCAGTCAATGGATATTTGCTGTAAAATTCTTATCAACGCTTTAAGTGCAGCTAACACTTTAGTTGCCAATTTTGATTTCATTCTTATCAAAAACATCCAAGGTGTTTTTGATAAGAAATTAACACAAAGAAACAATGAAAACCTTTGAAGTAAAATTCATATAAACCAGAAAAACTCTTAAACAACCCTAAAACCTCCTTTCTTAAAATTAAAGCCAATCTCTACAACAAAACTACTTTACTTGTATCACAATCTCTTAAATAACTAGGACCAAGTAGTAATCAGTTAATGATAGTTTACTTTGATGTTGAGTTCAAATTTAACTGTATTTTGTATCATTATCAATATACCATAAATTTTGTTTCTAAACTATTAAACCCAAAGAAACAGTAATTGTCATTTGGTATTTTGCCAAGTGCTCTACAGTGATTGAGAGTATTTCACAAGTCAATGGTTAAAGTAAATCATGGTTATCACCCTAATAACTGTGATAAAAATAATCACTATACTGGTTATTTTCTCCTGTTTCAGTGTAATCTTCATTATAAATATTACACATTCTGGTTCTGTCAGTTTTCTCCTTTTTAGATATCTTAACACAAAATCGTGGTAATGTGTTGTAGTTTTTTTAACTCAGCTGAATATTACTGTCAGCATAAGCTTAACTGCTCATCCAACATCCTCCATGCATCGGAGTTCATTGACTATTTTTTGAATAATTTGTACTTAGACACATAATCTTCCTTCATATTTTTCTCTTCCCTTCAAAGAAGCTGTAAAAATCTTACTGCATACAAAAGAAATAAACACAAAAAGTACTTTTATTGTCATAATTACTTTAAAAACACCCTGGCTTTGAACCCATAATTAAATTATTTATATATTTTTTGAAATGCATAGTTGTTATGTAATATTTTGTTACAAATTCACTTGTACTCACTCACTTCTTTTTCTTTATCAGTAATCAACATGAACAAATATTTTTGTACAACTATCAATCAGGTAATTAGACAATTAGCTAAAATAATGCTGTCACACCTAATCGTATAATAAATACTGACTGAATTAATTTATCTCGGTGTTTCTTAAGTTTATAAAACGTTTAACCTCATTCAGATAAGGCATGAATAAATTGTTTATTTGGAAGATTTTACACTTACTTCAATAGTTCTTTGGATTTCTTTTCCATGTTGTTCTTTACCGTGTGTGATATCTTTTATGTCAACTAAACGCTGAAGTTTTCTTCATATGTCACTCCCATATAAGTATATGGGATCACAAGACTTTACCAGTCTTGACTTATTACATAACAACAATTTTGATAATTATCAAACAATTTATCTTTTCTATATACGATTTTTTTTCTCGTAACAATCATCAAAACTATATATGCAAAAATGGATCGTTTGGGTTGAGAAATTATTTTACATGAAAAATAGAACTACGTCAAGTTCACAATGAAAGAAGTAACTGACCGGAAGCTGACCACATATTTGGAAGGGATTGTGTAACTAAGTGTCGGAATATAGAGGGCAGTGTTAGATTTTTGAATATATAATTTTATTTATATAAATAAATTACCGGTCAGTTACTTTCTTTGTGAACCTGACGTAGTTCGCTCTTCCATGTAAAATATTTTCTCAACCCAAAAGAAACGTTTTTGCATATATATTTTTCTACACGTGGGTTTTTATCGACATCACTAATCGCCATAACTGTATTAAATAAAAAAGTTATTACCTTAATTAATACGTAACCTAAGATATATTGGACAGCTGTCATGTTTTCTTTGATTATAAATTGGAGTGTAGTCATTATTATGACTTTAATCAGTTTCTCTAAGATACTGATCATCACCTTTTCAGTTAAGTATCTCTCGATATCTATCATTAGCATTTTAGTCTCACGCATGAAAACAATTAACATGATTTGTGAAGTTAAACATATTAATACGGCTATCATGACAATGTTAGTCAAACATCTGCCGAGAACCATCAGGATGATATTTACGAAACAACTTAGGATAACCACCCAAAAGACATTATTTGAAAGTTTTAGTACATTTGTCATGGCTAAGATAATTAAACAGATTAGGAGAACCACCAAAACTACGATAATCAGGAATATTGCGATATTTATCATGGATACGTAATGTAATCGCCATAGGACAGTTACCACAACTATAATAAGATATATCAAGATATCCGTACAGATTTCTTTAAACATGTACTTTAAAGCGTCTTTCATATATTCCGTGGTTTTACATTTACAGGAAGCCGTCATTACTTTAATTAAGTAGCAGAAAGAAGCCATTATTGATGCTACGATCAAAAACCTAAAGAGAGCCTGTATTAAGATATCCCTCCAACAGCATATTAGAAGCAACAGAAATACATGAGTTAAACACTCCAGAATAGACATCATAATTATGTTAACTCAGATCTTCCAAAGAGGCTTTGTAATTACCTTTAGTAAAATTAATATTTTGAAATATACGCCGCAGTTGTTTTTTTCACACAGACTTCGAAACTTGTGTAGTGATAGTTTGGTCCCTAAGAGACGGTGTGTATTGTTGAGTATTTCTAAAGTAGCTTGCTATATAGGCCTGGCATGGCCAAGCGCGTAAGGCGTGCGACTCGTAATCTGAGGGTCGCGGGTTCATGCCCGCGTCGCGCTAAACATGCTCGCCCTCCCAGCCGTGGGGGTGTATAATGTGACGGTCAATCCCACTATTCGTTGGTAAAAAAGTAGCCCAAGAGTTGGCAGTGGGTGGTGATGACTAGCTGCCTTCCCTCTAGTTTTACACTGCTGAATTAGGGACGGCTAGCACAGATAGCCCTCGAGTAGCTTTGTGCGAAATTCCAAAACAAACAAACAAGCTTACTATATTGTTGGAAAGGGCATAAAAGCTGATGAAGTAATAATATTTCATATTTATCATTATATTAATGGTTTATTCTTATATTTGAGCCTTTCTTCACAGTAGTTTTTCTGTCACGTGTGTATCAAATATT
The DNA here is from genome assembly GCF_004210375.1 of Tachypleus tridentatus. Classification (NCBI taxonomy): domain Eukaryota; kingdom Metazoa; phylum Arthropoda; class Merostomata; order Xiphosura; family Limulidae; genus Tachypleus; species Tachypleus tridentatus. The sequence goes on from NW_027467782.1 coordinate 30,275,308, forward strand.
ATTTTGTACATTTCTTTGCATTTGTTATTATTTAAAGCTGTTCATTTTAAATTTCCGATTCAACAAAAATTCTCTCAACGCTCAGGTTGCTTTTTGTCGTTTAAACGCTATCAAATATATATGTATATTTTTGATGTTAACGCTGATCATCAAATCTGAGTTTTGAGATGCAGGGTGAGAGTGGTCGCTCTTATAAATTTGTGAGTTATTTAATCTTGATATTAAAATTCGAAGTCATTTGGGTTAAATAACAACTAGATATAGTCTGATTTACAAATAAAAAAAGGATGGTCACAATTTAAACTTAAAATTTAAAATGTGTAGATTTTACAACAAGGTTTAATTTTTAAATAGGCTTAACATTGTAACGGTACTTTCGGCTTCGTTAAAGATAAGCTTGTGATAAATCGTAGAACAGTATAAATATATTTTTTTATTAAGTAAATATAATCTAAAATATAGTTTACTGAAACTGTTTTTCTCTTCGTGTTTTATTATTACAGCAGAAATTAGTGAACTCGATTAACTGTAACGAGCCTATTCTAAAAGTTTTAATATCTTTTGGTGTTTTAAGAATTAACTTTATTACTTCAAGTGAGATCGCTAGTTTTGATCCAGCTTATAAAAATAAGTAGATTATAAATCAGACTAAAAATATTTTGTTATTAACCTCACGTATGTTGTCAGTTATATTAATTTTAAAGTTCTATATAGCTAAACTTCATTACGTTATTGTGAAGAAGGAGTAGTGATAAAAAAATAATGTAATTGATTCTTAAATGTTAAGCTCAATAGTAGCTGTAAGCTAAAGATTATGGTAATTAGTATTGATAACTGTAAGGCTGCAAGTATCAGAACAATGGTTAAGACTAGGAGACAAGCGTTCAAAGTTTGCCAGATGTAACGAGCACAATGAGGGGATTTCATTTGGGAGCTTTGGACTGGCAGGTATTTTGAAGGAAGCTAGTAATGAAGATGTGCAATTTGTGTGTAGAATTTGTAATTGGAGAGTATCCTCATTAAAGAAGAGACAGGTAAAGTGTGGACTGTGGAGAATGACAGTAAGATTCCAGGAGGAGCTTAAACATTTACATGGAAAAGATATATCAGTTAACATTGACATTCAGGATGGCAGAAAGAACACTATTTGATTTAAAAGTTAGGAAATTGATAATAATAATTCTGTTTTGTTGAACAATAAATTCCAGGGTTTTACTTCTGCAGTTGAGGAACTGTTGGATGGAAGGAAAGCCAAAGATTGAATTACAGTGTTCGAAAACATGTGGAGGTGACTATTTGTGTTCTTTGAATGTGGTTTCCATTTTTCTCCTTGTTTCTCCAATATAGAAGTCATGGCAGTTATCACATTGTATTTAATAAATAATATTGGTGTGGTGTTTGTCATTGTAGTTTTTACATAATATAAAACTTAGATTTGTGCTTGGTTTTTGAATAAATTTGGTATTAACTAGAATGTCATATTTTGTGACTAGTTTTTGCCAAAAAATTATTTTCTAGGTTGGTTATAAGGTCCAACATTAGAAATTAAAACATGTTTAGAAGACCTAGCCAGAAAACTTGTGATACTTTCCACAGAAAACAACCAACAGAAAGACAACTCTGACAATTTTATTGACTTTCAACAGCCAAACTTCCCAAAAAAATTAAAAATTAATATTTTCCAGAAACACCTAAAAACAACATATTAAAAGATTTTTTTCAAATAATTTTCTCACAAAATCATCAACATAATTTCACAACAGAAATCTAAAAACAATCTTACAAAAAGAGACATTAATTCCATTAAAAACCTAAAACAAGACAAAAAACATAATTTTAAAAGCAGATAAAGGAAACGTTATAGTCATAATGAACATAAATGAATACATCCAAAAAATAAAGAACATTCTATCAGACACAAACAAATTAAAACCAATACACACAAATCCAACAAAGACACATGAAATGCAACTGAACAAAATACTACTAAAAATGAAAAAGCCAACACAGTTTCAAAAACTTTATTCCTGCCTACGCAAGACCGACTCACGCACACCACAAATATTCGGCATCCCCAAGCCTCTCAAACCAGATCATCCATTATGACCAATAACATCCACATATGAATTGTTTAATTACAATCTTGGTAAATACAAAGCATAGGCATTCTCCAAGTATGTAACATCAACCAACTCATTCATCAAAGACTCTTTTAATTTCAAGTCTAATCTTAATCAACTTAATCATAAAGCCTTAATGGCCAGTTTCAATGTTATTTCCTCTTTACAGAAGTCCCAACCGCTGAAGCCTGTATGATAGTCTTAGAACTCTGTATTCGAGACCCTAACTCATCAATAGACATTCCCAGCAACCAATTAGCAACCCTCATAGAATTCACCACAATGAAGACAAACTTCATGTTCAACAACTACAACTATATACAAACAAATTGCCTAAGCATGGGCAACTCAGTATCGCTAGTTCTAGCTAATATTTTTATGACACAAGTTGAAACACAAACAATGAACACAGCATTACATCCGCCACTAAACTGGTACAGATATGTAGATGACACAATTGTGAGATTCACATCCACACAACACACACTTAATTTTTTTCAATCACTTTAACTCTGTATATCCCAACATTAACTTCACATGTGAACAGAAAGAAAGCAATCAAATATCATTTCTTAACATCAAAATTACAAGAACTAACACGCAATTTAAAACAGAAATTCACTGAAAAATCACTCATACTGGACTATACATTCCTTGGGACTCAGCACATAAAACAAAACAAAAACTCAACACACTAAGAAACCAAATATGCTCACCAGATAAAATTAATGATGAATTAGACAAAATAAAACAGTACTTCGTCAACATCAACAAGTTTCCTCCACAAACCATAGTTAAATATTGTACACACACACCTAAACATAAAGCAAAATCAACCAACAAAAGTAAATGTACCTCACAAATCAAAAAATCATGAAACCACATACTGTTGTATATCATATATTCCCAATATTAGCAGAAAAATAACCAACATTTGGCAAAAAACTAGTAACAAAATATGACATTTCAGTTAATACCAAATTTATTCAAAAATGTTTATTAGAATGTCAGTCTTGATGTCTCATTTATGGGTTGGAAATTCTTTTTTTTAAAAAAAAACGCTGTTTTGGATCAAACTATTTAAACTGAAATGTCTGTAAAACTGTTAAATATTGTTTATTGAATAAATATTAGATACGTCTTATTACAAGTTAAATTGATAAGTAAGAATAAAAGAAAATTATATAAAAAATTGAAATATAATGAAAGATGAAGTAAAATATGATATGATAAACTTTTTACCAGCACTAACAAATATTCACTAAAAAGGAATCATTTATAGAGATATTTAATCAAGTAATTTTTTGTACGATAAAGAATGAAAACATTACTTTTTGAAACTGTACACAACTAAGACATGATTGACACTTGTGAATGATAATTTATTCCAAAACATATTCTCTTTCTCAGTGATAAGTCTGTAAAAATTGAATATAATGTTTTAAACTTCATAGTTTATTTTAACTGATCTCATGATATTTAACATATTAAAATAAATCTAGTTTTTAATAAGTACTGATGTTTTCCTCGTGAAATATCTTTATTACTTAATTGCTTACCATGTAATTTGTACGTTTTTACATTTTCACCTCTCGATTTAAGTCCACATTAATTGTTCATATTTAAAGTTCAAAGTATATTTTGCTGAAACTTGTGTTCTCCAGTGATGTTTTGTTATTTAGAGTGATGTGATAAACTGTGTAACTAAGTAGTACTACATTTTTTACCCTTAGATATATTTTAATTTTCTGTGATATCTCTGAAAATCTCTTGATAATTTTGGTCCATCTAAAAGGAATTCATCTGTGTTTACCGAGAAAGCATCCTCACACCGTGACTTAAATATTGTCTACAATAAATGAGCCAAGATGAGTAAAGTTTAAAAGCAACCATATTGGTGACTATATCAGTAATAACACATGAAAAGACTTGTGGCTCTATTAGGAAGTCCCAAGTTTCTAACATCTATTTAAGTAGATACGTTAGCACAGCCTAGGTGAGATTAAAATATTTAAAAACACTGAAATACTTGGAAACTCAGGGTGGTGCAGCACTTTACTACAGAATTACAATAAAATCAGGGTTTTCATTGTCCTCAGTGAACATGTTAGATAGCTCGATATGGCTTTATTACAAAATAACACAAACACACAATATAATTTAATGTTATAATAAAATACACAATATAATTTAATGTTCTATAATGTTATAATAACACACACAATATAATTTAATGTTATATAATGTTATAATAACACGCACACAATATAATTTCATGTTGTTTAATGTTACACTTGCAAAAATATTTATTCCTCAACATATTTTTCAACAAGTTATTCAACAACATTTTTATTTAGATATTTTGTGTTTGATATAAAGTTATTATACCTGATTTTATTTATAAATTAATTTTAAATATTAAGTACATTATCAGTTGCCATGTGTTATATTCAGTTTTATTTTTCTAGTTATATTTATAACTGATGGTTTATGTTTATGTATACATAGGAAGTTATATCATATCACTCACTGTACATACCCTAAAATATCAGTTTTCATACTATTTTCAATAAGAATTTGTATTGTTCATTACAACCTTCAAAGAGTGAAAATGTTTATACTGTCTTCTAGTCTTGAAACTCCCACCTACTTTACGTTTCAATGTGATTCAGCTGCGTTGTAGCATGTAAATGTCCAAGAACAACTCATCACTAAAACACACACCACTATCACAGCTGTCTTCCTGTTTACTGTAGTTCACATTCTTCAGTTCTGTATTAGTCAGAAAAGAAGCACCAGAAGTGTGAGGAGAGTATAGTATCTGTCAGAAATATGTTTTCACTGTAAGAAAATATTAACATTGATTCGATATCTTACTGAAACTAACGTAACAACAGGAATGTCACTGGGGATCTCACATTGATTTGGTTTAGGAACCCAGACAAGCAGTCCTCGGAAAATGTCCAAAGAATTTGGTTGGAATGTTATTTTTGTAAGAGGAATAAGCCAGTGAGAAAACACACTAACTAGGTATATTATTCTTCCATCTTGAAAGTCAAGGTCACTAAATTGTATGTAAAAATGAGTATGACATTCTTAACTGTAGATATGCTGTCTGGTTTATCTTATTTACCAATACATCTAGACTGGTCCATCTCTTTTTCTGTACCAGACCTCCCAGGAATAAACCAGCTGGAGAAAGTATGATGAGGGTTCTTTAGTCAACTATTATTATTTGGTCGGTCAAATTCCTTTCTAAAGCCAATTCTCTCACAAAATAATCAGTAGGATTTTGTAGATTATGGAATACTCAGCCAGTTATAATTTTCTCTGATATGGAACAAAGGATATAGGAATGGAAAGTACATGTGCAGCTAGTTCAAAAGTCACATGTAAAGCAAGAGAGTAGCAAAAGTGGGATGATACATTTGCTTTCTAACAGTTAGAGTGGACACCACCTCCCGAATTGTTAGCTCCCTATATAGTTCTGCATTCGAAAGATGCCTTTTTAAATGATAGAAATTTACTTTGGTTTTTGACTTATATTTTAAAGCTTATGAACTTACAAGCTGATATTACTATTTCTGTCTCTATTGTGATGGAAGAACTACCTCACCTAAGTCAAATCTCAACAGTGGCTTGGTAAAGTAGTTACATGTTGATGACGTGACAGCCTATTTTCATATATTAGTGATTTTCATTATGTAGCCTACAACTTCATTTCCTATGGTTTTAATCTCTTTCATCTCCCGTTTTCAATGAGAAATTTAGCTTGTTTATTTATTTCCATCTACTACATAAGGCTTTGTCAACTTTGTTTCCTCTTGAGGACAGTATTCAGCCATCCTCTCATTATGTGTACATCATTTACAGCTATGTTCCATTCTGTATCTTTACTTTTATCTCATGACACTTCTTAATTCATTTTTCATCACCAGTAATTTTTTGTTTAAATTTTTTTCTGTTTATTATGGTATTGTTTATTAAACCCTAAACTGATGTTGGAAACTTTGAAATGCAAGAGTTTATGATAATTGTCTTTGAAAATCAATGTCTAATAAGTTGTTCTGTAGCTGTAGATATGATTTTTCATCATATCTATATAATTTAAATGTGTGGAAATAGACAGGTATATGGATAACTTGGTATAATCCTGAATAAATTAATTTACCATATGAGCTGAAGGATGTGGTACAAAGATCCAAAAAAGAGAGGCTTTTCTTTCTTAGATAAATGGTAAATGTATACAGATGTTGAGTATTCAACTGATACAAAGAATCTTGTAGAATAGATAGGGATTGATAGAGAATTTCAGTGAACCTACAGAAATCTTCCATTAATTCAATCATACTCAGTAACATGTATGAAAGTAAGTTTGAGTCAAAGGTATAGGGACTTCCATCATAGACATGACTTTCAAAATAGAAATAACTTCACTATAAGACAGATCAGAAGTGGATCAACCTAAAATAAAAGGAAGAAAATTCAGCCTCGTTGAGAAATGTTTTGAAAATTCTCCTCAGTGAAAAGGGTATTAAAATTCATATGAAATTCAAGATTCATTTTCATCTGGAGTGAATTTTGAAACTTTAGTTAATTAACAACTATATAATAAAGGAAACACAAACAAACAACATGCAAAACATAAAAGAACAAAAAAGGAAGATTTTAACACATCATCAAATGTAAAGGCCCCCCCATTTCTTTGCATTATCTCCTGCTGGTTAGTCACCACAGATCTGATTTTGGAAAGTTAACATTTTTCATAAAAATTTGTTTCAATTAGATACTTAGCATTTCAGAGAAAGATTCCATCTTCTGTTAGCATCTTCCTTAAGTATTTGTATGACAATAGCTTTCAGGCAACTCCCACCTAAACTTTCGTAAGTTCTCATGAATTATATTATTGGATAATGATGTTACTGTGCAGTAAAGGCCCTCTCTCTACCAATAGGAGAGTGATGTCAATTCCATGTTTGCTAGCTCCATCTGTACTCATGAATCTTCATTACTGATGAGAAAAGAAGCTGTAAGTATCCAAAACAAAGCATACACATCAGGAAACTTGTGAGTGAAGTGGCTATTTAATAGGTGGAAGAGGGTACAGATGGTTTACTATGAGGTACATCGCTCTTAATACATTATAATCTATAAAGCAAATTCACTGGATAGATGTTTATGAGGTTGAGTGTTTAAAAATAAAGAGTTAAAGATCTGGTACTTACTCTATTATTGATATACAAAATTACCATGAAACTGTCAGAATGGATAATAATCAAACCATCTACTAGCATTGGTAAGAAATGCAAACATCTCCGTTTGATAGAATAAAGGTCGAGCACACTGATGTGGAGGAATTGCTTATGCTGGTCCAGATGTCTGAGGTGAGATAGCTATTCAGAGATGTACCACAACCAGAAAGATAAGCATCTGTGAAGAGGTGTAGGTCTGGTTTGAATCGATTGTGATTTATGACATTAAAACTACTTCATAAGCAGCTGAAGCCTCAAATATTGATCAACATAGGAATAGAACCCTAGATTTTAGTGTTATAAGTCCATAAACTTAAAATTGATCCATTGATAACCCGACAGCACAAAAAAACTAAAGTAAACAGTTTACGTCTGCATGTAAAATGTAAGTAACTTTAACACGTGAAACTGGTTAATGTCGTCCTTGTGTACAGTGAGCTAATAATATAAATCAGTCAGTTATTAAGTTAACTGGAAATTCTTTGTTTGACTTTTTCTGTAAACCTCTACATGAGACCCTATGAGAGAAGAGAGGACAACAAATGTTGGTGTAGACTATATAAGAAGACTTAGGATATGAACTGAGAACAGTGTTTGTATATAGTGTTAAAGATTGTTGATAATATTTTTATTGAAGAAGGGCTTATTTCTGGATAAACAAGACTGCTTGTTTATTTGGATTATTTCATGACTTAATATTTAATGACTGTTAAGTTCTTCATAATTATATTGTTAAGTGTTATCCATTTTTTACTTCAGTATTGGTAAAGTGAAAAGACAGTGTTTGTTTATGACAACTGTTTCATATGAATCTGGTTCATTTTCTGTCCTTTTAATGGTGTAATTCAATATTTGAATTTATAGATAAGTAAATTTTCACTCTTTGAAATTAAACACTCACTATTCTCTAGTACTTTTCTTACAGTAGTTTTAGTTTTGGTTTTTATTGATATAAAAATGGCTTCACTTTCTGTGTACATATGTGTTTATTTTTTATTTCTCAGGTTTTTAAAGATTGTTTACCTTGTGGAACCACAACATGAATTATGCCTGCTGTTTAAAGTATTAATAATTGAATGTTATTAGAATGATGACATATTGTAACTTTCCAAATCACTGAATAAAATTCACAGCACTATGTGTTCGGACTTACATTGCTAGAAACAGGATTGAATACCCATGGTAGGAAGAGCAAACATATCTCATTGTTTAGTTTTGTGCCTAACTTTAAACAAACTGAATAAAATTCAACTAAAAGCTTTTTATGAATAACTCCTTCAACAATAGATACATTTATAAAACAACACAGAGATATGGGACTGATAACAGTTTATTATATCTATAAAATTATCAGACAAAAACCATTAGTAATTACATTAAAAACAAAATAAGTACTAACACAGCAGAGATATATATCAAAGTGTATTTTTAAAAATTATTGGTTTATGTAACTGTACATAAACGTTATAAAGTTTATAGCCATTATTTGTTTATACAAATGTACGTAAACATTATAAAGTTTATAGCCATTATTTGTTTATATAAATGTACATAAACATTATAAAGTTTATAGCCATTATAACCTATGATGTATTCTAAAGACCCTGGTAATTAAGTAGGGGTACATTGACAGCTGTACATGGTATGTACGTCATCTCCAATTAAATTATGGTTGATGTAATAACTATTTCAAAATTAGCCCACAAACTATCTCTACATATCTTGTGTCATTTTTGTGATGAGAATACACCTCACTGAGTGTGTAACCATTCAAAACTGATACATCATTCAGTTTACCACATAAAGTCTGGCTCTAACCGTCTGTACATTGACACATTATCCAGTTTCCGCTATGTCTGGTAAACGGATGGCATTGTTAAGACTGGTTCTCTGGTAATAGTTTTAGTTGTGGGTGATCTAAATTGGCAGATACTGGTCATCTGTTTGTGTTTTGAATGAAGCTGTCCGGATGTGTAATATTGGTTTGGATATAGTGCTACATTCATGCTAATGGTACATGTAACCAACTTGTATTAACCTGCTCTGATTGGCCAGTTTTCATTCATCTGATTGTTTTTCAAGTGGTAAAGCATCGATATTTCTTTACTGAGGTCTGGACATTGTTCACAAACAATTTGAAATACTTTAAATGCTGTGATTGACTTTAAAAGAGGCAAGTGAGAGAAGCTTATGCAAATCTAGTGGATATAGTGTGAGCTAAGGTGATCAGTTTCAGATCATAAGTCCAATCATCACATATCTGATTTGGATAACAATAAACATTCATTAAAACATTAGTTTTGTTACCATGGCTGGCTGGCATGTTAGTTTTGTTGACATGTTAAAATTACCTGTTGGTAATGAAATAAGCAACATGTGAACAAAATACTTGTGATATTTTATATTGTCAGATGTGTGTTTTGGATTATTTGGTAAAGATGGTAAAGCCATATCATTCTACATAATGATAAAAACAAAGTTATTTCTATTTCGTTAGATCACTGTGTTACCGAGATCAGCAGTGTAAGTAAGTACTGGATCTGATCAAAATTGTCATTAGTGTAAGTACTGAATCTGATCCAACTTGTTATCAGTGTAAGTACTGGATCTTATCAAACGTGTCATCAGTTTAAGTACTGAATCTGATCAAACTTGTCATCAGTGTAAGTACTGAATCTGATCAAACTTGTCAACAGTGTAAGTACTGGATCTTAAACAAAATTGTCAGAAGTGTATTCACCCTGATCCTGAACTCCATATCAGTGAAGTTGTGCTGTCTGTGGTCCCTGAGACAAGGTTCTTGGAACTTATCTTTGCCTGTATGCTGACCTTTACACCACACATGGGTCAAATGTATAAGAGCACTGAACATCCTCTGTGTCCTCTCTTCCACCACTTGGGCAGCAGATCGACGTTCTATGCTAAAGATATGTAGTGCTCTTATCAGATCGCAACTTGACTGTGGATTATTGATCTATAATTCTGTCTGACCTTTGGCCTAAAAGATGCTAGATCCTATTCATCGTTGAGGTCTTTGGCTCTGCACTGGGGCTTTCAGCACTTCCCAATTCAGAGCTTATACATAGAGTCTCATGAACCTTTTTTGCACCTCCATTGTTTGCAACTGTCTTTACAATATGCTTTGATACTTCGTTCCTCACCAAAGCATCTCATCTGGGGTTTTGTTTTCCTTCCTTGTTGGGCCATGCTTTTTCAGACCAGATGGTCTGCCATTGCTCCTTTTGGCATTCATATCAGGTACAGTTAGATGAATTGGGTCAGTTCTCAATAAACATTGCTGTATCCACTGGTCAGCCCATCCTACCATGGCTTCTTACATTTCTTAATTGTGACTTATCTTTAAATCATCTGAGAAAAGTAGACACTCTTGATTGGAAATATTGTCTGCAATTTGCTGAACATCTTTTGAACCATCCTTCCATTCCTATTTATATAGATGGTTCGAAATCAGGTGACTGTGTTGGCTCTGCCATGGATTGTTGTGGTTCGGTGGTTGCACACAGAATCCCCACTACAGCATCTGTGTTTACTGCTGAACTGTATGCTATTTCCCTTGCCCTGGATCACATAGAAGTCAAGCAGTAGTCAAACTGCACTATTTATACTGACTCGCATAGTTCTCTTCTGGCCCTGGAATTGCTTCAAGTTAATTCACACCCTGTTCTTGCTGATATTCAAAACCACTGGCCCATTTCTCTTTAACATCTACTTCTATCCAGTTTTTCTGGATACCAGGCCACTTTGGTATTCATGGGAATGAGCTTGCTGACACTGCAGCTGAGTCTCTGCTCTGGCTCTATCACCACTGTACCTGTCCCATACATAGACTATGGTCCTGTATTCAAGACTCATCTCTGTGCCAGCTGGCAGTTGACTTGGAGTTAGCAACACAAAACAAGCTTTTCCAAATAAAACATTATATTGGACTTTAGTCATCTTGCTTCCGTCAGGATTGAAGAGAGTAAGTTGTTCTAACTAGACTACGCATTGGTCACAGTTTTTTAACTCATCATTTGCTTTTATCTGGAACTGATGCACCAGTGTGTAGTTTGTGTAACACTCAAATTACAATAAGCCACATTTTACTTTCTTGTCATTGTTATGACTGTCAACAACGGCACCATTTTAAACATGTTCTGTCCCAAGGTTTGTCCATAATGTTAGACAGTGATGGTGACACTGTCCACCTTGGTAATGTTTTTAGTTTTCTAAAGGTCATTAATCTTTTTAATTTCTACATTACACCTTTTTAATGTGGTTTCCTTTTAAAAATCATCTAGTTCAATTTAAAATTAGAAACTGGCCTAACATGAAATAACTCGAAGCTAGGACTGGAAAGGCCAACTTCAGGTGACTAACACTGCTTTCAAACTACCCATTAGTCATCCTGGCAAGGTATAATTATATCAGGTGACTGATGGTGGTTTTTGTACTTACCTGTTCGTCTTCCTGGTGAGTTATCATTATTACAGTTACACTACAGAAAGTCCTTTACAACTTAACTTTCTGTAATTTTTTCTTGACTTTGTAGACTAGATGTAAACATTGGTTTTATGCTATTTATGTTGTTTTTTTTAACTTTGTTTTGTTTTACCTTAATTTCCTTTTATGAATTTTACTAAATTTACTTTTAACTTTTTTACCAGATGTTTGGTGCAGATAGCCTAGCTGCTTTGTGCCATAAAACACTTAATCAAGCAACAACCAATCAATAATGTAACAGTGAACTTTCTGTAACATTATGCATCTCTTGATCTCCACAAAAATGAGAGATTCATGAATCTAATTTAGAGAAGAAAATTGCAGTGATTTGTAACAAATGGAATAAAAAAAGACAACAAATTCAACACTATTTATTGTATCAAGGGAAACTAAAGGATATTCTAAATGAGAAAGTTAAACTGTAGTACACATTTTCAGTATTTTCAGTAAGTATAAACATTGATAAGACTTCAAGAACCAAGTTTTGGCTTTCTTAAAAGACAGACTGCTTTCCTCCAGATTCAATTGAAGGCTTCATCATAACCATAAAATTTGCTTATCACAAGAAAATTCAGAAAAGGGTACCAGGACATAGAAATGTCTTGTTTCTTGTGACAACTTCAAAGTATCCTCACAAACACAAGGTCAAGTAGAATGCAATTAAACTATCCCACAAATAGTACGTTGTCTTCTTGAAATATTGAGTCACAAAGAAGTAACACCTCAGGTTTGATGTTTCATGTGACAGCTACCAGGTTTAATCAGAATTTAAAAAATTAAAGATTGTTGTAAATAATAAATACTATGGGAAAGAAAGATATGTAGTATTTGTATACTTAATCATTCACATGTAAAATATAAGAAAATGAGTTCTTTAAGAAAGCAAGTTTTTATATCCTCAGTTATAGAAAATATGGGAAGATCAGAACATTTCTTAAAATTCTGTTTATAAAATACAGATTTGTAAATCCTTTTTTTGCTTGTTAGTATAATAACAATAGGTAAACTAAAAAGCATCAACTCAGATTGTGATGTTTACAACGTATTAATAAGTAGGTTTTCTTCTTTCAGGTGGTTTACAGCTGTACAAAACACAATTCATCAAGGTATCAAGCAGAAGCATGTTCCGTCTCCCACTATTCAGCTTCATCTGCAGTCTTTCTTTGACAATGTAGCAATGCTAATGACTCTGCAACTCCAATCTCTGCAAGGTGTTTATGGAAAAATACACTGAATTTTTATGCAGATCTAAGGTAGTTATGCCAATATTTGCCTGACATTTTAAAGAAAGATGTTTAATTTATCTTTAGAATAACATGGGTTGCCCTATTTCCTATTTGTAAATGCATAAACAAAACTACATTTTGTCTGTTATAAATACATAATTAATTTTTACCAAAAGAATTGATTATCTGTAAAAGAAAGTTACCAGTAATACAAAAAATGTTTAAAAAAACGTGTAACTATAGATTAAATGTTTTATTGACATCTCATTGAACTGAATGTGTTAAATACTGGACCTGGAGCATATAAAGTTGAATAACTCTGGAATTTACAATCATCTAAACTAAGACTGAAGTTAGAAACTGAGCAGTGGACACTTCAGAATAAAAGACTCATTGAATGATGAATGGATGCAAAGAAAATACAAAACACTCCTCATTTATGATCAACAATTTAGGCTGAACAATCAACCAACTACATCACTGCATCTCAAACTGTGATTAACGGATCTTGCCTGAGATGGAAAAATGTGAAAATTTCATTCAGCAAATAAGTGAAGTGGAAGAGTAAATAGTGTTCATAAGATAAATGAAAACAGAAACTAAACCTGTTAGGAGTAAACCAACTTTCATAGCTCATTAAAGAGAATCTTCACATATGCAAAGCCACATGAAATTATTTCATAACAATAATTCGTACATAAATACTCCAGAGCTGATGAAGTGCTGTTGCCCAAAACATGGTATTCATGTTTTATCAATAAAGTTATTTTAAATTGTTGACTCTTTCAGCATTACTTTATAATCTATTTTGCATTTGTTATTTTCTCACCTGTACAATTATTTTATTATTAGAACTAATTGTTCCTTTATTATGTTATTGATGTAAATCAAAAAATGAGCAAAGGTTCTAAACCTGACTCTCACTTGCGATATTAATAGTGTGACTGAATTGTATTTACAGTAACAATCTACCATTCAGCTGCTCTTCTGTCCAGTTAGGTAATTGTTTTCTAATACCTACAGAGATAATTCCTGTTAAATGTTTTATTTAGCACCTTGTCAAATGCTTTCTGAAGGTCAATATACCAAATCTACACTGTTATCCTCATCTACATAAGCAGTAACCCTTTTAAATGACTTTGTAAAGCCTCTATTATCAGACTTTCTTAAATTTTTTTCACAACTGATGTAAGATTAATACACTTATAATCACTGGGAGAATTATTATCTCTCATGAAAAGAGGAGTGAAATATTAGCTAACTTACAATCCTTTGGCACCTGCCCACTATTCAAGAACTAACAAAAATAGTAGCAAGCAGCTTATATATCTAATCCTTAACCTCCTTCAAATTTCTTGGTAAATATCAAGCCCAGTAGCATTATCGTTCTTTAAACTGCTCAATGTTTTCTGAACAAGCTCAGAATTAATGAAATCATCTTTTTCAACCTGTTCAAGATTAAGAATACCTTTTAAATATTCATTAATTAAAACTGAAGAAAACAAATTTAATAACCCAGCCTTCTCATAATCATTAAATATAGGCCGATCTCTATCAGTCCTAAAGGGTTTTACCTTATCTGAAGACTTTGTTATATTTCTTGAATATACAATGCTTTTCTTTAATTTTATTTCTTATACCCTTTGTGAACCAACCTGATTTTTTTATTTGGAGCTACCCTTTTCTTTCTAAAGGAATATGTTTGTTTAATTATTTTCTCTGTATTTACCCCACAGACAATCCTATTCACATACTTTGTTAAGGAATCACCCATAACTACAATCTTCTTAGGTTATCATCCACATCCTTCTCTGTTTCTTTTGTTGACTTTCTCTCTAGTAGTTCCTTGTATATACAATTCAATGAATAAAATATTTTGTTCAATAGAACAGGCTCGTTACAGTTACCTCCACTGTATAATACTCTTCCTAACTTTCTGAAAATCATTGTTAGTTGATGTACCCTTTCTTATAAAAGCTTAAGCCCTTGCTGCCATCTCCCACAGTTTACACATCTCTTTATTTATAATAGTGATAGGCATAAGCCTCTTGTGTCTTTCTATTTTTTTTAATCTTTTGAAATTCTTTTTGAAGTGGTTAGCCTTAGCCAGTGGAAAGTTGCTACACAACATTTACCAACCCATTTACAATGTTTTGGAGGTAAAACATCTGAATTATAAAATTCAAGTTATCGTTGTAGTCATCTTTGAATATCAAAGTTAATGTTAACTGACACTATCATACAACTCACATAAGATTTGCATTAAGAATAAAAGTAGAAAAACTTTAATTTACACAAAAAGAGAAACAGTCCTAAAACATTTTTTTCTGCACTTTCAAAAAAGGTTTACAAAGAAGTATACAAGTGCAAGAACCACAACACACTGCTGAGTATATATTCTTCAACATTAAAAAAAAGTTAAACTACAGTGATACAAACTAACAGCTTTCAGAGAAGAAGGAAAAACAATTTTGGTTACTTTCCCAAAACATTTTTGTGTATACATGTATTATGATTGTTTCTCTTGTGTGTTTTAATTCACATTTAAATTTTGTAAGCTTGATTAGCTTATAATTAGTATGATTCATTTCTTTTTTTATTTTTATTTCATTACCTAAAATAGCATAATTCTATGTATATTATGTAATTTCAATGACCAAGCTTGATTGCCTTGTAAAAGAACTTGTACCTTTAATACATCCCCATGTTATTTTCTAAAGTTTACCACAGAAAAGATATTTTCATTGTTTACAAAAAAAACAATGGAAAATTTCTTAAAAAATTACTTTAAACATTGGTTTTGTTGTTTATTTAGCATTGTAGAAAATGTACTTCCAAATATGGGCTAAATATACTTTTCTTTCTTCTTTGTGGATAAAAGTTAGTCAACTAATCTGAGTATAATGTTTGAGTTTTATACATACACCTTAAATTACTGTCTTGCAAATCATTTTGTACTGTTTGTGTTTATATGTGATGTTCATTACAGTATCAGAACTTTGTTTACCTTTTTTCTTAAGACTTTGATTATTACTTCAGATAAGATAAAAATTTAAACTTTGATTATTACTCCACATAAGATAAAAATTAAAACCTATTAACTGTAAAATAATGCTTTTCATCACCACACATACATAAGTAGAAAATGGACACAGCCATTTACTTGTACAGTTCAAATCCTTGGCTGTACAAAAATATATTTTATACAAATTGAGAGTTAAGTATGGTGAGCAGTTAGTTTTAGTTGATAAGTTCTGTATAACAGAGGACTGCATTTTAAAATACATGTTTGCATACCTATACAACCTTCATGCAGTTGTTTACTTGCTTGTCACAAAAAGAAAAAAAATGTCACAGATTAGTTAGAAAACATTAAAATATTTTCTAAACTTTTACAAATGATTTTTTAGGCTTTGTAGAGTAGATAAGATGCGACCATCCAGTATGTTGCACAAAAATATCTATTTATCTATAGAGTAAAATTTGTATACATGTCTTTTTTTGTTTCAGGAAAATCACATGTTTATTATAAAATTGGTTGCAGTTGGACAGCAGATCAAACTTGAACCAACTTACCATGATTTTGAAACAGTTTTGCTGGATATCTTGGATTCTTTGCTTCATTCTGTCAGAATAATTCCTCGAGTTGAAAATCATCTGAATACAGTATGTTTTGGCTCTCAAGTATTATCAAGACACAGATATTAACTGTTCTCAAAGAACAATTCCAGCATCTTCAGAAATACATGAACAACTTTAATAAGTATCTTTACATTTTAGATGGTGAGGTATGTTTTCAAGTTATTAAAGTAGGAAATTTATTTGCATCATTTGATCAGTGATCATGTTAAAATATAAAGAATTAACAGTTTTTTCTATTATATTTAATCATTTTATATTTGATTATGATGGCTAACTATGGGATAATAGAAAAACTGCTTATGTTTGTGCTGCCTAACATGTTACTTCTAGTGGTGCAGCCAAGTACAAAATTTAGTATGAACCCACAGCAATATTGTGCACAGGATGTACACTGTCCTTTTGAGACAAATTACAGATTAAAAACAAAAACTCTACATATGACTTATTTAGACATGGGAATAATCATGCAGTCTCTAACTGAGTAGGCTTGAGTAATGTGCAGAATGGTTACAGTCATGCCAAAGCCATCCCATGCTTATGATTTTCAAATATCTGATATATCTACTCAGCACACGGGGAGAAGACACAGTAGTCCTTAGAAAGTAACATACAGTGATTAGATCCAAATGCAAGCCCACCAATATCACTCCTAGGAGAGCACTAAGAGTACTTTCAGAGTTAAATAGATATCAGTAAAATAGTAGGTAAAATACATAGTGGCCAAGAGGGATAACATAGAGAACTAAGTTTATGTGCTGATCCATCAAGACTTTCTGTAGAGGCCCTGAAGGTGCATGTCAAGTGTAGGTGAGAAGTGTATATGCACAAACAGCATTTCTGCTTGATATATATATGTATGATGTAGTAAACATTTAAGAGCATTTGTAAAAGTTATAAGTTATTCTAAATATATTTATAATCACAAAAACAAACCTCAGCAAAACTGACTGAATTCTAACTTTTTAGCAGTCCCCAAACCCAGTGGGTCAGCAGTAACTTTATGGATTTAAATCTCTAAATTCATGAGTTCAATTCACTACAGTGGACAGAAAACACAGTCCAATGTGTAGGATTTTACTAAAACAACAATAAATTTTTTACTACATTTCTTCATTAAAGCTTTTCTCCCCCCCCGCTAGTACAGCGGTATGTCTCCAGATTTACAAAGCTAAAATCAGGGGTTCGATTCCTCTCAGTGGGCTCATCAGATAGCCCAATGTGACTTTGCTGTATAAAAACACACACACGCAAACTTTTTTATGTATTCTCTTCAGAGGCCATTATTATCAGATATTTTTTTGCTATAATGTGTTTTTCTAGTTTAAGAATTTACTGAAGGCCTTTGTAAATAGAACATTGTGGAGACTTCAGGACCAATTAAATAATACTAAACATTTGCTAGATGTAAAGAAATATATGTTAATGAACCTCACAAGACAAATTAACAAGAATAATTAAATATTGTGTAAATGACAGCAATATAGCAGGTTAATGTAAAACAATATGAAGTTCTGCATTGGACTATGTTAGAAGACTATATTCTGAGAGTAAAAATTTTAAATACTTTTGTTACTTGATTTATTAAGTGGAATATTTAGTGTCTGATATTTGTGTCTGTGTTACTTAAGTGTTTTAAAACCAAAAAAATCATAATGTCATTTTGTTCATTAACACTACAATGTGATTGTGTTAGTAAACAATGCTCTGTGTCTTTGGGAGAGTTTATTATGTAACTGTGTTGGTAAACTCTTGGTTACATAGTAATATTTGTATTATTTGATAATTGAGTTTAAAGCAGACAGTGTGATTGTATTAATAAACTGTACTTTAGCAATAAATAAGTGTTATTATATTATTAACATATTGTATTATATGTGTTGCATTGTTTTAATAATAATTATTCCAGTATGATCTCAAACACAGCTATATCACATTTCTTTTGCTCTTTGAGCATTGTTAAAAACTTTTCTCAATCAGTGCACCAGTCTATATACCCCTATCAATTTTGCACCATTTCTGAACATGTACATATCATGTGACTACTTTCCACCAACAGTATTGTGCTCCCTATATTGAAGCAGCTTAGCTCTTTCTGCCATTCTCACTCAATCCTCACTTTTAAGAATTGGCAGATTCTGAAAGAAATACACAAGAAAAATGTTAACTTCTGATATGGTCTTACCTCCTTTCACACCTTCTCTATTGGTACAGCATTGTTTAGTTATGTTTTTTTGCATGCTACTGAAATATAAGAGATCTCATGAATTGCAAACATTGTGTCAACTATGCATTTCCTGTTACAGTCGAAAATGTTACTGTTAAACAGCTTCTCAGGAATCAGGTTAGACTTCATCTGCAAAGAAAGTTTATGTCTTAATTTGCAGGAAGCTACGTTTGTATGTTCAACAGTTATTTCTTCTTATTTTTCATGTGGCATTGTTTCTGAGAAAAAATACAATTAATGAGAAAATAATTTGGACTCTTTTTCTCTAGTAGCTTATTTTAATCTGTTACACTGTACACTTCTTAAAGAGTTTTCACCTTCATTCCTTACCAACCACACTTTGGTGTTCTTCCTGTCCTTTCTCATGTTGCTTCCAGCTCTATCAGGAATCCATGATAAGTATTTCAACATGAATACTTCACCTGGTTGATACACTTGTAGCTTGGCTCCAATACCCTTTGTTTGACTTTGCCCTTATTTTAATCTGTAAAGAGTTTTCACCTTCCACCCATTCCTGTCTGCAATGTCATTCACTTTGGTGGTGAATTGTTCTTCCTGTCCTTTCTCCTGTTGCTTCCAGCTCTATCAGGGAATCCATGATAAGTATTTCAACATGAATGCTTCACACCTGGTTAATACACTTGTAGCTTGGCTCCAATACTTTTTGTGTGGCTTTGTCCTTGTCTAAAAATGGAAGAATTAAGTATTTTGTGTCATCTCTGTTTAGACTTTGCTATGTTAGAAATTTATGTGTCATTTGTCATCTAAGTGTCTTTAGAGGCATTGCAAGTGAGATATTGATTATTACTTTGTTGTTTTTCTTTGCATATTCATTAATATTAAATACTGTGTAGACTTAACAAATTTCAAGGGCTTGTTAGGTTATTTTCACTTAGTTCTTTAACTAAGTATGTTTAAATTGATTGCAAGTTACACATGATTACTACTTGTAACATCTTATTTGTTATTCCAGCTCTCAAATGGTGCAACAGTATGTCTGTGGATTTACAATATCAGAAACTGGGTTTCAATACCCATGGTGGACAGAGCACAGATAACCCATTGTGAAACTTTGTGCTTAACTTCAGACAAACAATTCTTATTATCTTTTAATAATTTTCTTCATCAATCTTAACTGTGTGCTTCATCATCTTAATTTTTGTTAGTGTAGGACTTAAATGTGTCCTTTTTTCTTTAGGTTAATTTAGAGGATTTGTGAATTAATATTGATTCTTAATGTGTTTTCTAGGTAATTTTCATTGGTTTGCACATTTTTTTATTATTTTTAGGACTATGCCGATTTAGATGGTTTGTCTGATATTTATCAGTACTTTTTTAACTATATATGTTTAAATAGCTTGTATGTCACATATCTTTACTAGTAACATGTAATTCACTAATCTATAAGAATGATATTTTTCATTGTTTTTATCTCCATGCTTTATTCTCATAATTTTCTTCAGTGTTGGATGTAATTATGTGTCCTTTGTCATCTAGATTACTTCAGATGAATTGTAAGTTAGATGTGGATTATTAATGTGTTTTCTAGGTAATCTTAATCATTTTGCACAGTTATTATTATTACATATTTTGTGGGCTAGATACACTTAGATGGTTGTCTATTTGATACTTATAAGTACTTTGCTAATTAGGTAGATTTAGATAATTTCTAGATTACATACCAGAAATAGGTACTTGATTGTTCTATTTGAATAAATGCTGTTGTTTTTTGTAATTCTTCACTATGTGCCTTATCATACTAATTTTGTAAACTTAGAACTTAAATGTTTGTTTTGTTCCATCACTGACATGTTTTATTCTTTCCTGGTTACAGAGCTGAGCTTTGCTTTGGTTTCTTTTCTTATGTTCATGACACTAGTAATGTCATTTTATCCTTGTAATCTACAGCTTGGAGTTCTTCTTTCCATATCACCATTCTCAAGTTTTTGGCAGTTCATCAAGCTTTATCCTACTTTCTTCCTCTCTCTATCATGGAGTGGGTGGTAATGTTACATTCTGACATCTTCACTGTAGTAACTCGTATCACAGAGCCAG
The DNA here is from genome assembly GCF_004210375.1 of Tachypleus tridentatus. NCBI lineage: Eukaryota > Metazoa > Arthropoda > Merostomata > Xiphosura > Limulidae > Tachypleus > Tachypleus tridentatus. The sequence goes on from NW_027467782.1 coordinate 30,296,330, forward strand.
GAAGTAACAGTTCAAGGTCTCTGTGTTTTCAGATCCTAAATCTCTTTTCTGGGCCCACAATTACCACTTTGTGGTCTTCACTTGCCTTTTCTTCTAAATCTGGTAGTGGATTTTTATCTCCTCCCAACAAGATTCTACATGTGGAATAGTCTCTTAATCTACAGGCCTGTAGGTGGATATGTTCTCAGTTGGAGATATCTCATTTATGCCTTTCTCCACTGGATCACCAAATTTCCTTTTCTTTCTTCTTCTGTTTATTATCCACTAACTTTGGGGGGTAGTCGTGTTCAGTCAAGTTTGGAGAATTCTTCACAATTATGCTTAATATCTTATTTGATATTCTTTCAAGAGTTCTATTTTTATTCCAAACCACACTATGTCTTGTTTTACTAGTGGTTCTGTCTTGGCCAATATAACCATCATTCTCACTGCTCCAGCCTTTACTTGTGTAACCTTTGTCTACCCTTAAATCTGTATTCTGTTGATTTCAGTTATATATTGTTCGTCCAGATGTCACCACACTCTGCCTTCACACATGGCTTTTGTCAGGTGCATTGTTTCAGCCCAGGGATTGACTCCATGTGTAACATCTTTTTTTTTTCTTGTACCCTTAGTCCTTCTTTCATGTCCATTTACCACATAGGTGAGAGTATACCTTAAGACTTTGATCTATTTGTTGTGATTTTTTTCCTTTCTACCCTTCTGTTCATTCTCTTTCCTTGTTCTTCACCTGTTTGTTTGACAAAGGGTTCTCCACGTTGGTCATTTCTAGATATCTGATAGACTTGTCAAACACATTCCTTTTCTGCAGGTTTTGTCTTTCCCTTTCATTTCTCTCCATTTTATTATTTCAAGTCATGCATCCTCTAGTGTGTTCCTTACTTTGAAATTTTCATGTTCTATCATCAAGATTTTATTTTCTTCTCCTCATTGGGAAATCTTATTTCTGTTTTCAATGTTACCCACTTCTTCTACCATCTTATTACCTTAACTGGTCTTTCATCCCTTTGCTCATGGATGCTGTTTGACATCACTTTCATGTTCACTGGTGCTGATCATCAACTTTTCTTAGTTCTCTCCTTATGATTTTATGTGGTATTACCTGACTACTTTTGAGGTTCAATTTCCCAACTTTTATACCCTTTTCATTTTTCTCTTATTAGGCTGGTGTATTCTAACTCCTCCATGGAAGGCCCCACCTCCACAATGTGTTTTCTCACCTTATTCATCATTTTGTCATATCTTTTTGCCTGGTCAGATATGCACTATTGACGTCATGATTACATTATAACACTCACTGTAGGAATGGGATGTTTCAACAATACCACTTGTAGCATACCCTGTGGTATGTATATGTATATATCATTTGGAGACCATCACTCATGGACTTCCTGAGTATAGCAGAAGGGGATTATCACCCATGCTTGCTGACCTTTTGATTGCATTAATTGGGAGTGATATGCTTTTAAAAGTAGGAATTAAAGATACCCATTGTACTTTCTCTAGTGTGATGGTCCTCTGGACTCCCCACCACATTTAATTCCCCTTTTTTTCTTTCAGTGTAACATAGGAGTTCTTACCCATTTCTTAGTTTCTGAAAAGATTGATCATGAGTGAGACTAGAACTTTACCAGTTAGAAGAGGGCAAGGCTGATCTGCCTCCTTCCATTTCCTCTGGATGCTCTTTATCAGGTGGACTCCTGTCAAAATAAAGTAACAAATCGGTTGGAGCAGGCCCAGCCTATACAGAATCCTCCTCTTAAAACTAGGTGCAGGATGACACTCTCCTATTCTTATAGTTGTTTATGGTAGAGACTCCTATTCTCATTAATTCTGGTTGCAGGAGGTTCTTTTCCAGCTCCTACAATTGAGTTTGGGGGACTTCACCTGCTTCTCAGTGACAGATACAGGACATAAGTGCACTGTTCCTATGGTTGAGTAAGTGTTACAAATCTTCCTAATAATTCCAGATGCTGGATATCTCTTTCCTGTATTTATGACTGGGTAATGAACGATTTCTGTTCGTGACACTGGTTACAGATATTGCTTTGTTCATGAGGTTGATTTGAGGCAACCCTGTAATGCTAGTTTTGGTGTATTATACTTCTTGTTCCTAATGTGGTTTTTGGAGTTTGTCCAGTTTCAGCCAGAAGCTAACTTCCACTTCTTAATTCCTGTATACTTATGATTAGGTTTGTTACGTATATATATAGATAACACAGTCCACGTGGCTTAGCCACGTTTATGTTTATGTCATAATTTATCTTTTTTTCATCATCAACCTTCTAATGCCAAGGACAAGTCATGAAATCTCATTTGTCTGGTTGAGATTGCACGTGTATGTAGCTAATTCTGTTTATATTTTACTGTGGATTACACCTATGTCAGATTCATTTCCTACATCATGAGCAAAGAGCATACCTGTTCCAGAAGTCAGTATGGTACCTCATAAGTGTGTTTCATTTTCATCTCAAAGCACATACATTCATTCAGGGTAGTCACTTTCCACTTGGTTCCCACATTGTATGCTTAAACTTTGCAGTGTTGAATTCAAGTTTTGTATGAAAGGAGGTAAGACCATATTGGAAGTTAACATATTTCATGCACTGAAAATGCATTTCTGATAGCTGCTTACTTCCTCTACCCTTGTCTGGTGTTCTTCTGTTATAACCTGCCATGAAAGTGAGGATTGAATAACAATAGCAGAGGGATGTAGCTGTGCAAATGTAGGTGATGCAAAAAATTAGTGGAGAGTATTCACATGATATGTACATGTTGAGGTATCATGTGAAATTGGTGAAGTATATTAACTGGCAGGCTGATCATGAAAATGTTTTACAATGCTTAGAGGGCAGAAAAAGGTTGAGATAGCTTTATGTAAGACGAAGTAAGTACCTATTAATAATACATTTTCAGTGTATGAAAAATGTCAACTTCTGAACTTTAAAAAAATAATTTTTTCGCATTTTTAATTTATAATTCTGTGTCTAAGGTTTACCAAACTCACTTTTATTATTGATTCAAAAAACTATTTTTCTTTCTTTGATGTAGTAAAACTTTTGCAATAAGTCATATTCATGCTTTTTTTTGCTTTTTTTGCAAAGTTTTTCCTGTAAAGATAAATTCCCTTCATTTACATTATTAGACATATATGAATACTTTTAATTTGATATTTTATTAAGTTTATTAGATATTAAATTTTTCCATCGAAACCTTCTCGTTCTTTTTCCACTGAAATTTCAAGAACCTTGTTATGTGATATGCAGGTCTTTGATTTGCACTACCTAACACTGTTTGAACTTATTTTTAAGAACTTCATTCATTGAAGTGTTCAGTTAGAGATGTTAGTAAAGAAAAGAAGGAGGTCCTAATTCTAAAATAGTTTTTGCTATCCTAAAATATGTTTTAAATCTGTAAATTTTGTTCAAATACAGTTTTATGATAACATTTTTTATGTATTTTTTTAGTTTATTATTTTTTTATTTCCCAATAATGCATCTTCATTAGACTGAAAAAATCACTGTTTAATATGTTAGAGTGAGAGCAGCTTTGAAGTATGGAGAAAACAGGTTTATGAGTATAAATCCTGGATCAACAAATTTATGTACACTGCAGACAAAATTGTTGATCTCGGAATGTTCCAGTTGGATTTTCGGGAACTTTATGAGTCTTTAGCTAGCCAAACAGAGATCCTTTTGGAAAAGTTATTGAATAACATCTCAAATGAGCACCAGGAAGAAAGTAAAAGGTAACACCATAAAAAATTTAAGCACAGACTTTTTTAATGTTATAAATTCTAATCTAATCAGTTTATCAACAAAAAGCATAAAATGAGAGGGTATTAGATAGATACTGTTAATTTAAAAAAGTGTGTAGCATTTTTTATTGCACAGTAAATATTAATTTACACTAATAAGTACCTTCACAGTTATGTCATCTAATATATTATCTTATCTACTTGACAATAGTCATTTTATAAATTTATTAAAATATTTTTAAGTTGATAACCTATCCTGACATAAAAAAAGATAACAAATAAAAAATGATGCGTAAGTTGTTAAGTTGTATTTTTGTAAAATCTATTAAACAGAAGGAAGTATATATAGAAGGAAGTAGGAATCTATTGTTTATTGGGTTATTATTCTCAACAAATATTCAAAAGAGCTAAAAGGTAACACTGATAATTTGTGAAAGACAATTTTAAAACATATCTCATCCTTACAAAAATTATGTATATTATAGTCAAAAGCCAACTAGTTTAGAACTACATCCATTATTGCAGATCATAATTAAAATAAAATGCCTTAATGAAAGTCAACCAGTATAAAAAAATTGTAAAATATACTTACTGTTGTAAATCAATGAACTAGAAAATGAAATCCTAAAATAATTAGATTGTATTGAGTCATTTGTAGTACTCTTGCTATTTATGATTTTTATTGATATAGAACTGAAACTTCTTTTAACTAATAAAGTCTTATTTCATGGTAATAACTATAACCATTTTCGTTTGTTTATTTATATCACTTCTATTCTTCACCTTCAGGTTTTCACCCTAATAAACATAATAATAGACTTACACGATGACTGGAAATTCTGTACAATTGAGAAAAACCTAACTATTATTGTTGGATTAACATGTTCACCACCAATGAAGTACTAATGAGTCATTTCTATTAATCAGGCACTAATGATGTGTTAACACATCAATCAGCAAAGATGCTATAACTGTGTGTAAGCAAACAGATAAACAGTCCTTTAGTATTGTACAATGATCATGCATGTGTGTTTCCCTCTTTCAATTAGTAGAAAGTATTTTTTCACTAAAATTTCAGTTCACATGACCTGAGATTTCTGCATTGCCTTGTTTTGATTACTATTATGGCAACAAGATAGCAAAGTTGTTTAGAGTTTTACTCTGAATGAAACTGCAAGTAATTTACAAAATTCCAATGCACAGTCATTTGAAGAGGATGAAGTAGGTAGTAATTATGAACCTTGTGAGCCTGATGATTCAAGAGGACTGGAGTGTAAATACTAGGTTTTTTTTTCAAACTGCTTCATCCATGGCTGATACAATAACCCAGACACTGACAGTGCACTGGAATACTGGTATAAACTGACAGGTGGCTGATTGTTCAAGCTAAATGTATCAGTCCAACTAATATTTATTTTATTGCATAGCCTCAACTGGTTACAGGTTTGCTACAAGAGGCTGTTCCAGTTGGAATATTCAAACTGCTTATTGTGGAGGATTTTTTGAATAGGATGGTTGCTGAAAGGAATAAGTTTGCTGAACAGCTATTGGAATTGAACTTCCTGTTTTTAATGCCTCTTTGACACAAGTAAGCAATAGGAGTCACTGTACATTATTGGCTTAGTGTATGAGATATAATTACTGTAGCAGTAAATGTATGAAACCACATGTTACACTGTGTACACTGTATTCACTAAAGGTTAAGATACCTGTGTTTGCACGAATGATTGACACACAAAAACACCAAGAAGTAATGATTTATTGTTAAAGAAAACACACTTTGATTATACAGATGTGAAAAACTAAACACTTAAGAGAAATTGTTTGATTGCTCTATATATTTAACATGCAGTTTTTGAGTTTTCTTCATAAATGCCTACTTTTATTTAATTTTAACTAACATGGCATTACATGTATAAGTTTTTATCTTGTAGGATTTGTGATGAGTACAAACACATTGTAGATAAAGCTTTAACCATTCCAAAAAGCACTCAGGAGTTGATGAACTCTAAGGTAAAAAATGAAAATAATATTGACATTTATTACGTATGTTACATATTATAATTTATCTATTAGTCTACAACTAATTACGTCACATACATTACATATTACGATTTCAAATAACTAGACATTTTAATTTTAATTTAGAAGATAATTAAATGTCACAATGTATTAAATTTACAATATTTGCCAACAGGATTAATACACACAAGTTTCTTAACACAAACCAATTTTGATTTACAAAAAAACAATACAATTTATAATAACAGTTATTAAAAATAATTATGAGAAATAATTATTTATATACTAAAATTTTTCAAACTCACAAACAATATTCAGTCTTCTTTCTAGTCTGGAACTGGATATTTCATTAATAGTCCAGGCCCACAACGAATAAATTAGTTTTATGTTGATACACATGCATTTCATTTGACAGGAATGCTAGCTAACTCTATTTGTGGTTAAAGTAAGCTGCAAAAAATTAATTTTTTTTTGTAACATAGTTGATGGTCATTCTCAATTTTTTTAAGTACAGATATAATCATATACATGTGTATGTGTGTGTATTGTTTTCTTAAAGAAAAATACACATAAAGATAGATATATACATGAAAAAAATCCAAAAAGGACTATGTTTGAAATGATAGTATAATAGAAACGTGTTATACTAAGGAGTAATGTTTACTGTGTTTTTAGAAAAACTTAAAGGTAATGTTTCATAAATATAAAAAAAGGTTTGATAAAATATTTTTATCAAATTAATTATATTCTAATGATTTTTTCTTTGTTAAATATTATTTTTATTTTATGATAAACACTATATATACCTTTATAGTTCATATACTATATATTTCAAATTGTGAAGTATTTTCACTTTTTATTTTTCATTTTTACAGAGAGTGGGAACACAAGTTGTTGATGTTAGGAGAGATAATTGATGAGTGGTTAAAAGTTCAAGCTACATGGCTATATTTAGAGCCAATCTTTAGTTCCCCTGATATTATGGCTCAAATGCCAGAGGAGGGAAGGTATGCACTACAACTATTTTAATATTTCCTCAGTGTTTTTAGAATTTTTATAAGTAGTATTTTATTGCTTGTGTGAAGACAATTTATATATTATTCTTTTATTTCTGACTTTTTTATTCTCTTTATATACATATTTATGTATATAGCTTAGTATTTTAAACATCAAATATAATTATTAGTGCTTTGTGTAATTCAATTATCTTCTTATACTTATTAGTTGAAATAGAAAAATGTAGTTGTGATAAAAATAAAATGCAGTTATTAAAAACGTTCCATACCGAAAGAAATACAAATAGAAAACATATTTTTATTTGTTTAAATCTATTGTTACGGTAGCACCACCTTTTAAATAATTTTGTGGTACATTTAAACTTTAAATGTGTTCCAACATCTTAGATGTTTTTTTTATATAATTGTTTGAATAATTACATCATCTTAATACTCTTATCATACAATACAGATGATTCACAACTGGAGAGACACCATGAAAGCTGCTGTTTTAGACAGACATGTACTGGCAGTTCTCTTTGTTGAAAAAAATTTAGAGAAACTAAAGAAATCCAGTGAGTTGGTGGAACTGATTCAAAAGGTAAAATTGCAGTCCTTTTTGTTGAAACTGTTTAATCTCATTCAGAAGATAACTTTAGTATACTCAATGGCAGTTTTCACCTCTGGGACGTTCCCCATCATAAATTTAAAAAAGTATCTATAAAAATATTCAAGAAAACAAAATGGTAATAAATTTTCACTACCTAACTTAAATAAAGATATATACACATATAAATCAAATAAACAAAATAGTTAATTGTTTTTTTTTATTTGTTTATATTTTATAACGTTAATATGTCCTGCTAAGCACTCAGCTGTTGTCACCTTCACTTCACCACTGATATATAATTTTTATAGAAGTCTGGCCAACTGTTAGGAACACCCCTCCTTACATCCACTTCATTGCTAACTTTTACTCCAACTTTCACATTTCACATCTGTAAGCAAATTGCTAACATAAATGCACATGCCACTCATGTGCTAGATGCCATTGTGGACCACTCCACTTTTCTTGTGTAATTGCTTAGTTTTAAATTATATTTTGCTTTCCACAACATTTCAGTTAATGACACAATTGTTTTGCTATTATCAATGTGTTTTAAGTAAAGTTTTGTGTATATTTTACTTTTAAAATCAACAAAGTGGATTGCATATTTCCAAATAAGCTCAGTAAATTCACATTATTATTGCACTTGTGTTTAATTAAACCATCATTTTCTGAATTGTATTATATTAACACTGATAAATATTTTAGATAGTTCACACTTTTCACAATAATACATTCATTAATATAAAAATGTCTTACTTCTGAGACCATACCTACCTCTTCACACAGAAAGCAATCTTTATTGTGCATCTGCCTGAGAGATTTGCATTCCACAATTCTTTAGACAACTTCAACCAACACTCACTAGATTTCTCATGATTTTCACCATTACATAATGATGTTATTATGTAATAAAAGCCCTCCACTAATATGAGCATGACATAACCTTCCTGTGCACTGAGATTTTCCACTGAGATTCTTCATTAATCTTCCTTAGCACTGTGTGTATTTGATGTATTTTGTTGTATTCATAACTTACAGAGGTTTGCAATCTAATAAAGGAACTTTGTTTTCTTTAGTTTATCAAACTATGAACTTTCAAGTTCATGCAACTTTGGCATCTGCTGAGATGAGGAATAACCTTGCAATAGTCAATTTCCTAATTTGGCTACTGAAGACATGTTAAACATAAATGGCATGATAGCCATTGTGCATAGGGTAGTAGGTTTTATTATGCAGCCAAGAATTATTTCCCCTCATTCTGAGAAGGAATATGATGAGAAAGACAACTTTTACTGTTTGTCTCCCCCTTCTGGTTATGCTTTGAGAACCTCTCTTGTTGTTGAGGAGAATTTTCAGACATCCTCATGCTATTTGGACCTTATCACTCTATCTCTCATTCCATTGTCTTACTATATTTCCCATTCTCTACGTCACAACTCCCAACTTAAATAATTTTGATTCTTTTCCCATCTTCTGATAATGATGTTAATATTGCTTCCTTTATAGATCTACCCTATGCCAGTGATCTTATTTCTTGTCCTTCTTGCTTTCTAATTCCTTTATCATGGCCTACAGTTAACTGAACTTCCTCCTTCTAGAGTCATAGACCTTGAAATCTCTTTTGCCTGTTTGGGAGCAAGCCCACTGAAGTCGATTTCACTCTCCAGTGCTTAGTTCTCTTGTATTTGCTTAATACTACTTTCTGTGTTTTATTACCTTTCCTCTCTTCACTTCATGTAAGAGACAATTCATGCCAGTGATCTTATTCCTTGTCCTTCTTGCTTTCTAATTCCTTTATCATGGCCTACAGTTAACTGAACTTCCTCCTTCTAGAGTCATAGACCTTGAAATCTCTTTTGCCTGTTTGGGAGCAAGGCCACTAAGGTCGATTTCACTCTCCAGTGCTTAGTTCTCTTGTCTTTGCTTAATACTACTTTCTGTGTTTTATTACCTTTCCTCTCTTCACTTCATGTAAGAGACAATTCATCGAGCCCTACTTGAATTTTCAGGCAATTCCTGTTCTCTTCTCCTTTCTGCCATAGTCTGTACTACTACTCTTTCCCTGTTTACTTGGATCATTATACTCCTCCCACTTCCTATATTTTACCCCTTTTCCTATCTTATCCTTTTGCTCAATACTCTTCAGCCTAGTGTCAGACTTTCTGGATTCATCAATGACAATGGAGCAGATTCAGTTGTCATGGGGGCTGGTCTTTGTGATATGCACATCTTTGTTAACAACTATCTGCAGTTAGATGGGTCATACTTGTTAGCTTTCATGGACTGTCCCTTCACTTCTCTCTCAAATTACATCTATCTTCAATATCTGGAAGTCACTGTGCCAGATCTATTGCACAAACAAGTCATAGAGAGGGTCTTACTTTCACCTGTTTGTGGTCCCCAATAAAACTGGGGACTGGAGGCTGGTAATCTACCTTTCCACTTTGCATGGAAAATTTCTTTACTCTTTGTTGGTTCTTTTTCCTTGGACTTTGGATGAGCAAGAGTGGCATCTCAGATATGTTTCTTCATATTCCCAATTCTGAGTTTTAAAAATATTTCAAATTTGTTTCTTGAAATCATTCCTTCCAGTTCAGCGATCCTTTTTTCTTTTTAGCATTGCATTGACCTCCTATGTCTTTAACAGAACAGTCAAGGTTTTTGTGTACCATCTGAAAGAACTTGCTCTATGATTTTCATTATTGCATGAATGATTGGCTTCTTCTGTCCCATTAACAGGAGAAGTCTTACCTTCATACTTTCCTTCTGTAGGAAACTGTCTTTGTAGGATGGCTTGCCAAGACTTCTAAGTTCTTTCTTATCCCATCAAATACCTTGTTTTTTCTGGGAGTATTTTTTCAACTTCTTTCTCAGCTGGGCTGAATCTTACCCTGTCTATCTGCAAATGATGGAACATTCTCTCACTGGGATGTGAGTCTGTCCTACTCGTGTTGCCTGAGAGACTCTATTGTCTTTAGTAACTATAGCTTTCCTGAAACTGTTTATTCTACTGGGCCATGCTCATATCAACCATCTCTGAATGCCCTTGTGCAACCAGTGTAATGAATCACAGGAACCTTTGGACCTACTGTTTCTCTTCTCACAGACATTTTTGAGTGGCTGTCTACCACTTCGATACCACTATAAATGTGCACCTACTTCCACCCAAATTTTTCTTATGCCTTTTTCACCAATATATTCTTACTAGGAAGAGAGGCATCTCTGAATGACAACCTTATGTTGAACACTCTGATCAAGGATGTATCTTGACTTCAGCTTAATGTACTCAAACTTTTGGCAGTACTTTGGGCAAGTTCCCATTTTCTATCCCTCCTGTTGGATCATTTAGTTACGGTTCCCTCTTTAAACTTCACAGTCGTATCTTATATCAAGTGTCAGAAAAGTATCAGATCCAGGACTCTTTGTTTTCAAACCCTATACCTTCTTTTTTCTTGTGTCACTTCTCAATACACTTGCCTTATTGTCTGTCATGTACTATATGTTGTAAACCTCAATGCAGGCCATATATCTTGACCAGACTTTGTTCTGCCCCATGGAATAGTTTATTGACTTTGGGTTTTCAGATGAGCGAGCTCTCTCCTGGGGAGTCTATGCATCTGTGCTTTTGCCACACCTCCATGATTTTATTATGGGCCCTTGTGGCACCTCTTTGACTGACTTTTATTGTAATATTTACAGACACTTCCAGAACTTATGACTTGATCATTACATATGTTTGTTATTAAAGGTAACACTATTGCTATTGTAAAGTTCTATGACCTATTGTAAAGATATTTAAAATTCCATATTTATGAACAATTCTAGCCATTCCTACATAGGCCATACTACTGCCTGCCTGATAAATGTAAACATTTTTCTACACAAGTGCAAAGGTGTAACAAACAGCAAACTCTATGTATAATCTTTTAAGGCCCAGTCTCAGATTATAAAAAGAATAAACTTTACAGATTATCTGGACATAACTCATATGGAGAGCAGTGAGGGTGAGAAGAGTTGACAGAAACAATATCTACCTCTTGTGCTTGAGGACAGGTAGAGAAATGGCTTTTACAGTTAGAAGGGATTATGAAAGATGCATTCACAAAGTAAGTTCCTTTAGGTTCTGTACTTACATACAATAACATGTACATGTGTTAGAACAAGAAAATATTTTCTTATTCTTACTATTTTATAGGACTAATTCTTCTATGCCATAACAAAATATGAATTTCAATGCCATGGCAATGCTTCACTGGTCTCTGTTGAAAATTTAATGAGCCTTGTTGAGAATACTTATCATTCTTTAGAATTTCAATATACTTGTACCAAGGGCATGTAATAATGTTTCTGCTTGAATGAACATACTGATCAAATTTGGGATATGCTAAAATAAGTCAATTGAATAGCACTCCACAACTAAACCTTGATAAAAACAGTGTTTAATACTATATATTAAATTTTGTTGTCATGCCATGGCCCAACAAGTATAAATAATTGTCAGTAGAGTAGAGATTTTAATAAAAGCTTTACATAATGCTGGTTGGATTACCCCTGATAATTGGCTGCAGGCTTCAAATGTTCCCAAACACTGTCAAGTACACCCCAGATCATGAAACTGAGATAAATAAATTTGAAAATAGAAAAGGAAGAGGCAGAATACCTTAACACAATGACACTTGTGTGTTTTGTTTATGCAGCATTTGCAACAGAAAAAAGACTGCTATTGACCTCATGCATGAGATAAAGACCATGTGCTAAATGATAGAAAAGTGTACATTCAATTCTATAGCTGTTAAAAAAAATTAACTTTGATCTCCAAGTATTTTCAAGAGACGGAGATTTGCTAAAAAGTACAAAAACTGAATTATTGATGATCGGAAAATGGTGTTATGGACAGGTAAGTACAAGTTTGAAATATTTAGTTCAAAGCATTGATTGTATAACTGAAGGAAGAAAAGTGAAAGTTACTTACCTCAATTCATAACACCTACCATCAAGCATGGGAGGAGACCGTGTGATGGTTTTGGAATGCTTTTCTACTAATGCAACAAGAAACCTTTGCAAAATGGATGAAATAATGGACCAGCTCATGGACCATCAGTGATTAGCATATTAAAAGATTCTACTACCAAGAAGCTAATGACCTTGAACAGTTATCCAACCCATGCAGAAATTGTTTAGGTAAGGAAGAAGCTACTGGAGTAACTCAAATGATGCAATGGTCCCCACAGAGCCTTAATCTTGACCAACTTGATAAATCTGGAATTTGATAAATCAGAAACTTGATGAATCAAATGCTACTACCAAAGAAACTTTATGGGAATGTATTAGAGACATTTGGAGTAAAATCCTAAAGGATACTTTTGTTAAATATACTGCAAAAATATCTCAAAGACTGTCTGCAGTTATTAAAGCAAAAGGGGGACATACACAATATTAAGTGTGTGTTGAACTCAAACACTACCACAGGCTTTCTGTTGCACTCAATATGAAAATTAATAAAATTCTGAAATTTCACATTTACCTTCCATTTGAAAGTAACCTGAAATTGAATTTATGACTTTGTGCTAATATCTTTGCACAGTTCTGGAAGAATTTGCAAACTCATGCAATTATCAGTGTTACCTATGCAAAGAAACAGAATTTTAAGTCATGATTATCTTGGAAATATGTATGTGAGTAAGAATATTATAGAAGTTATATTGTTTATGCATTATGTATGTAAATATTATCAATTTGAAAATGCATAAGATATGGTTTTTTTTTTTTTTACCAGTAAGGAAAAATGTATTTAATAACATGTTTTGGATTACTTTTGTAGTTAACAATTGCTCTTATATAATGCTATTTATACATATTATTATGCAAATAGGAAATTATTTTTTTCTATATATATATATAATGATGCATCTTTTTATCATTTATAATTAAAAATAACATAAAAATTATTCTCTTTTTATATTATAATTTTATTTGAAAAGAATATGTTTCAGCACAATACAATCAGTGTATAAACTGACATTTTTATACCATTTTGAAGCACGAGAAATTTATAAGTCTTGCTATTTGTGTATGTGTGTGTTTTGTAAGATTGAGAAAGAAGAATATGTAAGTAATTAAGGATTACTGTATCCTGTGTGTCAAAATATATGTGATGTATTTTGTACTTGAGAGAGTAAGAAAAGTGTACTTGTCATGTTGTATCTCATTATTCTGTTTATACCTTGTAAGGGTACCTAACTCGATGTTTTTGTAGGAGTAGAAATATTATATCAATATTTTTTGGCAAAATATGTATTAGGAATCATTGTTTTGTATTATATTTGTATGTGAGAAGAATGTACTAGTCATGTATTACATTAAGATGTGTTATCTTTATGAATAAGTCATGTTTTTATGTTGTTTTGTTTTTATAGGTACCATGTGTGGAAAGTAAATAGATCATGTATTTTGCTAGATAGGTAAAAATATGAAGAGATTGTGTTTGTATTTATTTTATTATGTGTGTGAGAGAATATTATTTAAATCACAGGTCAAAAGTTTTTCACTTTTATAAGTAGGAAAATTGTATGTAAGTCATAGTGGATTTCAGGCATTTGTAAGAAACAAGAATGTGTAAATCAGGGCTCATTTTACTAATTTTGTAATGTTTACTGAATATTTTTGTTTCATGTATTAATATTTTGACTATATTTAAAAAAATCTGATAGGATAACATAGGAACTGGAATTTACATATTCTTAATGAGCATGCCTTGTACATTCATTAAAAATAAATTATTTGCTCTTCATGGTTTGATAGGTGATATCTATATCTATTAGATCACATTGTGAATCTCATTGTGAGTCATGGGTAATGAAATGGCCAGGATAAGCTATTCTCTGTGTTTCTCAGACATACTGGACAGCAGACATTCATCAAGCTATAAAGAATGGACTAGAAGTATGTTGTTGATTTTACATTAAAAGTTTCACTAAAATGATGTTTGTAAATGTAACATCTGTTGAAATATTTTGTTATTCTTCAAAACATGTAGTTTGCAGTTTGAATACTTTTAATAAGGTTTTGAGATAAATCATTGTAACAGTGGAACAACAAACTCAAATATTTTAGCATTGCATTACAGTAATTTACTTTTTTTTTTACATTGACTACAATTTCAGGCTTTGGATAAATACTTGGAACAAAACAATAGGCAGATAGAAAAAGTTGTGACATTAGTGAAAGGAAATTTTCCCCAACAGACAAGGACAACCCTTGGGTGTCTGGTTGTACTGAATGTGCATGCTCGAGATGTGTTGGCTACTTTAATAGAAAACAAAGTGTCATCTGAAAATGATTTTATATGGTTAAGTCAACTTAGATATTATTGGCAGGTTAGAGCACAGGTTAGATGTGAACATCAGTAACTAATAATGCTAGAAAAATATAAATGAACAAATTATAGCTTAAGATGAAGAGGTGTTGCCCAATTTCATAATATCAATTAATATTTCTTGTTTGTTTGTTTAGTTATTTTGTAAAAAGCTACACCATGGGTGTCAAAACCTGATTTTTACCAGCATAAGTCCAGAGACATACCATTATATCACTGGGGGGCTAACATTTCTTATGTAAATGTATGCTGAAATTTGATATTAATGCTAATCATAGAACAGTTGAGATACTTAATTTTATTATTGCTAACAGGTAAAAAATCACTCGAAATATTCACCTCGACAGGAAAGGAATGCTTCAGGTATGTGATCTTAGTACTGTCAACAGGTAAAGAACACTTCAGATACTCAGTTGTAGGCTGGTGTTACATAGAACATTTGTTATTATAAAAACAATGTATTCAAATTAACAACTAAAATAAAAGGAAATACTGGAGCCAGTTATAAAAAGTTCATAAGCCATACATGATAAGGCATACTTCTGATACAATCTTACTTCTTCTTACATAATAGCTTTCCTCTATTTGTGCTGCTTTATATATACAAATATTTTCACTCACCACTAGTATTGAGGGTCCAAATTCACTTGTTTCCCAAGGGTATTACTGTGTTGTAGCATGCAAATGAGCACGTGACAACTCTCCACCAATAGGAGTGTGACACACCCTTCTAGTGTAGCTGACTTTCTCTTTACTGAAATTTACATGATTCAGCACTCACTTATGCACATGTATAAAGTTTTTGCTTCTTCCTGTGATTCATACTTCACTTTTATCATAACATTTTCTGTTAACTTTACTTAGTTTGTGGAGGGCTTTTGATAATTTTTCCTTTCCTTATTATGAGTTTGCAAGTTCATGTGATTGTTACTTCACCTAGTATAGATTCAAAGGATTTTATTCCTATTAAATGCTATGTTGGCATTAAAACTAAAGGTTCTTTCTCTAAAGTGCTGCTGTTATAAATATTTTATTTAGTGTCAGCAATTGTCCAGAGGGGATGTTTTAGCATGAATAACTGGATTATCTCTGACTTTTTTACTTAAAAATTATTCTCATCTACTCACTTCTGAGATATTAATTTTGAGGAAATATTTTTTTGTCTAGTGTATGATATGTCATTTTCAAATTGTTGCCACGGAAGTTTCCATTTCAGCTGTATTGTGAGATAGGAGTATACTAATTAAACAACTTTAGAAGCCTCTTCAATGTGGTATTGTTATACAGTTAGCTTTGTTGATAGAATTTCAGTTAGAAAAATAACAATTTTGTATAAACCATTACTGATGTTCCTGTGATGCCCGTCTTTCATTATGTATATCTTCATCTGATTACTATTGGTATGTATTTGACTCAAAGGTAGTACAGTATTGAAATCAAATCAATCCTGTGCTGAGACAGCTCTTGGAAACCAGCAATGAACTCCAGTTTTACTAGCACAAGCAAATAAAAGTAGTGATACATTCCACCTGAAAAGGATGCCAGTTTGGCACAGTTTAACCTTTTAGCTAATAATTTGTACCCATTGTGCAGCTTGATATGCTTGATAGACTGAAACAATCAAAATAATGTGTCTTTCTCAAGGACTTGACAACCATGAGATGAAAGCAAAATGTCACTGAGCCTACAGCTCCTTTGTATTGAATCTTTTGAATCTACCACATATTGAGTCATATCGTATTATCTACAACTATATATGAGTGAGGTTAATAAGGTTTAATAAAAGAAATAATGTGTTGCCATAAGTTAGCAACCATTATATCAGTTTTCAGTCATGTTTTCTAACTGTCTTATGTAAAGTAACCTTCATCCCTCTTATTCTTGAAGGACAAATTTGAAAATGGTTTTCTCAGTTTAAAATGTTTAGTTATAGAGTAAAATGTAGAGGTGTATATGCATATACGAACATGACACGCAGAAGTTAGGTAAAGCACATTTCTTGATAGCTCATTTATTAAGTGGTTTAAATACTACTATATTTCTTTAATATTACCATCTGTAAAAAATGATATTGGAACATATTCTAAGTCAAACTGTGAAAAAATATATATATATAGACATGCACACTAACATGTATATTATAAATGACAGTTTAATTTGGTCTTAAAATAACTTAAAATAAGGAAAACATTCTGTTACTTTGAGAAGTAAGACAGCAATTATGCCACCTTTTAATTTTAGGATGAAAAAATGATAACTTCTGTGATAAGCTCATCTCTGACATATGGCTATGAATATTTGGGAAACACTGTTTGGCTTGTTATTACTCCTCTCACTGATCGCTGCTAATGTACCCTCTTTGGGGCATTGCATCTTCATTTGGGTTGTGCTCCTGAAGGACCAGCCAGGCACTGGGATGACTGAAACCACAAAGGACTTGGCCAAAGCTGTTGCAAAGCAGTGTGTTGTATTTAATTGTTCAGATGGCCTGGACTATATTGCTTTAGGAAAGTTTTTCAAGGTAATGTATCCTCTGCTCCTCATGAAATAAACAATTTCTCACTGTAACAAATATCATTTCTACTGTATGGTAATGAGGTTAAAGATATCCACTAAAGTCACAATACAAAAATACAAGTGAAGTATTAATACTAAATGAATTGTCAGCAATACACTAGTTATGCTTTTTAAAAATGTTTGTATTAGAATCTAGTACGTACCACTTTTTGAACAGTTTGTATTTTCAGTTTACAGTTGATTGTAACTAATTTGTAATTTATTATGATCTTTAATTCATTAATATATGTATATATTGTCTTTTATAAGAAATGACATTCACAAATGTAAGGTGTTGCAATATCATCAGTAACAATTTGCTTAATTTAACATGTGATGAAAGCAAAATTGATGGCTAACTTATATCAGAAGTTTTCTATAGATATTAATAATTTTTATAGAATAATTTGAACAGAACTTAATGTTTTATTCCAAGGGTCTTGCTTCCTGTGGTGCCTGGTCCTGTTTTGATTTAGAAGTTCTATCTGTAGTAGCTCAGCAGATCTTAACTGTCCAACGAGGAACAGAAATTAAATTAAATCCAACATGTTCGGTATTTATCACCATGAATGAATGTATGACCAACAACTCATGTTCTCGTTTAATAACTTTCTTTATCCATATTACAGTTTTACTTAACTGCTGTTTAAGAATGTCTAAACAGATTTGAAACCAATAAAAAATATTTAATATACTTTACAATCATGTTTCCAAGTCATTGGTATGTGCTTCGTATAGTATGTTCCATTCTTTTTTTCAGTTTAGTTTTACTAACTTTTTTATTATATGTCTGTAATATATTTAATTTATAATGTATATAAGATATGTTGTATGAAATTGTTAACTTAAATAGTATTCCGCAAACTATATTTGCCGTATATAAGCCGGTCTGAAAAGTAACACGCATTCAGCAATAGACATTACATGCATATAGTGTGGTTGTATTATGATAAACACTTGTTGAGAATCTCTGTGGAACTATACAGAAAATGTAACGGTTAACAATGTAATAGGTCTAACACTAATGTCTCATGTTAAGTGTAAATGTTATGTTCTAAGGTTTGTCGGGTTTCATTTTATTCACTTTTTTATGATTACACTTCATTATTAGCTTGATATCTTGTTTAGAAATAACCTAGATCTTATGGCATATTGTCGACATTAGGGCTGTTAATAAGTAAAAATCCTATTCTGAATTAGCTGTACTAATCCCGAGATTTATTATCTAATTCTGATCACCATTGGTTTATTAGATCAGAAGTTAATGAATATAATGAACTGTTTGTCTTTTAACAGTTTTGATGAATCAGTTTAGTTTCAAAAACAAATATTCTGTAATTCATATAAAATCACATCTAATAATGATTTCTGACTATAGATGGTGGTAAAGATTTAATAGCGAACTTTTATTTATCAGACGGTCACTGCTTTCATTTGTTGAAATGAAAATAGGTCGTTAGATGTCACAGTATCTCGTAAAAAATTGTATCATGAAAGAAAGCTTCTTCAGTCGCCAGTCACACATCATATCCCATAAACGTATTTTGAGGATTGGCAAACTAAGTTTTAAAACTGATCTGTTAATGTCACGTAAGTGTGTGTGTCCCATTAACATCACTGCATATGGGGTTTTGAATATTGTTCCTAATATGTTTTCCAATGGCACATAGATCTCATAATTTAAATTACATACAAGTTATTTGAATTTTAAAAACAAATTTTCTATAATTCACACACGTAGATATCGAAATTGATATTCTTTTTTTATTCTATCGTGTAGAAATTGTTTACAACTTTTGTAGAAAACAAACTCTTAGTTAGATTTATTTATTATTTCCCTCATCATAATGACATTTTTTTATTATTATGTTCCTAAAAAAAATATAAACAAATTGAAAAAAAGAGAAGAACATTGATAACAAGTGAATATATATCATCACTCATCTAGATTTTTCGGGGAAAAACTCGACTTTTATTTTCAAAACACATGTTGGAGTTGGACTTTTGTGTGTGAACTTGGTATCAGGCTAACTGTTTGTAGCCCTTGTTTCTTTATCCAATGCTCATTACAAGCTTTTCCAGCCTGTTCACACGAAAACTTTGTATAACTTGAATGTCAACTGTACGAGAATTTCGAAAGTACCGAAAAACCAGTGATATCAGATACATATGTTATAAGGGTGCAGAACATCTTTCATACTTCTTTTGGAATAATTACACTCATAGTGTTCACAGATTGTAGCTACAAGCATTGGTATTAATTAATATAGCAATATTGTTGTAATAACTAATGAATGTTTCATAAAAGAAAATGTGAAAGGTAAAGTAATATTTCCTAACCACGCAGTAGTAGACAAGGCTACTAAACATTAGATGCAGTAGCACAGCATCATGTGAGAAATAGTAAACACCAGACACGACAGAGTAAAATAAATTATTATTTATTTCTTAGGAAATGTGAAAGAAAACATAAAGAAAGCGTAATAACGTAACCAGAAGAATATTTGTAGGAGATGTGACCCTGGTCGTGAAAATCAAGTTTGTCACATAATAGTGTTAAATTAAAATAAACCTATAGCAGAAAACCTCATAAAATGCCAGAGATAGACAAGTGTGAAACATATGTTTGAACAAGCGGTAACAGAGGGCAGTATCAGTCATTATGTATCCCCGGTTGCATAAGGTCCTTAGAAGAACGGAAAATTAAAGTTTGGGGAAGAATTTAAAAAGTGATTGTTGTAACAGTTGAAGACATTTATCTGTTACGTAATATACAGGAAACTAAAGAAATGTCAGTTATTGATAAATGAAATAGAATATCTAAGACATATGACAATGAAAACAGTATTAAACCTGAACTAAAAAGTTAGATATTCCTGCTTTTCTAGGATATATAGGATTTTGTAGTAGGTTTACACCACATTTTGAATTGTTGGCAAACCTCTGACTGAGCTTACTAAGAAAGAAAGAAAAGTTATTTGGGCAGATAAAAGACAAAAAGCTTTCGTGAAATTAGGACACGCTGCATTAAAATCACTCATTTTAAGTTATTCATTTTAGTTACTCAGGCGTTAGTAAATAAATTATTTTAAACATATATATTTCAGGTTATGCTATAAATGCAGTGTTGCCATAATTAAATGAAAACAAAAAAGAACATCCTTTAGCTTATTACAGTAGACATTTACGAAAAGCTGAAGTAAATTACTCGGTCTCAGAACAAGAATGTTTAGCCGTAGTATATTGAATGAAAACCTTTTGTTGTTATCTGTATGGTAGGAAATTTACTATCATCACATGTCATGTACCATTAAGATGACTAATAACATTAATGAACTTTTCCTCTATGTTAGCCATGTTGATCATTAGTAATCCAAGATTATGATTTTGAAATAATTCATATAACAGGTAGAAAACATTCTAATGTGAATGCTCCATGTAACATAAGTGTAGAGTCGCTGAAACTGATGAGAATAGTCTAACAAAATTAGAACCGAAAATGAGGATGAATTAGAAGTAATTAAAATCATGTGATTAGTGAACAAAATAAAGATGAGTAAATAAATAACTTGTGTGTCTGATAAAAAAGCGAATACGATTGTTAAAGTATTTTAAAATAACATTGTAGCTAGACACGTTGTACTCCAGTATTTAATGTCGGATATAGAAAGTAACTTTGTTTCCAAGTTAATAAAAGATATTTCTCATTTGTTAATTGCCAAAAAAACAAAAAAAAAGAACTGAAACAACTGCTTTTCATCCAACTCCAACCGTATTAGTAGAAAGATTCAACAGAACTTTGTTGGATACGATGTCTCAATACTGTGAGAAAGATCAGAATACTTGGACAGAGCTTTTCATTTATTACGTATGTGCTGAAAATGAGTCTACTTTCGAAAGTCCGTTCTTTCAACTACATGGTAGAGATGTACTGCTGCCTAAGAAAGAGATAATGACCTCTAAAGTATTTATTATGCAGTGATTACAAGACTGAGTTTTAACAGAGAATGCAGTTCGCTTTTCAGTTAACTGTTAAACATTTAACAAAATCTGCTGAACTTAGAGAGAAACAAGGAAACAGGTTTGTTTGTTTTGATTTTCGCGTAAAGCTTCTCGAAAGCTATCTGCGCTATTCGTCCCTAATTTAACAGTGTAGGACTAAAGGGAAGGCAACTAGTCATCATCACCCACCGCCAAGTCTTGGACTACTCTTTCATCAATGACTAGTGAGATTGACGGTCACATTATAACGCTCCCACGGCCAAAAAAGAGAGCATCTTTAGTGCGACAGGGATTAGAACCATCGACCCTTACGTTACGAGTCGAATTCTTAACCCACCTGGCCATGCTGGGCTCTTTCTGGATAGTATCTGATTGTGCGTGCACTTTGATACTTTTTTCTTTTTAGTATTATTTGTTGGTCGTTATTGCAGCAAAAGGTCATGTAAATGATCCAAATATATTCTGTTACATTTGTCGTAAGTTTGTTGTGAGGAATCAATGACAAAATATCACAAGATTTCTCAAAAACATGCAAGGCTGCAATACTCGGAATAAAAAAAGAAATTTCTTATCCAATCTTCATTTTGTAATAAGATCTGATGTAGCTGTATCTACTTCACCAGAGACTCTTGATACAGTGTTATCTGATTCTGAATCTGATGTCAATAGAAATAATAATAATGAGTGTTTTCAACTTGAAGCATCTGATGAACCACAGCTTTTCATACAAGATGAACTTATTAATTCCGTGATAGATTTGAGCCTTTTAAAAGATTCTCCAGGAATTATGGGTTATAGGGTTCTGGCTTAGAGCTTAATTTCTGTAGGGACATCACATTACTGGTACAGAAATAATGAGAAACAGTTATACTGTTTTCGCATGAAGGTTCCCTGGTTTATTGCACTAATATTGCAAAATTAATACCAACACTAGAAGCTGCAGTATATGAGCAGAGTGAATTGTGATTGTTTACTGATTGCTCCAAAAGAAGTCTGAAAGGTGTTCTACACAATAGTAACTTATATGTATCTGTTCCTATTGCTCATTTGGCTCATACGAAAATCTTGAAATTCTTCTTAATAAGGTCAACTACACATACCATCACTGACTATTTTGTGGATACTTAAAAGTTCTTTCTATTTTGTAAGGTTGGCAATCAAGTTATACAGAGTTTTTATATTTTATGAAAGCTTTCAGGAAAGTTTAAGCTAACATAACGTAATCCAAACTAATCTGAATTCATGTTTTTTGTTGAATGGGACAGGAACATAGTCTTCAACATTGAAAAAGAAACAATGGACATGCATTGTCCTGGTTGATAAATAAAAGATAGACCAGAATACGTAGTTTTAATTATAAAATACGAGTATTTCACAAATCAAGATGAATGAGTATTCATATTTGTTTCTCAATGTTTTTATCTTTACTTCAGTTTATTTATATTTCTCTTGAAAAACATAATAATAAAAAGTTATAAACGCAATAATAATTGGATCTAAGTAAGAGTTTGTTTTTTTCCTTTTTTCAGACAATATCGACGTCATAGAAAGAAATGAATATTTATTTTAAAGTCTGCGTATCTGAATTATTAAAAAATCAAAATAACTTGTATCTAATTTAAATTATCAGGTTATGTTATGTTGCATAAACTCTTTGGAACAGTATTAAAACTCCATATGTAGTGATATTATTGAGCCACACACTCACGTGATATCAACAGATCAATTTTAATAATTAATTAGCCAATTTTCAAAGTAAATTTATGGATCATGAAGTATGGTTGGCTACAGTCGAATCTTTATTTCACATTACAGTTTTTATTAGACACGAAGACATCCACCTTACTATTTTTATTTTAACAAATCAAATCAGTGGCCGTATGATTAATGAAAAGTCGCTATTAATCTCCCTGAGGGACACCAGCTTGTGGAGTAAAGTATTCAGAAAAAGTTCCTTTAACATTTACTCTACATTTTCTATTTTTCAAAAAGTTAGATAACCAGCGAATAATTCCTCGCGGTAGTTCCATTTCATTCATTCGGAACCTTAGACCATCGTGCCAAACAGTGTCGAATGCTTCCTCGATATCAAGGAAGCAAGCGACTGTACATTCTTTTTATTGAAGCTATCTATTATTGTTTCGGTTAATCGGATAGGTGGTCTGTCGTTTGTTTAAATTTCCTGAATCCATTTTGTTCTTTTGGTAATTTTGATGTTATCTCCAAGAATGTGGAGAGTCTATTACTGATTATTCTTTCAAGAATGACCAGCCTACACAGCTGGTCAGGCTGATTGGTCGGTAGCTATCAGGTTTATTCGCTGGCTTTTCTTCCTTATGGAACATTAATATATTTGCAAGTTTTAGGCCTGGCATGGCCAAGCGCGTAAGGCGTGCGACTCGTAATCCGAGGGTCGCGGGTTCGCGCCCGCGTCGCGCTAAACATGCTCGCCCTCCCAGCCCTGGGGTGTATAATGTTACGGTCAATCCCACTATTCGTTGGTAAAAGAGTAGCCCAAGAGTTGGCGGTGGGTGGTGATGACTAGCTGCCTTCCCTCTGGTCTTACACTGCTAAATTAGGGACGGCTAGCACAGATAGCCCTCGAATAGCTTTGTGCGAAATTCCAAAAACAAACAAACAAACAAGTAGCATGCTTGCATAATCTGTGTCGGAACTTATATTTGTATCAGTTATGTTTATTGGAAAAATTAGTACAAATTGATGTTTATTGTTTAATATGTAATTGGTGACTTTATTGTAGAAATATGTATTCATATCTGGATCAGTGTGGTTTTAAAAACATTTTGGAGTTGATCTTTGAAAGCTTCGGCTATTTCTAATATAATATAATTTCTTCCACGTTCAACTTAATTTGTCCTTTCAGCACTTAACACGTAACTTTTAAAGTATTACACTTCAAATGTGAAGAGGTTTTCACAGAATCATTTGTTTCTCATCACATAGCTCAATTCATGAGACTGGTATTCAACGAAAAACGTATTGGGTGATGACAAATATAAGACTGGAAAGTTATTTTTTATACACCTTTCTTTTCTAGCCGTAATAGAATGAAATCAAAATTGGCGGTCAAACTTCTAGCTACACTTGTAACATTGACAATAAATAATTCTAAAGAAAATATTCATTCATCAATTAGTCTGGCTACGTTGTTTGTTCAGTTTAGGACATAAAGGTATAGCTACCAGTTTGGTCTGCAATTTTATTTCATTCCTTTAAGTCACACATTTAATTCTTCTTTTTCGCCGCACATCACATTCACATTTAATTTGATTATACTTTTTATCAATACACGTTAACAAATCCCATCCAATGAGAAATGAATAAGATCACAACCATATTATTCAAAACAGAACTTTACGTATATTTGTTTCTTCTCAAAACATGGTCAATAGCTTATTTATAGTAACAACATGGAATATAGACTAACAGATACTTGTCATTAACCCTCTGAAATCGGCAGAGCTCTTTGAAACATCATCATCTGTGCTAAATACTTAATATAACATCTCTTGATGCAAAATTTAATCAAAGTTTTTCACGTTATATCTCATTAATTTCTTAACACATTGCCTTATAATTTGGTGTTGGAAGTAAAATTCCAATAAATATAATCACATGATAGTTTGGGTTACCAGGGTCTGAAAGACAGAAAATAGAAAAACGTTAAACTATTACTTCTGTTAACTCTCCAGTCGGATCGTCACCTTGTCGTGGTGAGAGAGCATGCGCGTGCAAGTAATCCTGAGAGCGATGTCGTCGGGAGGCTTGCGTTTCTGGTAGGGTCATCCATGATGGCAAGATCGAGGGTGAGGTTCTTGACAAAAAACGACCCAACCCCAAGACCTCAACCTGGACTCCTCAACGGCAGGAAGGACGGACAAGGGCTGCAGCAGTTCTACAAGTTCTAATCGTCTTGGTATCCTTGCCATTGGACTCGACTTGTTGGGGGCGTTATAAGGTGACGGTCAGTCCCACTTTTTGTTGGTGAAAGAGTCGCCCAAGAGTTGGCGGTGGGTGGTGATGACTAGCTGCCTTCCCTCTAGTCTTACACTGCTAAATTAGGGACGGCTAGCACAGATAGCCCTCGAGTAGCTTTGTGCGAAATTCCAAAAACAAACAAAACATTTGCAAGCTTCCAAGAAACTGGGATGTATCCTGAGGATAGAGATAAGTTAAAAAGTGAATTTAGGTGGTCAAACAATTTCGGAGTGCCCTTTTTAGAAGGACAGCTTGCATTTAATCTTCATCTGGTGCTTTGTTTTTTGTGTTTTTTATTGCTTCAAGTAATTCTTGAAGGGATATTTCATTTGTTAGTAACGTGCTTGCCTAGCGCGTTAAGGCGTGCACTTCGTAATCTGAGGGTCGCGGGTTCGCGCCCGAGTCGCGCCAAACATGCTCGCCCTCCCAGCCGTGGGGCGTTATAATGTGACGGTCAATCCCACTATTCGTTGGTAAAAGAGTAGCCCAAGAGTTGGCGGTGGGTGGTGATGACTAGCTGCCTTCCCTCTGGTCTTACACTGCTAAATTAGGGACGGCTAGCACAGATAGCCCTCGAATAGCTTTGTGCGAAATTCCAAAAAACAAACAAACAAACAAGTAGCATGCTTGCATAATCTGTGTCGGAACTTATATTTGTATCAGTTATGTTTATTGGAAAAATTAGTACAAATTGATGTTTATTGTTTAATATGTAATTGGTGACTTTATTGTAGAAATATGTATTCATATCTGGATCAGTGTGGTTTTAAAAACATTTTGGAGTTGATCTTTGAAAGCTTCGGCTATTTCTAATATAATATAATTTCTTCCACGTTCAACTTAATTTGTCCTTTCAGCACTTAACACGTAACTTTTAAAGTATTACACTTCAAATGTGAAGAGGTTTTCACAGAATCATTTGTTTCTCATCACATAGCTCAATTCATGAGACTGGTATTCAACGAAAAACGTATTGGGTGATGACAAATATAAGACTGGAAAGTTATTTTTTATACACCTTTCTTTTCTAGCCGTAATAGAATGAAATCAAAATTGGCGGTCAAACTTCTAGCTACACTTGTAACATTGACAATAAATAATTCTAAAGAAAATATTCATTCATCAATTAGTCTGGCTACGTTGTTTGTTCAGTTTAGGACATAAAGGTATAGCTACCAGTTTGGTCTGCAATTTTATTTCATTCCTTTAAGTCACACATTTAATTCTTCTTTTTTCGCCGCACATCACATTCACATTTAATTTGATTATACTTTTTATCAATACACGTTAACAAATCCCATCCAATGAGAAATGAATAAGATCACAACCATATTATTCAAAACAGAACTTTACGTATATTTGTTTCTTCTCAAAACATGGTCAATAGCTTATTTATAGTAACAACATGGAATATAGACTAACAGATACTTGTCATTAACCCTCTGAAATCGGCAGAGCTCTTTGAAACATCATCATCTGTGCTAAATACTTAATATAACATCTCCTGATGCAAAATTTAATCAAAGTTTTTCACGTTATATCTCATTAATTTCTTAACACATTGCCTTATAATTTGGTGTTGGAAGTAAAATTCCAATAAATATAATCACATGATAGTTTGGGTTACCAGGGTCTGAAAGACAGAAAATAGAAAAACGTTAAACTATTACTTCTGTTAACTCTCCAGTCGGATCGTCACCTTGTCGTGGTGAGAGAGCATGCGCGTGCAAGTAATCCTGAGAGCGATGTCGTCGGGAGGCTTGCGTTTCTGGTAGGGTCATCCATGATGGCAAGATCGAGGGTGAGGTTCTTGACAAAAAACGACCCAACCCCAAGACCTCAACCTGGACTCCTCAACGGCAGGAAGGACGGACAAGGGCTGCAGCAGTTCTACAAGTTCTAATCGTCTTGGTATCCTTGCCATTGGACTCGACTTGTTGGGGGCGTTATAAGGTGACGGTCAATCCCACTTTTTGTTGGTGAAAGAGTCGCCCAAGAGTTGGCGGTGGGTGGTGATGACTAGCTTCCTTCCCTCTAGTCTTACACTGCTAAATTAGGGACGGCTAGCACAAATAGCCCTCGAGTAGCTTTGTGCGAAATGCCAAATAAACCAAACAAATCCTTGACCTCGGACAAGGACACCGCCTGAAGGTAAAACGCTTGACGCTAGCGGTTTCAACAGTTGGTTCACATCTGCTAATTTCCGCTGCAAGTTGCTGTTGATTATATGTGCCAGGCACGCCTTCAATAATAATGAAAAAGTTGGGTGTTTTGTTTTAAGTGGTGTATTTTTTGGTTGTGTAGTTTCATTTTGTAATGAATTTCTACTTTTTCTTTTCGACACTACCAGAGTAAACTCTTGGTTTTCATTTGTTTGTTCTAGATTTTTCTTCTTCATTAGTTTTGCGTTATCGACATCCAAGGCTTTGTTTAAGTTAGTAACATAATCCGTATTATTTTTAGTGTAGGAAGGAACTATCTCCACCTCTGTATGAGAAGTTTCTTCACCTTCATCTTCAGAATTTTCACTTGAATTACGTAACTCTTTTTCTTCTCATTCAACTGGTGCTGTTTCTTACAGTATGGGTAATTAGTTTTATCCAAGTGAGTATAGTAATTTATCTTTGTTCAGATAAGTGAAGGTGGTTGTCGCTGGGAAAGGGTTATAAGTTTTTCCTACACTATTCATATAAACTCAAGAGTTTGCAGAAAACTCTCCTATATCTCAGCTCACACTCGCCAAAAGTCCCCGGCGTTCGACTCGTAAACTTTGTGCCGCGAGTTCGAATCCTGGTCGTACCAAACATACTCGCCCTTTCGGTCGTTGGAGCGTTATAATTTAACGGTCAATCCCACAGTCAATCCACTATTCGTTGGTAAAAGAGTAACCAAAGAGTTGGCGGAGCGTGGTGATGACTAGCTGCCTTCCCTCTTGTCTTACACTGCTAAATTAGGAACGGGTAGGCGCAGATAGCCCTCGATTGGCTATGCGCGAAATTCAAAAACAAGCAGTTGAGATGTTAACTCTGATAGTTCCAGTAAGACATAACTAAAAACACATCTTTTGCTATCAAAAGCATTATTTGATAAAACAAGACAGAAACCTAAATAACCAAGAGCACTTCAAAATCTGTTAAGCAGAATTTGAGTAAATTAATCTACGAGACAATTTTTGTGTCCTTTTTCAACCTATATTTACTTACACTACTAATACCAGCGGTAGGGAGTGGGTATATTTTATTCAATTTTGTTATTATTCAGGATTCCTATCAACCTACCTTCAATTAAAATTATTCTAGGCAGGATTACACTGAATTAATCTATGATACTTTTGGTACGATCGAAAAAATCAATCGATATTAGCTCTCAAATCGATCAAGAGGTGATGAAGATATGAGTTAGAAGTTAGTACTTAAAATATTAATAAAATAATAATAACTTTGAGCCGTTTTATAAGCCGCTGTGCTGCAGCTGAGAAAAAACATATCATATACATATTATAAAATAAACTTGCCACTTTGTTTTTCATGTTGTTTTGTTAAAGGTACACATTAAAGAATAGTATTAGAACAAATAAACTACGTTGTATGTATATTTCAACTGGAGATTCGTAATACTTCTCTAAACAACTGGAATATCAAATCACGTCAATAATAACACATCCAACTCTAGCTGTCTTCAATAAATTGTATAAAATACACGTGCAGTGAGGTCTATTCGAGATGTTTATCTACATTTAGAACAGGTTTTCTGGTTCAGTTGTGACATTTTTGACTGGAAGCGTATTGACCTCTTTTTTTTTTTTTTTATTTCAGGGCTACATAGTGTGTAACTTGTTGTTAATCTATCCACATTCACTTGTTAAAACGCGCTGTGCAGAAATCTGTACAAATTGGCTTGTGATAATATACGTACTTAGAAGGCTAGGCATGGTCAGGTGGGTTGAAGCGTTCGACTCGTAATCTAAGGGTCGCAGATTGAATTATGGTCGCACCAAACATGCTCGCACTTTCGGCCGTGATGGCGTTATAATTTTCGGTCAACCCCATTATTCGCTGGTAAAAGAATCGCCCAAGAGTTGGCGGTGGGTGGTGATGACTGCCTGCCGTCTCTCCAGTCTTAAACTGCAAAATTAGGGACGGCTAGCGCAGATAGTCCTTATGTAGCTTTGCGCGAAATTCAAAAACAAACAAACTTGCTTTGAACCTGAACTGAGGAATATGTTATGAAAATACAGCCGAAGTAAACAATTAGCACTTACATGCGGTATTGGCAAAATACCTGAAATTCAAACGATACGCCAACAAGGAAGTGTAGTAAAACAAGACAGAAAATCATAATTGCGAAGAAATTTCACAAAATCAAGGCAAGTATTTAATAACAATGATAAACGTTATTTTGTTTCATCACATATAAAAGCAAAACACGTTTATTTCAAAAGTGTTTTAGTAAATAACCATACGTTAATTGCAAATGCTTTGTTACATCACAAGTGTTTTAGAAAATTACCTTACGTTTTACGTTTTTTACAAGTACGGTTTTATATCATAAATGTTTCAATTAAATATTGTTGCTCTTTGCTTGCCCTTCAAGAAGAGAAACTATCTTAGAATTATAGCGTTTTGTGTTACAGTTTAGAAAAGGTTCAGAGAGACTGTATCATTGATTAAATCTCTGATAGATTTTATCCCAGTATGGAAATTGAAGTCCAGTCATGTTATGTGCTGTTATAGTACGTATAGATACCGTACACCGCAGTTCAGAAACAGTTGAATTTTGTACCAGTGAAGAATATTCAGATACATTTTATCCCAGTACAGAAAGTTCAGAGATATTGTACTACAATATAAGAAACGTGAATTAAGACACACGTTTATTAGTCTTGCAGACAAAACAAACTCTATGGTGCGTCCAATAATTATTTCGTATTTACTTAATGTTCTACGTTTCACAATAAAGACAACTGAACAAACGGTGGACTCAGCAGCTAGCTCGATGTGACTTTGCCATCGTGAAAACTCACATACAACTGAATATAAATAAACTTACCGAACGCTATTTTCTACAGCCACATACTTGTATCGTAACAATATTTTCTCAGTTGGCACTTCATGTATGCTTAACAACTCATGTTGTCATGAAATAAGTTCCTTTACCCACTTTATTTTTTCAATTAACAGCTCTTGAAGAATGTATAAATAAATCTCAAATCAATTCAAGTGTTTTATATACTTTACTATCATGTTACTGAGCATAGGTGTGTTCTTCTAATACATGTTTCAATTTTTTTTAAGGTTACTTTCAGTAACTTTATTGATTATAATGTCTGTAATATATTTAATTTATAATATGTATAATGTATGTTGTATTAAATAGCTAACTTAAATAGCATTCCGCAAACTATGTTTGCCGTATATAAGACTGTATATATAGAAACTTGCTTAGAGTATGGTTGTAATAATATTATGATGAACACTTCTACTTGTTCAAAATCTTTAAAGAACTATTTGGAATATGTAACAGTTTACAATGTAATAGGTCAAACATTAATGTCTCATGTGAAGTGTAAATCTATGTTATTATGTTTATCAGTTTTTTATTTTATTCTCTTTTTTATAATCACACTACATTATTAGCTTGATATCTTGTTTCAACGTAACCTAGATCTTATGGGATATTGTTTATATTTGGCCTGTTAATAAGTAGAAATCTTATTCTGTATTAATCCCTAGATTTATTATCTAATTCTGATCATCTTTGGTTCATCAGATCAGAAGTTTGTGAATATAGCAAAACCGTTTGTGCTTTTAAGAGTTTTGATAAATGTTACTAACTTTACTTACTGCATCACAGTAAAACTGTAACCATGCAGAAAATATGGAAGTGCTAAGGTAAAGTATGGCCAATGTCCTTTTTCTTCCATACTGTTTTAGTTACTTATTGAAAAGGAAACGATTAAAATAGGTCAAGAAAAATACTATATGTTGGGACTCGAATTGCCAAACATAGAAAAATCTATAAATTTAAGTTTTATTTTTTTTAATGTTCTGAAACCATGATTTCCTTTGATAAATGGAAGTTTCCTATATAAAAAAAAATGTTATTGAATATAGCGCCATCTAGTTTTACTGAAACAGTATAAAACGAAAGAAAAAGATTGTTTTGTGTATGTGCCTGTTGACTAAGGAGATTTTAATTTAAGATTATTATAAAATTACGTCTAATAATGATTTCTGACTGTAGATGGTTGTAAAGATTAGTAGCAAACTTTAATTAATCAGACGGTCACTGCTTTCATTTGTTAAAATGAAAATAGGTCGTTAGATGCCACAGTATAAAGTAAAAAATAGTATTATGAAAGAAAGCTTCTTCAGTCGCCAGTCACACATCATATCCCATAACGTATTTTGAGGATTGGTTGTTTAAGTATTAACATTGATCTGTTAATGTCACGTGAGTGCGTGGCCCAATAATATCATCGCATTAAGGGAGAAATGAAACCCTTACTTAGATTTATTTATTATTTCCCTCATCACAGTGACTCTTCCTAACCGTTTCTTATTGTCTCCTTTATTTCTATTACTTTTATGAAAACCTGGATCACCGTTACTCCCATATCTGTCATTACCGTTCGCACACCCCCCTTTTGTTTCCGAGATCACTGCAACCATCGTGGATGTTCCGGTGTGTATCGTTATTTCCGTTCTTAGCGTAACTTTCTAGAGTGCAGACCACTATAACCAAAAGCAAAAGTTATTATTTGTTAACTGTTGTTAGTCAAAAATATTCCTGAGTTAGTGAAAAACAAAAAGTGGCCTTCTATAAAATCAGTTAGCATAAAATGTACTTATTTGTGTCTAGAACAAGTATCAGGTTCCGATCGCTGATGTGGTCATTGGCATCTACTCGTGTTTTAACGGTAAAGAATGTTTTAGCGTTTAAATGAAGATTCTACAACTTATCATTAATTTTAACATTCGGAGTTGTTAATGGCTACTTATGAGTGTGAATATCAAATTGTGTGATAGACGGGATGTTTGCGTGTGAAAATCAATCAGTGTGACTAGATACAATATTTACGCATGTATATAAATCCGTATGAACACACAGATTATTTACGTGTGCATATCAAATTGTGTGAGTAGATAAATTTTTACGTGTGATTTTCAATAAACAGATTGTTTGGTTATTGCTAAAGAGAAAAAAACATAAAATAAACAACAAATAAGTATTGAATATGATATGCGAAACATTTGCACAATATTAGAAATGTCTGGAGAAATAATAATTAAAGATATATAAATGTGGCTCCCCAGTGGCTTAGCGATATGTCTGCCGACTTACAACGCTTAAAACCGGGTTCCGAGACCTGTGTTGGGGAGAGCTCAGATAGCACATTGTGTAGCTTTGTGCTTAATGTAAAACAAAAACTATATACAGGTGTGCCTGGTTATTTTCTAATTTTGTTAACTTTATTCTATACTTATGTTGATCATCAAAATTCCAAGACTTATAAAAATAAAATATTTTTTTCCCTTACACAGAAATGTTATTTACGTAATATATTAGTTCGGTAATCAGTTTTAAACATTTGAAATCAGATATTTCTGTGATATAAGAATGCTATTATCTTCAGTATGTATACCAAAACGTTCTTTATTCAAATAGTTTACAATACAAATTACTGAGCATTTTTGGTTAGTTATTAAAATAACAGCAGGTGATGACCAATCATTGTGGTTTTATTTAGGGTCTCGAGCTGTAATGTTCGTATAATAAAACTATGTAGGCTTCTTGTATTTTATCCCCGTGTACTGATGAAATATTTTGTTCAATATTTAACACGTTGTTATAAATATGGTTTCAAAATGCTGTTAAACATAATTGGTAAGCAATGATTTCAAACAACACTGGTTGATTGAAAACGCATCAAAGAAGTTAGGTAGATCAGTGTTACAAGTTGTTTTTTTCTCAAGTACTCAAAATTATAAATATATCAAATCCCGTTTTGTGAAGAATAGATTTGAATCAATTGCGTTAAACAAAACAGAGAACTACATCAAGCAATGCATGACTTCAACCGATGTTTGTTCAGCTCCAAACACAAAAATCGTTGTACAGCCATGTGGAAAGGTCTTATTATGTCAACATCATACGTTTGTCATGTATTTCAAGATATAGATCCGTAAAGTTTTCTCTTTGCTTAATCACAACTGCATGCGGAGTTATCACTAAATCCAGTTTATTATAATTCATTATAAATGTATATATGGGTTCGAATTCCGGTCGCACCAAACATGCTCGCCCTTTTAGCCGTACGTTAATATGTGACGGTGAATCCCACTATTCGTTAGTAAAAGAGTAGCCTAAGAGTTGGCATTGGGTAGTGATGACTAGCTGCCTTCCTTCTTGTCTTATACCGCTAAATTAGGGACGGCTAGCGCAGATAGCCTTCGTGTAGCTTTGCGCGAAAATTAAACATACAAAGAACTGTAAGTATATATATCGGCACAGTTTATATATTTAATATTAACCAACATAAGTTTTCTTTATTGGCAATTAAAACAAATTGCCATCATAATGTAGAAATTATTCCAAAAATCTACATGTATATAATATATCTAAAATATATCATCAGTTTGTGTAAAACTCTCTGTAAACATACTTCACCTTAAGTAGTTGACCGATTCGAACTCATACTAACTTTTCAGCACAAATGTGAACTAAATCCATATTAAATTTTCCCAGATGTCAAAAACCATAAACATATTTTATAAATTGTTAGTTTCTATACTGTTACTACAGGAACTGCTGCAAATAGTTATATTTGAACACAATTTCCACTAAAACAAAACATACAATAATAAAATGTGCAGTTAGAAAATATAAAATAAATATATTTCTTGTGTTTAAATTTCCCGCTCTTTTCTATCGCACAAAAAATATAGTAGATATAAATGAGGGAAAAGGTCTCATAGATTAATTCACTCTAATCTTGTGATAATTTATATTCAGCACACATACTCAGTTGTGTAGTTTACAGTATTTAAAGAAACACAATTTTGTAGTTTAACCGTTCAAAGAGACATACTTGTATAGTTTATATTAGTTACAGAAATATAGTTGTGTAATTTTAAATTACTTACAAATACAAATTTTAATGGTTTATACTATTTACTGTATAGGTATTTACAGCCCATTCGACTGGTAACACGTTTGACTTTCTTTTTTTCTCAATATCTTTATAATATAATATTAACGTTCAAATATTTGTAAGTAAGATCGCAAAAACTAACCGAAGCAAACACTTGATTCGGTATCGAAATGTGTTTTTGGTGGAGGAGGAACAGACAGAAAAAATATTTATTTTAGGTACAAATTACACTTTATTTGCTATTCAATACAAAGTTTTTCATTTCAAAATTCACTTTATAGTAATTAATTTCAAATATATATTTTTTTTGTACACTACTTAATTTGCGAATTGTTAATTAAATGAAGGTAAGATTTCAAAACATCTTTTCTTTCAGTGAGAATCAAGATCCTAAGAAGTGATAAAGAAAAAAAAGTACTTTTAAAGTTTCATACAAATTGAATTAAAACCACAAAATGTGTCAATGTTGTAATAAGTAAGATATTTAATTAACTTTAATGATTTTAAGGGATTGGAGAAGTTTATGTATCAAGAAAAATATGAATTATATCATATATGTTTGCTTGTTTCTAACTAAGCACAAAGCTCTACAATGGGACATCTGGTCTCAGCCCACCACAATCGAAACCCAGATTCTAGAGCTGTGAATCCACAGACATACCGGTGTATTGAATTATTTGTGAAATAGTTTTCATTATACTTATATATATATATATATATATTGGTGAAAATAATTAACTAAAATATGAAGGTTTGGTTTGGATAGTTTTGAGTTTCGCGCAAAACTACTCGAGGATTATCTGCGCTAGAAGTCCCTAATTTAGGAGTGTAAGACTAGAGGGAAGACAGCTAGTCATCACCACCCACCGCCAATTCTTGGGCTACTCTTTTACCAACGATTATTGGGATGACCCTCACAATATAACGCTTCAATGGTTAAAAGGAGAAACATGTTTGATGGGACGGGGATTCGAACCCAAAAATCATAAGAAAGGATTGCGTTAAAAACAGCAAATCCAAATCACTGACTAATTATATAATTAATTTTAACTTAAGAAAACAAGCCAAAACAAAAATAAATTAAACGTATTTTGAGTAATTTGTTTTTAAGTTAAAATTATTTGTTTATTAATCATATATCATAAACACAATTCCCTTAAGTAATATACTCCTATTTATTTAGAGCTAATTGTGAAGTAGAGGTTACAATATTTCATTTTTACCGTTTTATTAAACGTGAGAATTACTTATGCTGCACAAATACAATAGTTCTCTCTCTTCTCTCAACGACTTTTCGATGATTTTAGGGACTTAAAACGCTAATAACCGGTATTAGGTTATATACGGTGGATGAATTGCAATAAACCACTGTGTAGCTTTGTACTAAAAAGAACACGTGTGCTAACACCTTTATGATTCTCATTGCATACTTAACATATTGTTTAATGTGTATTAATTTTGAGTTCTTATACATTACGCATATGCACAACAAGTACCAAATTCCGGTTTCCACTGGTGTAAAACCGCTGACTTACCTCTCTGCCACGTGGGGGTAAATGTCGGTCAGTCAATAAGTTTCTGTTCAAATATTGTGAACTGCCTCATCATTTTACCTCTTTATAATTTTGTATTACTGAATTGGTTTCTTTGCTTTTTTTTTTAATTTCACAAAAGCTACACGAGAGCTATCTGCGCTACCCATCCCAAATTTATCAATGTATGGAAGCTAGTCACCACTACCCACTGCCAATTCTTAGGCTACTTTTGAACAAACGAATAGTGGGATTGAGAGTAACATTATAACGCCCCATGGTTGAAAAAGCGAGAATAATTTGGCGTGACGGAAATTCGAACCCGTGATTTTCATATCACGTGTCGAGCATCTTAACCAGCTGGTCATGCCATGCAATTAACATTAGTGTGTGTGTGTTTTTCTTATAGCAAAGCCGGCCCGGCATGGCCAAGCGTGTTAAGGAGTGCGACTCGTAATCTGAAAGTCGCGGGTTTGCATCCCTGTCGCGCCTAACATGCGCGCCCTTTCAGACGGGGGGACTTTATAATGTGACGGTCAATCCCACTATTCGTTGGTAAAGTAGTGTAGCCCAAGAGTAGGCGGTGGGTGGTGATGACTAGCTGCCTTCCCTTTTGTCTTACACTATTAAATTAGGAACGACTAGCACAGATAGCCCTCGAGTAGATTTGTGCGAAATTCAAAAATCAAACAAACAAACTTATAGCAAAGCCACATCGATCTGTCTGCTGAGTCCACCGAGGGGAATTGAAACGCTGATTTCAGTGTTTCAAATCCATAGACTTGCCACTGTACCAACTGGGGGCATCAACATAAGTTAAAACAGGTTCAAGTTTGTTTCTTCAGATCGCTTGTCGAGCAGCATGGCTGGAAGGTTAAATTATTTACACTTCTTACAAGAAAAGTGGAACTTTGCAATATTTTCATATTTAAAGTTTGAAATATTCAATAATACTTACCTCGGTTAGCTGTTACGAATTTTCCTCTGTCATAACCATTTCCTCTACCATTACTATTTCCTCCGCCAAAATGTAGACCGTCGTTCTTATTTGGACTTCTACCCAATCCTCTTCCGTTTCTCAACCCACTATCCACCGCTTTTTAAGCCAAACTTGGAATGAAGTTCTAAGCCTAAGTCTCTGATGGCGTCTCTTGTCAACTTTTTTGTTGCCTTTTCCATTTCCATTACGTCTTCCAAAACCTGGATCGACGTCAAAGCCAGGTAGGTCAATAACTCCCCTTCCTCTCGCTGTGTTTCTTGGATCACCGAAACCATCGTAAATGTTCCGGATGTTTTTGCTATTTCCATTTTTAGCGAAACTTCCTGTAGTCATCAAAAGAAGAACGAAAATCTGTAATAAAAGTAAATATCAAAATCATATCTTTTATAAAACTATTACCATTAAAAACAAACAACCTACTCGCTTGGTCCTTGAGGAAATTGTGTGGAACAAAGTTATTTTACAAAGAAAAACAGACACACAAATTATTACAATATAAATTAGCCTATCGAATAACATTTTCCCCGTAAAGCTTTATGATTTCATTATGAAATGTTCTTAGATAGAACAGATTATTGTAAAATAAATGGCATTATTCTTCTTTCGTCGAAATCGTTTGGCCTAATTTATATTAATAATTGTTATTGAAATTACAAATGTTGATTAACTTGATGAATCTAGTCAACATTGGTGTTATCATACTGGTGTTGTGACAGATACCACTCGAGAAGCTTGGTGGGAAATTCAACATAATTCCTCCTGTTTGTTGTTTTACATGATGAGAACATTTATCACAGTGCTGTTTTACTGGGAATTCTTTTATACTAAATTTGAATAACTTTCAAAAAATATTGTTATCAAACGTATATTTCACTAACAATATCCGATCAGGTCTCGTATCATAAGATTTAATTTTAGTCAAATTATCTCACATTATTCTACGTAGAGGGCTGTCACTTCTGATATTGAAATTATACCGTGCAACAAATACAGTTTTTTTCTCTCTGATGAGTTGTGTTGCAGTTTGGCATATAATTAACTTATAGAATAAACTGTAGAACACTTACAACTGTCTTCATGTTCGTTGGGCTGCGATAGAGTAAGAAACGTTAAAATCAGCTGTAAGTTAGTTGACTGTGTAAAAAGAATTCTTCAAGTTTTTATATAGTGGAGGGATATGACGTAACCACACTGAAGGCTCAACAACTAACTAACAAATAGCTAATACACAAACTGCTACTTATTAGTTTTTAATTAATAACAAAAGACGTAGCCAATATTTGGATTTTTCTCATATGCATTTCAAACGAAGATAGATCAAAGCTATAAAATGTTAGAGAAAATTTGTTAATTTTTATTTCATACTGACGTACACTAAATATTTGACTTCATTCCAACTAATCAAGTTGATGTTTCAACTTTTAATAAATTTATAATTGCACTAAGAAGAAATTTCAGTTAGCCCTGAAATCTTATCATTTCATGTGAAAGAAGCGTTGATTATATTATGTGACTATATCTGTTGATTGTAAAGTGATAAATTTAATTGTAATTTCTTCTACTTTCAACTTAATTTGTCCTTTCAGCACTTAACACGTAACTTTTAAAGTATTACACTTCAAATGTAAAGAGGTTTTCACAGAATTATTTGTCTCTCATCACATAGCTCAATTCATGAGACTGGTATTCAACGAAAAACGTATTGAGTGATGACAAATATAAGACTGGAAAGTTACTTTTTATACACCTTTCTTTTCTAGCCGTAACAGAGAGAAATCAAAATTGGCGGTCAAACTTCTAGCTACACTTGTAATATTGACAATAAATAATTCTAAAGAAAATATTCATTCATCAATTAGCCTGGCTACGTTGTTTGTTCAGTTTAGGACATAAAGGTATAGCTACCAGTTTGGTCTGCAATTTTATTTCATTCCTTTAAGTCACACATCTAATTCTTCTTTTCGCCGCACATCACTTTCACATTATTTTGATTAGACTTTTTATCAATACACGTTAACAAATCCCATCAAATAAGAAATGAATAAGATCACAACCATATTATTCAAAGCAGAGCTTTACGTATCTTTGTTTCTTCTCAAAACATGGTCAATAGCTTATTTATAGTAACAACATGGAATGTAGACTAACAGATACTTGTCATTAACCCTCTGAAATCGGCAGAGCTCTTTGAAGCATCATCATCTGTGCTAAATACTTAATATAACATCTCCTGATGCTAAATTCAATCAAAGTTTTTCACGTTATATCTCATTAATTTCTTAACACATTGCCTTATAATTTGGTGTAGAAAGTAAAATTCCAATAAATATAATCACATGATAGTTTGGGTTACCAGGGTCTGAAAGACAGAAAATAGGAAAACGTTAAACTATTACTCCTGTTAACTCTCCAGTCGGATCGTCACCTTGCCGTGGTGAGAGGGCATGCACGTGCAAGTAATACTGAGAGCGATGTCCTCTGGAGGCTTGCGTTTCTGGTAGGGTCATCAATGATGGCAAGATCGAGGGTGAGGTTCTTGACAAAAAACGACCCAACCCCAAGACCCCAACCTGGACTCCTCAACGGCAGGAAGGACAGACAAGGGCTGCAGCAGTTCTACAAGTTCTAATCGTCTTGGTTTCTTTGCCATTAGACTCAGCTTGTTGTGCTTGTTAAAGAACAAGACAGTCCATTGAAGATGATGAGCGTCATGGACGTCCTTCCACGTAAACTGACGACCCACACGTCGACAAAATCAACACCCTGGTGCGGGCAAATCGACGTCTGACTGTAAGGGAGCTTACTAAAGAGTGTGAGATATCAGTTGGATCTTGTTACGAGATTTTGACCGAAAATTAAAGATGCACCGCATTGCTGCAAAATTTGTGCCTCAGAACTCGTGAGTTTTGGCCAAACACTCGATCACTGTTCTTCCTCACTTCACCCCCCTACTCACCTGACCTTGCTCCTTGCGATTTTTTCTTGTTCCCAAACTCAAAAGACCCTTGAAAGGAAGAAGATTTGAGACGATTCCCGAGATTAAGGCAAATGCGACGAAGGAGCTGGAGGACATTACAAAAGAAGCGTACAAAGACTGTTTCAACAAGTGGAAACACCCTTGGGATAAATGTGTGCGTTGGAGAGGAGAGTACTTTGAAGGGTCCCAGACCTGTAACTTCTAAATAAAGTACATTTTGTTTTATGACGTCAGTCCGCGTATTTTTTGAACAGCCCTCGTACTCACTCACTTCTTTTTCTTTATCAGTAATCAACATGAACAAATATTTTTGTACAACTATCAATCAGGTAATTAGACAATTAGCTAAAATAATGCTATCACACCTAATCGTCTAATAAATACTGACTGAATTAATTTATCTCGGTGTTTCTTAAGTTTATAAAACGTTTAACCTCATTCAGATAAGACATGAATAAATTGTTTATTTGGAAGATTTTACACTTACTTCAATAGCTCTTTGGATTTCTTTTCCA
Source organism: Tachypleus tridentatus (assembly GCF_004210375.1). Lineage (NCBI taxonomy): Eukaryota > Metazoa > Arthropoda > Merostomata > Xiphosura > Limulidae > Tachypleus > Tachypleus tridentatus. The sequence continues at coordinate 30,336,824 of NW_027467782.1, forward strand.
TGTTGTTCTTTACCGTGTGTGATATCTTTTATGTTTACTAAACGCTAAAGTTTTCTTCATATGTCACTCCCATATACTAGTTACTTGACTTATTACATTACAACAATTTTGATAATTATCAAACAATTTATCTTTTCTATATACGATTTTTTTCTCGTAACAATCATCAAAATTATATATGCAAAAATGGATCGTTTGGGTTGAGAAAATATTTTACATGAAAGAGCGAACTACGTCAGGTTCACAAAGAAAGAGGTAACTGACCGGTAATTTATTTATACAAATAAAATTATATATTCAAACATCTAACACCGTCCTCTATATTCCGACACTCAGTTACACAATCCCTTCCAAACATGTGGTCAGCTTCCGGTAAGTTACCTCTTTCTTTGTGAACGTGACGTTGTTCGCTCTTTCATGTAAAATATTTTCTCAACCCAAAAGAAACGTTTTTGCATATATAGTTCTCTACACGTGGGCTTTTATCGACATCACTAATCACCATAACTGTATTAAATAAAAAAAGTTATTACCTTAATTAATACGTAAACTAAGATATATTGGAGAGCTATCATGTTTTCTTTGATTATAAATTGGAGTGTAGTCATTATTATTACTTTAATCAGTTTCTCTAAGATACTGATCATCACCTTTTCAGTTAAGTATCTCTCGATATCTATCATTATCATTTTAGTCTCACGCATCAAAACAATTAATATGATTAGTGAAGTTAAACATATTAATACGGCTATCATGACAATGTTAGTCAAACATCTGCCGAGAACCATCAGGATGATATTTACGAAACAACTTAGGATAACCACCCAAAAGACATTATTTGAATGTTTTAGTACATTTGTCATGGCTAAGATAATCAAACAGATTAGGAGAACCACCACAACTACGATAATCAGGAATATTGCGATATTCATCATGGATACGTAATGTGATCGCCATAGGACAGTTACCACAACTATAATAAGATATATCAAGATGTCCGTACAGATTTCTTTAGACATATACTTTAAAGCGTCTTTCATATCTTCCGTGGTTTTACATTTACAGGAAGCCGTCATTACTTTAATTAAGTAGCATATAGAAGCCATTATTGATGCTACGATCAAAAACCTAAAGAGAGCCTGGATTAAGATATTCCTCCAACAGCATATTAGAAGCAACAGAAATAAATGAGTTAGACACTCCAGAATAGACATCATTATTATGTTAACTTAGATCTTCCAAAGAGCCTTTGTAATTACTTTTAGTAAAATTAATATTTTGAAATATACGCCGCAGTTGTTTTTTTCACAGAGACTTCGAAACTTGTGTAGTGATAGTTTGGTTCCTAAGAGACGGTGTGTATTGTTGAGTATTTCTAAAGTAGCTTAGTATATTGTTGGAAAGGACATAAAGCTGATGAAGTAATAATATTTCATATTATTAATGGTTTATTCTTATATTTGAGCCTTTCTTCACAGTAGTTTTTCTAACACGTGTGTATCAAATGTTATTTTGTACATTTCTTTGCATTTGTTATTATTTAAATCTGTTCATTCTAAATTTCCGATTGAACAAAAATTCTCTCAACGCTCAAGTTGCTTTTTGTCGTTTAAATGCCATCAAATATATACGTATATTTTTGATGTTAACGCTGATCATCAAATCTGAGTTTTGAGATGCAGGGTGAGAGTGGTCGCTCTTATAAATTTGTGAGTTATTTAATCTTGATATTAAAATTCGAAGTCATTTGGGTTAAATAACAACTAGATATAGTCTGATTTGTAAATAAAAAAAAGGATGGTCACAATTTAAACTTAAAATTTAAAATGTGTAGATTTTACAACAAGGTTTAATTTTTAAATAGGCTTAACATTGTAATGGTACTTTCGGCTTCGTTAAAGATAAGCTTGTGATAAATCGTAAAACAGGATAAATATATTTTTTTATTAAGTAAATATAATCTAAAATATAGTTTACTAAAACTGTTTTTCTCTTCGTGTTTTATTATTACAGCAAAAATTAGTGAACTCGATTAACTGTAACGAACCTATTCTAAAAGTTTTAACATCTTTTGGTGTTTTAAGAATTAACTTTATTACTTCAAGTGAGATCGCTAGTTTTGATCCAGCTTATAAAAATAAGTAGATTATAAATCAGACTAAAAATATTTTGTTATTAACCTCACGTATGTTGTCAGTTATACTAATTTATAAAGTTCCATATAGCTAAACTTCATTACGTTATTGTGAAGAAGGAGTAGTGATAAAAAAAAATAATGTAATTGATTCTTAAATGTTAAGCTCAATAGTAGCTGTTAGCAAAAGATTATGGTAATTAGTATTGATAACTGTAAGGCTGCAAGTATCAATACAACAGTTAAGACTTGGAGACAAGCGTTCAAAGTTTGTCAGATGTAACGAGTACAATGACGGGATTTCGTTTGGGAGCTTTGGACTGGCAGGTATTTTGAAGGAAGCTAGTAATGAAAATGTGCAATTTGTGTGTAGAATTTGTAATTGGAGAGTATCCTCATTAAAGAAGAGGCAGGTAAAGTGTGGACTGTGGAGAATGACAGTAAGATTTCAGGAGGAGCTTAAACATTTACATGGAAAAGATATATCAGTTAACATTGACATTCAGGATGGCTGAAAGAACACTATTTGATTTAAAAGTTAGGAAATTGATCATAATAATTCTGTTTTGTTGAACAATAAATTCCAGGGTTTTACTTCTGCAGTTGAGGAACTGTTGGATGGAAGGAAAGCCAAAGATTGAATTACAGTGTTCGAAAACGTGTGGAGGTGACTATTTGTGTTCTTTGAATGTGGTTTCCATTTTTCTCCTTGTTTCTCCAATATAGAAGTCATGGCAGTTATCACATTGTATTTAATAAATAATATTGGTGTGGTGTTTGTCATTGTAGTTTTTACATAATATAAAACTTAGATTTGTGCTTGGTTTTTGAATAAATTTGGTATTAACTGGAATGTCATATTTTGTGACTAATTTTGCCAAAAAACTATTTTCTAGGTTGGTTCTAAGGTCCAACATTAGAAATTAAAACATGTTTAGAAGACCTAGCCAGAAAACTTGTGATACTTTCAACAGAAAGACAACTCTGACAATTTTATTAACTTTCAACAGCCAAACTTCCCCAAAAAAATTAAAAATTTATATTTTCCAGAAACACCTAAAAACAACATTTTAAAAAGATTTTTTTCAAATAATTTTCTCACAAAATCATCAACATAATTTCACAACAGAAAGCTAAAAAAACAATCTTACAAAAGAGACATTAATTCCATTAAAAAACCTAAAACAAGACAAAAACATAAAAAATTTTAAAAGCAGATAAAGGAAAGCGTTATAGTCATAATGAACATTAATGAATACATCCAAAAAATAAAGAACATCCTATCAGACACAAACAAATTAAAACCAATACACACAAACCAACAAAGACACATGAAATGCAACTGAACAAAATACTACTAAAAAATGAAAAGCCAACACAGTTTCAAAACTTTATTCCTGTCTACGCATAAGACTGACTCACGCGACACCACAAATATTCGGCATCCCCAAGCTTCTCAAACCAGATCATCCATTATGACCAATAACATCTACATATGAATTGTTTAATTACAATCTTGGTAAATACAAAGGATAGGCATTCTCCAAGTATGTAACATCAACCAACTCATTCATCAAAGACTTTTAATTTCAAGTCTAATCTTAATCAACTTAATCATGAAGCCTTAATGGCCAGTTTCAATGTTATTTCCCTCTTTACAGAAGTCCCAACTGCTGAAGCCTGTATGATAGTCTTAGAACTCTGTATTCGAGACCCTAACTCATCAATAGACATTCCCAGCAACCAATTAGCAACCCTCATAGAATTCACCACAATGAAGACAAACTTCATGTTCAACAACCACAACTATATACAAACAAATCGCCTAAGCATGAGCAACTCGGTAACACCAGTTCGAGCTAATATTTTTATGACGCAAGTTGAAACACAAACAATGAACACAACATTACATCCGCCACTAAACTGGTACAGATATGTAGATGACACAATTGTGAGATTCACATCCACACAACACACACTTAATTTTTTTCAATCACTTTAACTCTATATATCCCAACATTAACTTCACATGTGAACAGAAAGAAAGCAATCAAATATCATTTCTTAACCTCAAAATTACAAGAACTAACATGCAATTTAAAACAGAAATCCACTGAAAAATCACCCATGCTGGACTACACATTCCTTGGGACTCAGCACATGAAACAAAACAAAACTCAACACACTAAGAAACCAAATATGCTCACCAGATAAAATTAATTATGAATTAGACAAAATAAAACAGTACTTAGTCAACATCAACATGTTTCCTCCATAAACCATAGTTAAATATTCACACACACATACACACACACACACACACACACACACACACCTAAACATAAAGCAAAATCAACCAACAAAAGTAAATATACCTCACAAATTAAAAAATCATGAAACCATATACTGTTGCATATCATATATTCCCGATATTAGCAGAAAAATAACCAACATTTGGCAAAAACTAGTAACAAAATATGACATTTCAGTTAATACCAAATTTATTCAAAAACCTGGCCAAATGTTTATTAGAATGTCAGTCTGATGTCTCATTTCTGGGTTGGAAATTCTTTAAAAAAAACCAAAAACAAAGCTGTTTTAGATCAAACTATTCAAACTGAAATGTCTGTAAAACTGTTAAATATTGTTTATTGTATAAATATTAGATACATCTCATTACAAATTAAATTGATAGGTAAGAATAAAAGAAAATCACATAAAAATTAAAATATAATGAAAGATGAAGTAAAATATGATATGATAAACTTTTTACCAGCACTAACAAATATTCACTAAAAAGGAATCATTTATAGAGATATTTAATCAAGTAATTTATTGTACAATAAAGAATGAAAACATTACTTTTTGAAACTGTACACAACTAAGACATGATTGACACTTGTGAATGATAACACTGGTTTACAAAGAAATTGAGGCAAGCACAAAAATAGCTGTTTTTAACCTAATTTGCAGGGGTGCTGAATTCAGATTTGAAATCCGTTTTACTCATCACCTCTAGTTTTTAGATATGCATACTGTACATTTTGTACACATACTGTACATAAAGGCATGATATGCATTCAGGGTTAATTTCTAATATTGTGTGACTTATATCTTCTTTTTTAGTTATTATGCAATAAATGTATGTGATAGCATTACATTATATATATATATATAGCTATATATCAAGACGGATTTTGGCAGTTGCCGTAGTCAACACGCCTCAATCAACAGTCAGTAGTGCACTGGCAGTCAGCGAGGAGGTTGGTGTCCCTCGACAATTGTGTTACACAATCTTTGGGTATATATTTGTATTACAATTTCACCACCCACATACAATTATTATTGCCTACATATGATTTAATTTTACTTTGTTTTTCTAGATTCTCCAATGGCTTCCAAGCTCGTCAAAACACCGAGGATGCCCCAACAAGGCCAATTCTTTCTGCTACGTGTGGGGACTTCACGACAGCTGCACAGCGCCGAACCATCACTCCCCTCCTCAGAACTGCCTACTTTCATTATTTTGACTCTAAAATTGGTTATCAGGACAAATCTTGGCTCCACACATCTGTTGTAAACCCTGCTACAATGGACTAACTGCTTGGTTTAATGGCAAGAAAGCTGCTTTCAACTTTGCAGTCCCGATGGTTTGAGAGAGCCAATGGCCATGTAGATGATTGTATTTTTTGCCCAACAAATATAACTGGTTTCAATGCATCTTCTAGAAAAAAGATCAAATATCCCAACCTTCCATCTGCTATGAGACCCGCTCCCCATTCAGATGATCTTCCTGTCCCAACACCTCCAGTAAATAAGGGTCTTCTCTTCCTCATCAGATGAAGAAATGCTCCTGAAGATTCTGCCAAGTCAATCTCTTCCTAAGATATTTGTCTTCTTATTCAGGAACAAGTGGCAGAGCCACACTGGATCACGCGAAGAAGACCCTGAATGACCTGCTCGTGATTTGTATCTGTCAAAACAGCAGTCAGAGCTCTTGGCTTCTCGGGCTTAAACAGTGGAACCTAGTCCAGGAAGATGTAAGGATCACCAGTTTCAGGAATCGAACAAAAACCTTGCTTCATTTTTCGACATGGAAAACAAGTTGTGCTACTGCACAAATGTACCTGGTTTGTTCACTTCCTCCTTGGTTTGCCCACATAATCCTTCAGACTGCCTTTTCATAGACTCTTCCAAGGAAGTCTCAAGGCTGTGCTTCTGCACAACGGGAATAAATATCCCAGCATTCCTTCTGCACACCTGTCCATCTAAAGGAGTCCTGTAATAATATGGAGCTCTTTAGAAGCTGTTAAGTACAAACCACCAGTGGAGTCCGTGTGGGACCCCGTCATTGGTCTCTTATGGGTATGCAAGCCGGCTTCACAAAGTACTGTTGCTTTCTCTGTCTCTGGATAGTCGAGCTGTATCCCAGCATTACAAGCAGAAAGACTTAGTCTAGAAGCACTGCTCATGGCTAACACAGCCAAGGAGAATCCTCTGGTTGACATGAAGAAGGTGCTTCTTCCTCCTCTTCACATCAAGCTTGGTTTGATGAAGAATTTCAGAAGGCCATGGACAAAAATGGTGCTGCCTTCCAACACTTGTTCTACTGTGTTCCAGGTCCAGTGCTGCTAAGCTCAAAGAGGGCATCTTTGTCGACCTCAAACCAGAAGTGCTGAAGGATATTGATTTTGAGGAGCTTCTACCTTAAAGGAACTGAGAGCATGGAAAGCATTCAAGTCAGTCTGTAGTGGTTTCCTTGGTAACACACCTGCACTCAAATTACCAAGCCTGTATTGAGAAGTTGCTAAAGACTCTATGAGGATATGGGATGCCTAATGTCACCAAATTCATTTTCTCCATTCCCACCTCAACTTCTTTCCTC
>NW_027467782.1:30344342-30418790 GCF_004210375.1 Tachypleus tridentatus
AGAACTACAGTAAGCCGCAAATAGTGCAGTTTGACTACTGCTTAACTTCTATGTGATCCAGGGCAAGGGAAATAGCATACAGTTCAGCAGTAAACACAGAAGCTGTAGTGGGGATTCTGTGTGCAACCACCGAACCACAACAATCCATGGCAGAGCCAACACAGTCACCTGATTTTGAACCATCTATATAAATAGGAATGCAAGGATGGTTCAAAAGATGTTCAGCAAATTGCAGATAATATTTCCAATCAGGAGTGTCAACTTTTCTCAGATGATTTAAAGATAAGTCACAATTAATAAATGTAAGAAGCCATGGTAGGATCAGCTAACCAGTGGATACAGCAATGTTTATTGAGAACAGACCCAATTCATCTAACTGTACCTGATATGAATGCCAAAAGGAGCAATGGCAAACCATCTGGTCTGAAAAAGCATGGCCCAACGAGGAAGGAAAACAAAACCCCAGATGAGATTCTTTGGTAAGGAACAAAGTATCGAAGCATATAGTAAAGACAGTTGCAAACAATGGAGGTGCAAAAAAGGTTCATGAGACTCTGTGTATAAGCTCTGAACTGGGGAAGTGCTGAAAGCCCCAGTGCAGAGCCAAAGACCTCAATGATGAATAGGATCTAGCATCTTTAAGGCCAAAGGTCAGCCAGAGTTATAGTTCAATAATCCACAGTCAAGTTGCGACTAATAAGAGCACTACATATCTTTAGCATAGAAAGTCGATCTGCTGCCCAAGTGGTGGAAGAGAGGACACAGAGGATGTTCCGTGCTCTTATACATTTGACCCATGTGTGGTGTAAAGGTCATCATACAGGCAAAGATAAGTTCCAAGAACCTTGTCTCAGGGACCACAGACAGCACAACTTCACTGATATGGAGTTCAGGATCAGGTTGAATACACTTCTGACAATTTTGTTTAAGATCCAGTACTTACACTGTTGACAAGTTTGATCAGATTCAGTACTTACACTGATGACAAGATTGATCATATTCAGTACTTACACTGATGACAAGTTTGATCAGATTCAGTACTTACACTGATGACAAGTTGGATCAGATTCAGTTCTTACACTGATGACAAGTTGGATCAGATTCAGTACTTACACTAATGACAAGTTGGATCAGATCCAGTACTTACACTGATGACAATTTTGATCAGATCCAGTACTTACACTGCTGATCTCGGTAACACAGTGATCTAACGAAATAGAAATAACTTTGTTTATATCATTATGTAGAATGATATGGCTTTACCATCTTTACCAAATAATCCAAAACACACATCTGACAATATAAAATATCACAAGTATTTTGTTCAAATGTTGCTTATTTCATTACCAACAGGTAATTTTAAAATGGTAACAAAACTAACATGCCAGCCAGCCATGGTAACAAAACTAATGTTTTAATGAATGTTTATTGTTATCCAAATCAGATATGTGATGATTGAACTTATGATCTGAAACTGATCACCTTAGCTCACACTATATCCACTAGATTTGCATAAGCTTCTCTCACTTGCCTCTTTTAAAGTCAATCACAGCATTTAAAGTATTTCAAATTGTTTGTGAACAATGTCCAGACCTCAGTAAAGAAATATCGATGTTTTACCACTTGAAAAACCATCAGATGAATGAAAACTGGCCGATCAGAGCAGGTTAATACAAGTTGGTGACATGTACCATTAGCATGAATGTAGGACTATATCCAAACCAATATTACACATCTGGACAGCTTCATTCAAAACACAAACAGATGACCAGTATCTGCCAATTTAGATCACCCACAACTAAAACTATTACCAGAGAACCAGTGTTAACAATGTCATCCATTTACCAGACATAGCGGAAACTGGATAATGTGTCAATGTACAGACGGTTAGAGCAAGACTTTATGTGGTAAACTGAATGATGTATCAGTTATGAATGGTTACACACTCAGTGAGGTGTATTCTCATCACAACAAATGACACAAGATATCTTTACAGATAAGTTAACCATGTAGAGATAGTTTGTGGGCTAATTTCAAAATAGTTATTACATCGACCATAATTTAATAGGAGATGGTGTACATACTATGTACAGCTGTCAATGTACCCCCTACTTAATTACCAGGAGTCTTAAGAGTACATCATAGGTTATAATGGCTATAAACTTTATAATGTTTACGTACATTTGTATAAACAAATAATGGCGAAAACTTTATAATGTTTATGTACAGTTATAAAAAGAAATAATGGCTATAAACTTTATAATGTTTATGTACAGTTATATAAACCAATAATTTTTAAAAATACATTTTGATATATATCTCTGCTGTGTTAGTACTTATTTTGCTTTTAATGTAATTACTAATGGTTTTTGTCTGATAATTTTATAGATATAATAAACTGTTATCAGTCCCATATCTCTGTGTTGTTTTATAAATGTATCTATTGTTGAAGGAGTTATTCATAAAAAGCTTTTAGTTGAATTTTATTCAGTTTGTTTAAAGTTAGGCACAAAACTAAACAATGAGATATGTTTGCTCTTCCTACCATGGGTATCCAAACCGGTTTCTAGCAATGTAAGTCCGAACACATAGTGCTGTGAATTTTATTCAGTGATTTGGAAAGTTACAATATGTCATCATTCTAATAACAATCAATTATTAACACTTTAAACAGCAGGCATAATTCATGTTGTGGTTCCACAAGGTAAACAATCTTTAAAAACCTGAGAAATAAAAAATAAACACATATGTACACAGAAAGTAAATTTTCACTCTTTGAAATTAAACACTTACTATTCTCTAGTATGTTTCTTACAGTAGTTTTAGTTTTGGTTTTTATATCAATAAAAGTGTTTAATTTCAAAGAGTGAAAATTTACTTATCTATAAATTCAAATATTGAATTACACCATTAAAAGGACAGAAAATGAACCAGATTCATATGAAACAGTTGTCATAAACAAACACTGTCTTTTCACTTTACCAATACTGAAGTGAAAAATGGATAACACTTAACAATATAATTATGAAGAACTTAACAATCATTAAATATTAAGTCATGAAATAATCCAAATAATAACACCAACACTAAGCAGTCTTGTTTATCCAGAAATAAGCCCTTCTTCAATAAAAATATTATCAACAATCTTTTAACACTATATACAAACACTGTTCTTAGTTCATATCCTAAGTCTTCTTATATAGTCTACACCAACATTTGTTGTCCTCTCTTCTCTGATGTGTATGCTTTGTTTTGGATACTTACAACTTCTTTTCTCATCAGTCATGAAGATTCATGAGTACAAATGGAGCTAGCAAACATGGAATTGACATCTCTCTCCTATTGGTAGAGAGAGGGCCTTTACTGCACAGTAACATCATTATCCAATAATATAATTCATGAGAACTTACGAAAGTTTAGGTGGGAGTTGCCTGAAAGCTAGTGTCATGCAAATACTTAAGGAAGATGCTAACAGAAGATAGAATCTTTCTCTGAAATGCTAAGTATCTAATTGAAACAAATTTTTATGTAAGAAAATGTTAACTTTCCAAAATCAGATCTGTGGTGACTAACCAGCAGGAGATAATACAAGGGGGAAATCCCATCTTCTCCTTAACATTTGATGATGTGTTAAAATCTTCCTTTTTGTTCTTTTATGTTTTGCATGTTGTTTGTTAGTGTTTCCTTTATTATATAGTTGTTAATTAACTAAAGTTTCAAAATTCACTCCAGATGAAAATGAATCTTGAATTTCATATGAATTTTAATACCCTTTTCACTGAGGAGAATTTTCAAAACATTTCTCAACGAGGCTGAATTTTCTTCCTTTTATTTTAGGTTGATCCACTTCTGATCTGTCTTATAGTGAAGTTATTTCTATTTTGAAAGTCATGTCTATGATGGAAGTCCCTATACCTTTGACTCAAACTTACTTTCATACATGTTACTGAGAATGATTGAATTAATGGAAGATTTCTGTAGGTTCACTGAAATTCTCTATCAATCCCTATCTATTCTACAAGATTCTTTGTATCAGTTGAATACTCAACGTCTGTATACATTTACCATTTATCTAAGAAAGAAAAGCCTCTCTTTTTGGGTCTTTGTACCACATCCTTCAGCTCAGATGGTAAATTAATTTATTCAGAATTATACCAAGTTATCCACATACCTGCCTATTTCCACACATTAAAATTATATAGATATGATGAAAAATCATACCTACAGCTACAGAACAACTTATTAAACATTGATTTTCTAAGACAATTATCATAAACTCTTGCATTTCAAAGTTTCCAACATCAGTTTAGGGTTTAATAAACAACACCATAATAAACAGAAAAAAATTTAAACAAAAAATTACTGGTGATGAAAAATGAATTAAGTTTAAGAAGTGTCATGAGATAAAAGTAAAGATAAAGAATGGAACATAGCTGAGAAATGATGTCCACATTATGAGAGAAGATACAGAATGGAACATAGCTGAGAAATGATGACCATATTATGAGAGAAGATACAGAATGGAGCATAACTGTGAAATGATGTACACATAATGAGAGGATGGCTGAATACTGTCAAGAGGAAACAAAGTTGACAAAGCCTTATGTAGTAGATGGAAATAAATAAACAAGCTAAATTTCTCATTGAAAACGGGAGATGAAAGAAATTAAAACCATAGGAAATGAAGTTCTAGGCTGCATAATGAAAATCACTAATATATGAAAATAGGCTGTCACGTCATCAACATGTAACTACTTTACCTAGCCACTGTTGAGATTTGACTTATGTGAGGTAGTTCTTCCATCACAATAGAGACAGAAATAGTAATACCAGCTTGTAAGTTCATAAGCTTTAAAATATAAGTCAAAAACCAAAGTAAATCTCTATCATTTAAAAAATGCATCTTCGAATGCAGAACTATATAGGAGCTAACAATTGGAGGTGGTGTCCACTCTAACTGTTAGAAAGCAAATGTATCATCCCACTTTTGCTACTCTCTTGCTTTACATGCGACTTTTGGACTAGCTGCACATGTACTTTCCATTCCTATATCCTTTGTTCCATATCAGAGAAAATTATAACTGGCTGAGTATTCTATAATCTACAAAATCCTACTGATTATTTTGTGAAAGAATTGGTTTTGACTAAATAGTTGACTAAAGAACCCTCATCATACTTTCTCCAGCTGGTTTATTCCTGGGAGATCTGGTACGGAAAAAGAGATGGACCAGTCTAGATGTATTGGTAAATAAGATAAACCAGACAGCATATCTACAGTTAAGAATGTCATACTCATTTTTACATACAATTTAGTGACCTAGACTTTCAAGATGGAAGAATAATATACCTGGTTATTGTGTTTTCTCACTAGCTTATTCCTCTTACAAAAATAACATTCCAACCAAATTCTTTAGACACTTTCTGAGGACTGCTTGTCTGGGTTCCTAAACCAAATCAATGTGAGATCCCCAGTGACATTCCTGTTGTTACGTTAGTTTCAGTAAGATATCGAATCAATGTTAATATTTTCTTACAGTGAAAACATAATTCTGACAGATACTATACTCTCCTCACACTTCTGGTTCTTCTTTTCTGACTAATACAGAACTGAAGAATGTGAACTACAGTAAACAGGAAGATAGCTGTGATAGTGGTGTGTGTTTTAGTGATGAGTTGTTCTTGGACATTTACATGCTACAACGCAGCTGAATCACATTGAAACGTAAAGTAGGTGGGAGTTTCAAGGCTAGGAGAGAGTATAAACATTTTCACTCTTTGAAGGTTGCAATGAACAATACAAATTCTTGTTGAAAATAGTATGAAAACTGATATTTTAGGGTATGTACAGTGATATGATATAACTTCCTATGTATACATACACATAAACCATCAGTTATAAATATAACTAGAAAAATAAAACTGAATATAACACATAGCAACTGATAATGTACTTAATATTTAAAATTAATTTATAAATAAAATCAGGTATAATAACTTTATATCAAACACAAAATATCTAAGTAAAAATGTTGTTGAATAACTTGTTGAAAAAATATGTTGAGGAATAAATATTTTTGCAAGTGTAACATTATACAACATGAAATTATATTGTGTGTGTGTGTTATTATAACATTATATAACATTAAATTATATTGTGTGTGTTATTATAACATTATATAACATTGAATTATATTGTGCGAGTTATTATAACATTATATAACATTAAATTATATTGTGCGAGTTATTATAACATTATATAACATTAAATTATATTGTGTGTTTGTATTATTTTGTAATAAAGCCATATCGAGCTATCTAACATGTTCACTGAGGACAATGAAAACCCTGATTTTATTGTTGTAATTCTGTAGTAAAGTGCTGTACCACCCTGAGTTTCCAAGAATTTCCAAGTATGCCAGTGTTTTTAAATATTTTAATCTAACATAGACTGTGCTAATGTATCTACTTAAATAGATGTTACAAACTTGGGACTTCCTAATAGAGCCACAAGTCTTTTCATGTGTTATTACTGATATAGTCAATATGGTTGCCTTTAAACTTTACTCATCTTGGCTCATTTATTGTAGACGATATTTAAGACACGGTGTGAGGATGCTTTCTCGGTAAGCACAGATAAATTCCTTTTAGATGGACCAAAATTATCAAGAGGTTTTCAGAGATGTCACAGAAAATTGAAGTATATCTAAGGGTAAAAATGTAGTACTACTTAGTTACACAGTTTATCACATCACTCTAAATAACAAAACATCACTGGTGAACACAAGTTTCAGCAAAATATACTTTGAACTTTAAATGTGAACAATTAAGGTGGACTTAGATCGAGAGGCGAAAATGTAAAAACGTGTACAAATTACACGGTTAGCAATTAAGTAATAAAGATATTTCACGAGGAAAACATCAGTACTTATTAAAAACTAGATTTATTTTAATATGTTAAATATCATGAGATCAGTTAAAATAAACTATGAAGTTTAAAACATATTATATTCAATTTTTACAGACTTATCACTGAGAAAGAGAATATGTTTTGGAATAAATTACACTGGTTTACAAAAAAATATTTTTTGTCTGAGGCAAGAATGTGAATAGGTGTTTTTTACTAATTTGGGTGTGCTGAATTCAAATTTATAAACAGTTTTGCTCTATCACCTCTAGTTTTCTGGCTTTTAAATAGTCTCATTTGAGTATATACAGAGTATATAAGTGCTTATTTCAACAGTTGCAGCAGCTTATTACAGATAAAACAGGATAGATAAAGAACATTGACGGAATAAATATACTTGGATGACACAATGTACACAATTCATAGTACAACATGAGACAGTTAGAAGTGTGTTTTCTTAGATGATCTGGTGTATTTTGCTTCTCGGATGTCACGCTAAGAGCATCCAGCAGAAGTCTCCCATCATGCTGGGGTTCCACTTGCCTTGGTAGTTGCTCTCCATCTTCGTAATGTCTTGGTGGAATCTTTCTCCTGCTCATCACTCACTGCTCCAAGGTTTGGAGGAAAGAAGTTGAGGTGGGAATGGAGAAAATGAATTTTGAGTGACATTCTGCATCCCATATCCTCATAAGTCTTTAGCAACTTCTCAATACAGGCTTGGTAATTTGGTACGCGTGTGTTACCAAGGAAGCCACTACAGACTGACTTGAATGCTTTCCATGCTCTCAGTTCCTTTAAGGTAAGAAGCTCCTCAAAATCAGTATCCTTCAGCACTTCTCGGATTTGAGGTCCCACAAAGATGCCCTCTTTGAGCTTAGCAGCACTGAGACCTGGGAACACAGTAGACAAGTGTTGGAAGGCAGCACCATTTTGTCCATGGCCTTACTTAAATTCTTCATCAAACCAAGCTTGATGTGAAGAGGAGGAAGAAGCACCTTCTTCATGTCAACCAGAGGATTCTCCTTGACGCTGTGTTCGCCATGAACGAAAGTGCTTCTAGACCCCAAGTCTTTCTGCTTGTAATGCTGGGATACAGCTCGACTATCCCAGAGACAGAGAAAGCAACAGTACTTTGTGAAGCCCGCTTGCATACCCATAAGAAGACCAATGACCTTGAGGTCCCCACACAGACTCCACTGGTATTGGTTGTACTTAACAGCTTCTAAAAGAAGCTCCATATTGTTACAGGACTCCTTTAGATGGACAGAGTGTGCAGAAGGAATGCTGGGATATTTATTCCCGTTGTGCAGAAGCACAGCCTTGAGACTTCGCTTGGAAGAGTCTATGAAAAGACGCCAGTCTGAAGGATTATGTGGCAAACCAAGGAAAGTGAACAAGCCAGGTACATTTGTGCAGTAGCACAACTTGTTTTCCATGTCGAAAAATGAAGCAAGGTCTTTGTTCGATTCCTGAAACTGGTGATCCTTACATCTTCCTGGACTAGGTTCCACTGTTTAAGCCGGAAGCCAAGAGCTCTGACTGCTGTTTTGACAGATACAAATCACGAGCAAGGTCATTCAGGTCTTCTTGCGTGATCCAGTGTGGCTCGTTGCCACTTGTTCCTGAATAAGAAGAGTCAATATCTTCGGAAGAGATTGACTTGGCAGAATCTTCCCTTGGAGGCATTTCTTCATCTGATGAGGAAAGAAGACCCTTATTTACTGGAGGTGTTGGGACAGGAAGATCATCTGAATGGGGAACGGGTCTCATAGCAGATGGAAGGTTGGGATATTTGATCTTTTTTCTAGAAGATGCATTGAAACCAGTTATATTTGTTAGACAAAAATAACAATCATCTGCATGGCTCGTGGCTCTCTCCAAACCATCGGACTGCAAAGTTGAAAGCCGCTTTCTTGCCATTAAACCAAGCAGTTAGTCCATTGTAGCAGGGTTTACAACAGATGTGTGGAGCCCAAGATTTGTCCTGATAACCAATTTTAGAGTCAAAATAATGAAAGTAGGCAGTTCTGAGGAGGGAAGTGATGGTTCGACGCTGTGCAACTGTCGTGGAAGTCCCCACACACGTAGCAGAAAGAATTGGCCTTGTTGAGGCATCCTCGGTGTTTTGACGAGCTTGAAGCCATTGGAGAATCTGAAAAAAAACAAAGTAAAATTAAATCATATGTAAGGCAATAATAATTATGTGGGTCTGGAAATTGTAATACAAATATATACCCAAAAGATTGTGTAACACAATTGTCGAGGGACACCAACCTCCTGCGCTGACTGCCAGTGCACTACTGACTGTTGATTGAGACGCAGTTGACTACGCTTAACTGCCAAAATCCGCCTTGATATATAGCTATATATATATATATAATGTAATGCTATCACATACATTTATTGCATAATAACTAAAAAAAAGAAGATATAAGTCACACAATATTAGAAATTAACCCTGAATGCATATAATGCCTTTATGTACAGTATGTGTACAAAATGTACAGTATGCATATCTAAAAACTAGAGGTGATGAGTAAAAACGGATTTCAAATCTGAATTCAGCACCCCCAAATTAGGTTAAAACAGCTATTTTTGTGCTTGCCTCAATTTCTTTGTAAACCAGTGTTATCATTCACAAGTGTCAATCATGTCTTAGTTGTGTACAGTTTCAAAAGTAATGTTTTCATTCTTTATTGTACAATAAATTACTTGATTAAATATCTCTATAAATGATTCCTTTTTAGTGAATATTTGTTAGTGCTGGTAAAAAGTTTATCATATCATATTTTACTTCATCTTTCATTATATTTTAATTTTTTATGTGATTTTCTTTTATTCTTACCTATCAATTTAATTTGTAATGAGATGTATCTAATATTTATACAATAAACAATATTTAACAGTTTTACAGACATTTCAGTTTGAATAGTTTGATCTAAAACAGCTTTGTTTTTGGTTTTTTTTAAAGAATTTCCAACCCAGAAATGAGACATCCAGACTGACATTCTAATAAACATTTGGCCAGGTTTTTGAATAAATTTGGTATTAACTGAAATGTCATATTTTGTTACTAGTTTTGCCAAATGTTGGTTATTTTTCTGCTAATATCGGGAATATATGATATGCAACAGTATATGGTTTCATGATTTTTTAATTTGTGAGGTATATTTACTTTTGTTGGTTGATTTTGCTTTATGTTTAGGTGTGTGTGTGTGTGTGTGTGTGTGTGTGTGTGTGTGTGTGTGTAATATTTAACTATGGTTTATGGAGGAAACATGTTGATGTTGACTAAGTACTGTTTTATTTTGTCTAATTCATAATTAATTTTATCTGGTGAGCATATTTGGTTTCTTAGTGTGTTGAGTTTTTGTTTTGTTTCATGTGCTGAGTCCCAAGGAATGTGTAGTCCAGCATGGGTGATTTTTCAGTGGATTTCTGTTTTAAATTGCATGTTAGTTCTTGTAATTTTGAGGTTAAGAAATGATATTTGATTGCTTTCTTTCTGTTCACATGTGAAGTTAATGTTGGGATATATAGAGTTAAAGTGATTGAAAAAAATTAAGTGTGTGTTGTGTGGATGTGAATCTCACAATTGTGTCATCTACATATCTGTACCAGTTTAGTGGCGGATGTAATGTTGTGTTCATTGTTTGTGTTTCAACTTATGCCATAAAAAATATTAGCTCGAACTGGTGTTACCGAGTTGCTCATGCTTAGGCGATTTGTTTGTATATAGTTGTGGTTGTTGAACATGAAGTTTGTCTTCATTGTGGTGAATTCTATGAGGGTTGCTAATTGGTTGCTGGGAATGTCTATTGATGAGTTAGGGTCTCGAATACAGAGTTCTAAGACTATCATACAGGCTTCAGCAGTTGGGACTTCTGTAAAGAGGGAAATAACATTGAAACTGGCCATTAAGGCTTCATGATTAAGTTGATTAAGATTAGACTTGAAATTAAAAGTCTTTGATGAATGAGTTGGTTGATGTTACATACTTGGAGAATGCCTATCCTTTGTATTTACCAAGATTGTAATTAAACAATTCATATGTAGATGTTATTGGTCATAATGGATGATCTGGTTTGAGAAGCTTGGGGATGCCGAATATTTGTGGTGTGCGTGAGTCAGTCTTGCGTAGACAGGAATAAAGTTTTTGAAACTGTGTTGGCTTTTTCATTTTTAGTAGTATTTTGTTCAGTTGCATTTCATGTGTCTTTGTTGGATTTGTGTGTATTGGTTTTAATTTGTTTGTGTCTGATAGGATGTTCTTTATTTTTTGGATGTATTCATTAATGTTCATTATGACTATAACGTTTCCTTTATCTGCTTTTAAAATTTTTATGTTTTTGTCTTGTTTTAGGTTTTTAATGGAATTAATGTCTCTTTTTGTAAGATTGTTTTTAGCTTTCTGTTGTGAAATTATGTTGATGATTTTGTGAGAAAATTATTTGAAAAAATCTTTTAAAATGTTGTTTTTAGGTGTTTCTGGAAAATATAAATTTTTAATTTTTTGGGGAAGTTTGGCTGTTGAAAGTTAATAAAATTGTCAGAGTTGTCTTTCTGTTGAATGTATCACAAGTTTTCTGGCTAGGTCTTCTAAACATGTTTTAATTTCTAATGTTGGACCTTAGAACCAACCTAGAAAATAGTTTTTTGGCAAAAATTAGTCACAAAATATGACATTCCAGTTAATACCAAATTTATTCAAAAACCAAGCACAAATCTAAGTTTTATATTATGTAAAAACTACAATGACAAACACCACACCAATATTATTTATTAAATACAATGTGATAACTGCCATGACTTCTATATTGGAGAAACAAGGAGAAAAATGGAAACCACATTCAAAGAACACAAATAGTCACCTCCACACGTTTTCGAACACTGTAATTCAATCTTTGGCTTTCCTTCCATCCAACAGTTCCTCAACTGCAGAAGTAAAACCCTGGAATTTATTGTTCAACAAAACAGAATTATTATGATCAATTTCCTAACTTTTAAATCAAATAGTGTTCTTTCAGCCATCCTGAATGTCAATGTTAACTGATATATCTTTTCCATGTAAATGTTTAAGCTCCTCCTGAAATCTTACTGTCATTCTCCACAGTCTGCACTTTACCTGCCTCTTCTTTAATGAGGATACTCTCCAATTACAAATTCTACACATAAATTGCACATCTTCATTACTAGCTTCCTTCAAAATACCTGCCAGTCCAAAGCTCCCAAACGAAATCCCGTCATTGTGCTCGTTACATCTGGCAAACTTTGAACGCTTGTCTCCAAGTCTTAACCATTGTATTGATACTTGCAGCCTTACAGTTATCAATACTAATTACCATAATCTTTTGCTAACAGCTACTATTGAGCTTAACATTTAAGAATCAATTACATTATTTTTTTTATCACTACTCCTTCTTCACAATAACGTAATGAAGTTTAGCTATATGGAACTTTATAAATTAGTATAACTGACAACATACGTGAGGTTAATAACAAAATATTTTAGTCTGATTTATAATCTACTTATTTTTA
This sequence comes from Tachypleus tridentatus, assembly GCF_004210375.1. NCBI lineage: Eukaryota > Metazoa > Arthropoda > Merostomata > Xiphosura > Limulidae > Tachypleus > Tachypleus tridentatus. The sequence goes on from NW_027467782.1 coordinate 30,356,785, forward strand.
TAAGCTGGATCAAAACTAGCGATCTCACTTGAAGTAATAAAGTTAATTCTTAAAACACCAAAAGATGTTAAAACTTTTAGAATAGGTTCGTTACAGTTAATCGAGTTCACTAATTTTTTGCTGTAATAATAAAACACGAAGAGAAAAACAGTTTTAGTAAACTATATTTTAGATTATATTTACTTAATAAAAAAATATATTTATCCTGTTTTACGATTTATCACAAGCTTATCTTTAACGAAGCCGAAAGTACCATTACAATGTTAAGCCTATTTAAAAATTAAACCTTGTTGTAAAATCTACACATTTTAAATTTTAAGTTTAAATTGTGACCATCCTTTTTTTATTTACAAATCAGACTATATCTAGTTGTTATTTAACCCAAATGACTTCGAATTTTAATATCAAGATTAAATAACTCACAAATTTATAAGAGCGACCACTCTCACCCTGCATCTCAAAACTCAGATTTGATGATCAGCGTTAACATCAAAAATATACGTATATATTTGATGGCATTTAAACGACAAAAAGCAACTTGAGCGTTGAGAGAATTTTTGTTCAATCGGAAATTTAGAATGAACAGATTTAAATAATAACAAATGCAAAGAAATGTACAAAATAACATTTGATACACACGTGTTAGAAAAACTACTGTGAAGAAAGGCTCAAATATAAGAATAAACCATTAATAATATGAAATATTATTACTTCATCAGCTTTTATGTCCTTTCCAACAATATACTAAGCTACTTTAGAAATACTCAACAATACACACCGTCTCTTAGGAACCAAACTATCACTACACAAGTTTCGAAGTCTCTGTGAAAAAAACAACTGCGGCGTATATTTCAAAATATTAATTTTACTAAAAGTAATTACAAAGGCTCTTTGGAAGATCTAAGTTAACATAATAATGATGTCTATTCTGGAGTGTCTAACTCATTTATTTCTGTTGCTTCTAATATGCTGTTGGAGGAATATCTTAATCCAGGCTCTCTTTAGGTTTTTGATCGTAGCATCAATAATGGCTTCTATATGCTACTTAATTAAAGTAATGACGGCTTCCTGTAAATGTAAAACCACGGAAGATATGAAAGACGCTTTAAAGTATATGTCTAAAGAAATCTGTACGGACATCTTGATATATCTTATTATAGTTGTGGTAACTGTCCTATGGCGATCACATTACGTATCCATGATGAATATCGCAATATTCCTGATTATCGTAGTTGTGGTGGTTCTCCTAATCTGTTTGATTATCTTAGCCATGACAAATGTACTAAAACATTCAAATAATGTCTTTTGGGTGGTTATCCTAAGTTGTTTCGTAAATATCATCCTGATGGTTCTCGGCAGATGTTTGACTAACATTGTCATGATAGCCGTATTAATATGTTTAACTTCACTAATCATATTAATTGTTTTGATGCGTGAGACTAAAATGATAATGATAGATATCGAGAGATACTTAACTGAAAAGGTGATGATCAGTATCTTAGAGAAACTGATTAAAGTAATAATAATGACTACACTCAATTTATAATCAAAGAAAACATGATAGCTGTCCAATATATCTTAGTTTACGTATTAATTAAGGTAATAACTTTTTTATTTAATACAGTTATGGTGATTAGTGATGTCGATAAAAACCCACGTGTAGAGAACTATATATGCAAAAACGTTTCTTTTGGGTTGAGAAAATATTTTACATGAAAGAGCGAACAACGTCACGTTCACAAAGAAAGAGGTAACTTACCGGAAGCTGACCACATGTTTGGAAGGGATTGTGTAACTGAGTGTCGGAATATAGAGGACGGTGTTAGATGTTTGAATATATAATTTTATTTGTATAAATAAATTACCGGTCAGTTACCTCTTTCTTTGTGAACCTGACGTAGTTCGCTCTTTCATGTAAAATATTTTCTCAACCCAAACGATCCATTTTTGCATATATAGTTTTGATGATTGTTACGAGAAAAAAAAATCGTATATAGAAAAGATAAATTGTTTGATAATTATCAAAATTGTTGTAATGTAATAAGTCAAGTAACTAGTATATGGGAGTGACATATGAAGAAAACTTTAGCGTTTAGTAAACATAAAAGATATCACACACGGTAAAGAACAACATGGAAAAGAAATCCAAAGAGCTATTGAAGTAAGTGTAAAATCTTCCAAATAAACAATTTATTCATGTCTTATCTGAATGAGGTTAAACGTTTTATAAACTTAAGAAACACCGAGATAAATTAATTCAGTCAGTATTTATTAGACGATTAGGTGTGATAGCATTATTTTAGCTAATTGTCTAATTACCTGATTGATAGTTGTACAAAAATATTTGTTCATGTTGATTACTGATAAAGAAAAAGAAGTGAGTGAGTACGAGGGCTGTTCAAAAAATACGCGGACTGACGTCATAAAACAAAATGTACTTTATTTAGAAGTTACAGGTCTGGGACCCTTCAAAGTACTCTCCTCTCCAACGCACACATTTATCCCAAGGGTGTTTCCACTTGTTGAAACAGTCTTTGTACGCTTCTTTTGTAATGTCCTCCAGCTCCTTCGTCGCATTTGCCTTAATCTCGGGAATCGTCTCAAATCTTCTTCCTTTCAAGGGTCTTTTGAGTTTGGGAACAAGAAAAATCGCAAGGAGCAAGGTCAGGTGAGTAGGGGGGTGAAGTGAGGAAGAACAGTGATCGAGTGTTTGGCCAAAAACTCACGAGTTCTGAGGCACAAATTTTGCAGCAATGCGGTGCATCTTTAATTTTTCGGTCAAAATCTCGTAACAAGATCCAACTGATATCTCACACTCTTTAGTAAGCTCCCTTACAGTCAGACGTCGATTTGCCCGCACCAGGGTGTTGATTTTGTCGACGTGTGGGTCGTCAGTTGACGTGGAAGGACGTCCATGACGCTCATCATCTTCAATGGACTGTCTTGTTCTTTAACAAGCACAACAAGCTGAGTCCAATGGCAAAGAAACCAAGACGATTAGAACTTGTAGAACTGCTGCAGCCCTTGTCCGTCCTTCCTGCCGTTGAGGAGTCCAGGTTGGGGTCTTGGGGTTGGGTCGTTTTTTGTCAAGAACCTCACCCTCGATCTTGCCATCATTGATGACCCTACCAGAAACGCAAGCCTCCAGAGGACATCGCTCTCAGTATTACTTGCACGTGCATGCCCTCTCACCACGACAAGGTGACGATCCGACTGGAGAGTTAACAGGAGTAATAGTTTAACGTTTTCCTATTTTCTGTCTTTCAGACCCTGGTAACCCAAACTATCATGTGATTATATTTATTGGAATTTTACTTCCAACACCAAATTATAAGGCAATGTGTTAAGAAATTAATGAGATATAACGTGAAAAACTTTGATTGAATTTAGCATCAGGAGATGTTATATTAAGTATTTAGCACAGATGATGATGTTTCAAAGAGCTCTGCCGATTTCAGAGGGTTAATGACAAGTATCTGTTAGTCTACATTCCATGTTGTTACTATAAATAAGCTATTGACCATGTTTTGAGAAGAAACAAAGATACGTAAAGCTCTGCTTTGAATAATATGGTTGTGATCTTATTCATTTCTTATTTGATGGGATTTGTTAACGTGTATTGATAAAAAGTCTAATCAAAATAATGTGAAAGTGATGTGCGGCGAAAAAGAAGAATTAGATGTGTGACTTAAAGGAATGAAATAAAATTGCAGACCAAACTGGTAGCTATACCTTTATGTCCTAAACTGAACAAACAACGTAGCCAGGCTAATTGATGAATGAATATTTTCTTTAGAATTATTTATTGTCAATATTACAAGTGTAGCTAGAAGTTTGACCGCCAATTTTGATTTCTCTCTGTTACGGCTAGAAAAGAAAGGTGTATAAAAAGTAACTTTCCAGTCTTATATTTGTCATCACTCAATACGTTTTTCGTTGAATACCAGTCTCATGAATTGAGCTATGTGATGAGAGACAAATAATTCTGTGAAAACCTCTTTACATTTGAAGTGTAATACTTTAAAAGTTACGTGTTAAGTGCTGAAAGGACAAATTAAGTTGAAAGTAGAAGAAATTACAATTACATTTATCACTTTACAATCAACAAATATATTCACATAATATAATCAACGCTTCTTTCACATGAAATGATAAGATTTCAGGGCTAACTGAAATTTCTTCTTAGTGCAATTATAAATTTATTAAAAGTTGAAACATCAACTTGATTAGTTGGAATGAAGTCAAATATTTAGTGTACGTCAGTATGAAATAAAATTAACAAATTTTCTCTAACCTTCTATAGCTTTGATCTATCTTCGTTTGAAATGCATATGAGAAAATCCAAATATTGGCTACGTCTTTTGTTATTAATTAAAACTAATAAGTAGCAGTTTGTGTATTAGCTATTTGTTAGTTAGTTGTTGAGCCTTCAGTGTGGTTACGTCATATCCCTCCACTATATAAAAACTTGAAGAATTCTTTTTACACAGTCAACTAACTTACAGCTGATTTTAACGTTTCTTACTCTATCGCAGCCCAACGAACATGAAGACAGTTGTAAGTGTTCTACAGTTTATTCTATAAGTTAATTATATGCCAAACTGCAACACAACTCATCAGAGAGAAAAAACTGTATTTGTTGCACGGTATAATTTCAATATCAGAAGTGACAGCCCTCTACGTAGAATAATGTGAGATAATTTGACTAAAATTAAATCTTATGATACGAGACCTGATCGGATATTGTTAGTGAAATATACGTTTGATAACAATATTTTTTGAAAGTTATTCAAATTTAGTATAAAAGAATTCCCAGTAAAACAGCACTGTGATAAATGTTCTCATCATGTAAAACAACAAACAGGAGGAATTATGTTGAATTTCCCACCAAGCTTCTCGAGTGGTATCTGTCACAACACCAGTATGATAACACCAATGTTGACTAGATTCATCAAGTTAATCAACATTTGTAATTTCAATAACAATTATTAATATAAATTAGGCCAAACGATTTCGACGAAAGAAGAATAATGCCATTTATTTTACAATAATCTGTTCTATCTAAGAACATTTCACAATGAAATCATAAAGCTTTACGGGGAAAATGTTATTCGATAGGCTAATTTATATTGTAATAATTTGTGTGTCTGTTTTTCTTTGTAAAATAACTTTGTTCCACACAATTTCCTCAAGGACCAAGCGAGTAGGTTGTTTGTTTTTAATGGTAATAGTTTTATAAAAGATATGATTTTGATATTTACTTTTATTACAGATTTTCGTTCTTCTTTTGATGACTACAGGAAGTTTCGCTAAAAATGGAAATAGCAAAAACATCCGGAACATTTACGATGGTTTCGGTGATCCAAGAAACACAGCGAGAGGAAGGGGAGTTATTGACCTACCTGGCTTTGACGTCGATCCAGGTTTTGGAAGACGTAATGGAAATGGAAAAGGCAACAAAAGTTGACAAGAGACGCCATCAGAGACTTAGGCTTAGAACTTCATTCCAAGTTTGGCTTAAAAAGCGGTGGATAGTGGGTTGAGAAACGGAAGAGGATTGGGTAGAAGTCCAAATAAGAACGACGGTCTACATTTTGGCGGAGGAAATAGTAATGGTAGAGGAAATGGTTATGACAGAGGAAAATTCGTAACAGCTAACCGAGGTAAGTATTATTGAATATTTCAAACTTTAAATATGAAAATATTGCAAAGTTCCACTTTTCTTGTAAGAAGTGTAAATAATTTAACCTTCCAGCCATGCTGCTCGACAAGCGATCTGAAGAAACAAACTTGAACCTGTTTTAACTTATGTTGATGCCCCCAGTTGGTACAGTGGCAAGTCTATGGATTTGAAACACTGAAATCAGCGTTTCAATTCCCCTCGGTGGACTCAGCAGACAGATCGATGTGGCTTTGCTATAAGTTTGTTTGTTTGATTTTGAATTTCGCACAAATCTACTGAGGGCTATCTGTGCTAGTCGTTCCTAATTTAATAGTGTAAGACAAAGGGAAGGCAGCTAGTCATCACCACCCACCGCCTACTCTTGGGCTACACTACTTTACCAACGAATAGTGGGATTGACCGTCACATTATAAAGTCCCCCCGTCTGAAAGGGCGCGCATGTTAGGCGCGACAGGGATGCAAACCCGCGACTTTCAGATTACGAGTCGCACGCCTTAACACGCTTGGCCATGCCGGGCCGGCTTTGCTATAAGAAAAACACACACACACTAATGTTAATTGCATGGCATGACCAGCTGGTTAAGATGCTCGACACGTGATATGAAAATCACGGGTTCGAATTTCCGTCACGCCAAATTATTCTCGCTTTTTCAACCATGGGGCGTTATAATGTTACTCTCAATCCCACTATTCGTTTGTTCAAAAGTAGCCTAAGAATTGGCAGTGGGTAGTGGTGACTAGCTTCCATACATTGATAAATTTGGGATGGGTAGCGCAGATAGCTCTCGTGTAGCTTTTTGTGAAATTAAAAAAAAAAGCAAAGAAACCAATTCAGTAATACAAAATTAAAAAGAGGTAAAATGATGAGGCAGTTCACAATATTTGAACAGAAACTTATTGACTGACCGACATTTACCCCCACGTGGCAGAGAGGTAAGTCAGCGGTTTTACACCAGTGGAAACCGGAATTTGGTACTTGTTGTGCGTATGCGTAATGTATAAGAACTCAAAATTAATACACATTAAACAATATGTTAAGTATGCAATGAGAATCATAAAGGTGTTAGCACACGTGTTCTTTTTAGTACAAAGCTACACAGTGGTTTATTGCAATTCATCCACCGTATATAACCTAATACCGGTTATTAGCGTTTTAAGTCCCTAAAATCATCGAAAAGTCGTTGAGAGAAGAGAGAGAACTATTGTATTTGTGCAGCATAAGTAATTCTCACGTTTAATAAAACGGTAAAAATGAAATATTGTAACCTCTACTTCACAATTAGCTCTAAATAAATAGGAGTATATTACTTAAGGGAATTGAGTTTATGATATATGATTAATAAACAAATAATTTTAACTTAAAAACAAATTACTCAAAATACGTTTAATTTATTTTTGTTTTGGCTTGTTTTCTTAAGTTAAAATTAATTATATAATTAGTCAGTGATTTGGATTTGCTGTTTTAACGCAATCCTTTCTTATGATTTTGGGTTCGAATCCCGTCCCATCAAACATGTTTCTCCTTTTAACCATTGAAGCGTTATATTGTGAGGGTCATCCCAATAATCGTTGGTAAAAGAGTAGCCCAAGAATTGGCGGTGGGTGGTGATGACTAGCTGTCTTCCCTCTAGTCTTACACTCCTAAATTAGGGACTTCTAGCGCAGATAATCCTCGAGTAGTTTTGCGCGAAACTCAAAACTATCCAAACCAAACCTTCATATTTTAGTTAATTATTTTCACCAATATATATATATATATATATAAGTATAATGAAAACTATTTCACAAATAATTCAATACACCGGTATGTCTGTGGATTCACAGCTCTAGAATCTGGGTTTCGATTGTGGTGGGCTGAGACCAGATGTCCCATTGTAGAGCTTTGTGCTTAGTTAGAAACAAGCAAACATATATGATATAATTCATATTTTTCTTGATACATAAACTTCTCCAATCCCTTAAAATCATTAAAGTTAATTAAATATCTTACTTATTACAACATTGACACATTTTGTGGTTTTAATTCAATTTGTATGAAACTTTAAAAGTACTTTTTATTCTTTATCACTTCTTAGGATCTTGATTCTCACTGAAAGAAAAGATGTTTTGAAATCTTACCTTCATTTAATTAACAATTCGCAAATTAAGTAGTGTACAAAAAAATATATATTTGAAATTAATTACTATAAAGTGAATTTTGAAATGAAAAACTTTGTATTGAATAGCAAATAAAGTGTAATTTGTACCTAAAATAAATATTTTTTTCTGTCTGTTCCTCCTCCACCAAAAACACATTTCGATACCGAATCAAGTGTTTGCTTCGGTTAGTTTTTGCGATCTTACTTACAAATATTTGAACGTTAATATTATATTATAAAGATATTGAGAAAAAAAAGAAAGTCAAACGTGTTACCAGTCGAATGGGCTGTAAATACCTATACAGTAAATAGTATAAACCATTAAAATTTGTATTTGTAAGTAATTTAAAATTACACAACTATATTTCTGTAACTAATATAAACTATACAAGTATGTCTCTTTGAACGGTTAAACTACAAAATTGTGTTTCTTTAAATACTGTAAACTACACAACTGAGTATGTGTGCTGAATATAAATTATCACAAGATTAGAGTGAATTAATCTATGAGACCTTTTCCCTCATTTATATCTACTATATTTTTGTGCGATAGAAAAGAGCGGGAAATTTAAACACAAGAAATATATTTATTTTATATTTTCTAACTGCACATTTTATTATTGTATGTTTTGTTTTAGTGGAAATTGTGTTCAAATATAACTATTTGCAGCAGTTCCTGTAGTAACAGTATAGAAACTAACAATTTATAAAATATGTTTATGGTTTTTGACATCTGGGAAAATTTAATATGGATTTAGTTCACATTTGTGCTGAAAAGTTAGTATGAGTTCGAATCGGTCAACTACTTAAGGTGAAGTATGTTTACAGAGAGTTTTACACAAACTGATGATATATTTTAGATATATTATATACATGTAGATTTTTGGAATAATTTCTACATTATGATGGCAATTTGTTTTAATTGCCAATAAAGAAAACTTATGTTGGTTAATATTAAATATATAAACTGTGCCGATATATATACTTACAGTTCTTTGTATGTTTAATTTTCGCGCAAAGCTACACGAAGGCTATCTGCGCTAGCCGTCCCTAATTTAGCGGTATAAGACAAGAAGGAAGGCAGCTAGTCATCACTACCCAATGCCAACTCTTAGGCTACTCTTTTACTAACGAATAGTGGGATTCACCGTCACATATTAACGTACGGCTAAAAGGGCGAGCATGTTTGGTGCGACCGGAATTCGAACCCATATATACATTTATAATGAATTATAATAAACTGGATTTAGTGATAACTCCGCATGCAGTTGTGATTAAGCAAAGAGAAAACTTTACGGATCTATATCTTGAAATACATGACAAACGTATGATGTTGACATAATAAGACCTTTCCACATGGCTGTACAACGATTTTTGTGTTTGGAGCTGAACAAACATCGGTTGAAGTCATGCATTGCTTGATGTAGTTCTCTGTTTTGTTTAACGCAATTGATTCAAATCTATTCTTCACAAAACGGGATTTGATATATTTATAATTTTGAGTACTTGAGAAAAAAACAACTTGTAACACTGATCTACCTAACTTCTTTGATGCGTTTTCAATCAACCAGTGTTGTTTGAAATCATTGCTTACCAATTATGTTTAACAGCATTTTTGAAACCATATTTATAACAACGTGTTAAATATTGAACAAAAATATTTCATCAGTACACGGGGATAAAATACAAGAAGCCTACATAGTTTTATTATACGAACATTACAGCTCGAGACCCTAAATAAAACCACAATGATTGGTCATCACCTGCTGTTATTTTAATAACTAACCAAAAATGCTCAGTAATTTGTATTGTAAACTATTTGAATAAAGAACGTTTTGGTATACATACTGAAGATAATAGCATTCTTATATCACAGAAATATCTGATTTCAAATGTTTAAAACTGATTACCGAACTAATATATTACGTAAATAACATTTCTGTGTAAGGGAAAAAAAATATTTTATTTTTTATAAGTCTTGGAATTTTGATGATCAACATAAGTATAGAATAAAGTTAACAAAATTAGAAAATAACCAGGCACACCTGTATATAGTTTTTGTTTTACATTAAGCACAAAGCTACACAATGTGCTATCTGAGCTCTCCCCAACACAGGTCTCGGAACCCGGTTTTAAGCGTTGTAAGTCGGCAGACATATCGCTAAGCCACTGGGGAGCCACATTTATATATCTTTAATTATTATTTCTCCAGACATTTCTAATATTGTGCAAATGTTTCGCATATCATATTCAATACTTATTTGTTGTTTATTTTATGTTTTTTCTCTTTAGCAATAACCAAACAATCTGTTTATTGAAAATCACACGTAAAAATTTATCTACTCACACAATTTGATATGCACACGTAAATAATCTGTGTGTTCATACGGATTTATATACATGCGTAAATATTGTATCTAGTCACACTGATTGATTTTCACACGCAAACATCCGTCTATCACACAATTTGATATTCACACTCATAAGTAGCCATTAACAACTCCGAATGTTAAAATTAATGATAAGTTGTAGAATCTTCATTTAAACGCTAAAACATTCTTTACCGTTAAAACACGAGTAGATGCCAATGACCACATCAGCGATCGGAACCTGATACTTGTTCTAGACACAAATAAGTACATTTTATGCTAACTGATTTTATAGAAGGCCACTTTTTGTTTTTCACTAACTCAGGAATATTTTTGACTAACAACAGTTAACAAATAATAACTTTTGCTTTTGGTTATAGTGGTCTGCACTCTAGAAAGTTACGCTAAGAACGGAAATAACGATACACACGGAACATCCACGATGGTTGCAGTGATCTCGGAAACAAAAGGGGGTGTGCGAACGGTAATGACAGATATGGGAGTAACGGTGATCCAGGTTTTCATAAAAGTAATAGAAATAAAGGAGACAATAAGAAACGGTTAGGAAGAGTCACTGTGATGAGGGAAATAATAAATAAATCTAAGTAAGGGTTTCTTTTCTCCCTTAATGCGATGATATTATTGGGCCACGCACTCACGTGACATTAACAGATCAATGTTAATACTTAAACAACCAATCCTCAAAATACGTTATGGGATATGATGTGTGACTGGCGACTGAAGAAGCTTTCTTTCATAATACTATTTTTACTTTATACTGTGGCATCTAACGACCTATTTTCATTTTAACAAATGAAAGCAGTGACCGTCTGATTAATTAAAGTTTGCTACTAATCTTTACAACCATCTACAGTCAGAAATCATTATTAGACGTAATTTTATAATAATCTTAAATTAAAATCTCCTTAGTCAACAGGCACATACACAAAACAATCTTTTCTTTCGTTTTATACTGTTTCAGTAAAACTAGATGGCGCTATATTCAATAACATTTTTTTTTTATATAGGAAACTTCCATTTATCAAAGGAAATCATGGTTTCAGAACATTAAAAAAAATAAAACTTAAATTTATAGATTTTTCTATGTTTGGCAATTCGAGTCCCAACATATAGTATTTTTCTTGACCTATTTTAATCGTTTCCTTTTCAATAAGTAACTAAAACAGTATGGAAGAAAAGGACATTGGCCATACTTTACCTTAGCACTTCCATATTTTCTGCATGGTTACAGTTTTACTGTGATGCAGTAAGTAAAGTTAGTAACATTTATCAAAACTCTTAAAAGCACAAACGGTTTTGCTATATTCACAAACTTCTGATCTGATGAACCAAAGATGATCAGAATTAGATAATAAATCTAGGGATTAATACAGAATAAGATTTCTACTTATTAACAGGCCAAATATAAACAATATCCCATAAGATCTAGGTTACGTTGAAACAAGATATCAAGCTAATAATGTAGTGTGATTATAAAAAAAGAGAATAAAATAAAAACTGATAAACATAATAACATAGATTTACACTTCACATGAGACATTAATGTTTGACCTATTACATTGTAAACTGTTACATATTCCAAATAGTTCTTTAAAGATTTTGAACAAGTAGAAGTGTTCATCATAATATTATTACAACCATACTCTAAGCAAGTTTCTATATATACAGTCTTATATACGGCAAACATAGTTTGCGGAATGCTATTTAAGTTAGCTATTTAATACAACATACATTATACATATTATAAATTAAATATATTACAGACATTATAATCAATAAAGTTACTGAAAGTAACCTTAAAAAAAATTGAAACATGTATTAGAAGAACACACCTATGCTCAGTAACATGATAGTAAAGTATATAAAACACTTGAATTGATTTGAGATTTATTTATACATTCTTCAAGAGCTGTTAATTGAAAAAATAAAGTGGGTAAAGGAACTTATTTCATGACAACATGAGTTGTTAAGCATACATGAAGTGCCAACTGAGAAAATATTGTTACGATACAAGTATGTGGCTGTAGAAAATAGCGTTCGGTAAGTTTATTTATATTCAGTTGTATGTGAGTTTTCACGATGGCAAAGTCACATCGAGCTATCTGCTGAGTCCACCGTTTGTTCAGTTGTCTTTATTGTGAAACATAGAACATTAAGTAAATACGAAATAATTATTGGACGCACCATAGAGTTTGTTTTGTCTGCAAGACTAATAAACGTGTGTCTTAATTCACGTTTCTTATATTGTAGTACAATATCTCTGAACTTTCTGTACTGGGATAAAATGTATCTGAATATTCTTCACTGGTACAAAATTCAACTGTTTCTGAACTGCGGTGTACGGTATCTATACGTACTATAACAGCACATAACATGACTGGACTTCAATTTCCATACTGGGATAAAATCTATCAGAGATTTAATCAATGATACAGTCTCTCTGAACCTTTTTCTAAACTGTAACACAAAACGCTATAATTCTAAGATAGTTTCTCTTCTTGAAGGGCAAGCAAAGAGCAACAATATTTAATTGAAACATTTATGATATAAAACCGTACTTGTAAAAAACGTAAAAACGTAAGGTAATTTTCTAAAACACTTGTGATGTAACAAAGCATTTGCAATTAACGTATGGTTATTTACTAAAACACTTTTGAAATAAACGTGTTTTGCTTTTATATGTGATGAAACAAAATAACGTTTATCATTGTTATTAAATACTTGCCTTGATTTTTGTGAAATTTCTTCGCAATTATGATTTTCTGTCTTGTTTTTACTACACTTCCTTGTTGGCGTATCGTTTGAATTTCAGGTATTTTGCCAATACCGCATGTAAGTGCTAATTGTTTACTTCGGCTGTATTTTCATAACATATTCCTCAGTTCAGGTTCAAAGCAAGTTTGTTTGTTTTTGAATTTCGCGCAAAGCTACATAAGGACTATCTGCGCTAGCCGTCCCTAATTTTGCAGTTTAAGACTGGAGAGACGGCAGGCAGTCATCACCACCCACCGCCAACTCTTGGGCGATTCTTTTACCAGCGAATAATGGGGTTGACCGAAAATTATAACGCCATCACGGCCGAAAGTGCGAGCATGTTTGGTGCGACCATAATTCAATCTGCGACCCTTAGATTACGAGTCGAACGCTTCAACCCACCTGACCATGCCTAGCCTTCTAAGTACGTATATTATCACAAGCCAATTTGTACAGATTTCTGCACAGCGCGTTTTAACAAGTGAATGTGGATAGATTAACAACAAGTTACACACTATGTAGCCCTGAAATAAAAAAAAAAAAAAAAAGAGGTCAATACGCTTCCAGTCAAAATGTCACAACTGAACCAGAAAACCTGTTCTAAATGTAGATAAACATCTCGAATAGACCTCACTGCACGTGTATTTTATACAATTTATTGAAGACAGCTAGAGTTGGATGTGTTATTATTGACGTGATTTGATATTCCAGTTGTTTAGAGAAGTATTACGAATCTCCAGTTGAAATATACATACAACGTAGTTTATTTGTTCTAATACTATTCTTTAATGTGTACCTTTAACAAAACAACATGAAAAAACAAAGTGGCAAGTTTATTTTATAATATGTATATGATATGTTTTTCTCAGCTGCAGCACAGCGGCTTATAAAACGGCTCAAAGTTATTATTATTTTATTAATATTTTAAGTACTAACTTCTAACTCATATCTTCATCACCTCTTGATCGATTTGAGAGCTAATATCGATTGATTTTTCGATCGTACCAAAAGTATCATAGATTAATTCAGTGTAATCCTGCCTAGAATAATTTTAATTGAAGGTAGGTTGATAGGAATCCTGAATAATAATAAAATTGAATAAAATATACCCACCCCTACCGCTGGTATTAGTAGTGTAAGTAAATATAGGTTGAAAAAGGACACAAAAATTGTCTCGTAGATTAATTTACTCAAATTCTGCTTAACAGATTTTGAAGTGCTCTTGGTTATTTAGGTTTCTGTCTTGTTTTATCAAATAATGCTTTTGATAGCAAAAGATGTGTTTTTAGTTATGTCTTACTGGAACTATCAGAGTTAACATCTCAACTGCTTGTTTTTGAATTTCGCGCATAGCCAATCGAGGGCTATCTGCGCCTACCCGTTCCTAATTTAGCAGTGTAAGACAAGAGGGAAGGCAGCTAGTCATCACCACGCTCCGCCAACTCTTTGGTTACTCTTTTACCAACGAATAGTGGATTGACTGTGGGATTGACCGTTAAATTATAACGCTCCAACGACCGAAAGGGCGAGTATGTTTGGTACGACCAGGATTCGAACTCGCGGCACAAAGTTTACGAGTCGAACGCCGGGGACTTTTGGCGAGTGTGAGCTGAGATATAGGAGAGTTTTCTGCAAACTTTTGAGTTTATATGAATAGTGTAGGAAAAACTTATAACCCTTTCCCAGTGACAACCACCTTCACTTATCTGAACAAAGATAAATTACTATACTCACTTGGATAAAAATAATTACCCATACTGTAAGAAACAGCACCAGTTGAATGAGAAGAAAAAGAGTTACGTACTTCAAGTGAAAATTCTGAAGATGAAGGTGAAGAAACTTCTCATACAGAGGTGGAGATAGTTCCTTCCTACACTAAAAATAATACGGATTATGTTACTAACTTAAACAAAGCCTTGGATGTCGATAACGCAAAAACTAATGAAGAAGAAAAAATCTAGAACAAACAAATGAAAACCAAGAGTTTACTCTGGTAGTGTCGAAAAGAAAAAGTAGAAATTCATTACAAAATGAAACTACACAACCAAAAAATACACCACTTAAAACAAAACACCCAACTTTATCATTATTATTGAAGGCGTGCCTGGCACATATAATCAACAGCAACTTGCAGCGGAAATTAGCAGATGTGAACCAACTGTTGAAACCGCTAGCGTCAAGCGTTTTACCTTCAGGCGGTGTCCTTGTCCGAGGTCAAGGATTTGTTTGGTTTATTTGGCATTTCGCACAAAGCTACTCGAGGGCTATTTGTGCTAGCCGTCCCTAATTTAGCAGTGTAAGACTAGAGGGAAGGCAGCTAGTCATCACCACCCACCGCCAACTCTTGGGCGACTCTTTCACCAACAAAAAGTGGGATTGACCGTCACCTTATAACGCCCCCAACAAGTCGAGTCCAATGGCAAGGATACCAAGACGATTAGAACTTGTAGAACTGCTGCAGCCCTTGTCCGTCCTTCCTGCCGTTGAAGAGTCCAGGTTGAGGTCTTGGGGTTGGGTCGTTTTTTGTCAAGAACCTCACCCTCGATCTTGCCATCATGGATGACCCTACCAGAAACGCAAGCCTCCCGACGACATCGCTCTCAGGATTACTTGCACGCGCATGCTCTCTCACCACGACAAGGTGACGATCCGACTGGAGAGTTAACAGAAGTAATAGTTTAACGTTTTTCTATTTTCTGTCTTTCAGACCCTGGTAACCCAAACTATCATGTGATTATATTTATTGGAATTTTACTTCAACACCAAATTATAAGGCAATGTGTTAAGAAATTAATGAGATATAACGTGAAAAACTTTGATTAAATTTTGCATCAGGAGATGTTATATTAAGTATTTAGCACAGATGATGATGTTTCAAAGAGCTCTGCCGATTTCAGAGGGTTAATGACAAGTATCTGTTAGTCTATATTCCATGTTGTTACTATAAATAAGCTATTGACCATGTTTTGAGAAGAAACAAATATACGTAAAGTTCTGTTTTGAATAATATGGTTGTGATCTTATTCATTTCTCATTGGATGGGATTTGTTAACGTGTATTGATAAAAAGTATAATCAAATTAAATGTGAATGTGATGTGCGGCGAAAAGAAGAATTAAATGTGTGACTTAAAGGAATGAAATAAAATTGCAGACCAAACTGGTAGCTATACCTTTATGTCCTAAACTGAACAAACAACGTAGCCAGACTAATTGATGAATGAATATTTTCTTTAGAATTATTTATTGTCAATGTTACAAGTGTAGCTAGAAGTTTGACCGCCAATTTTGATTTCATTCTATTACGGCTAGAAAAGAAAGGTGTATAAAAATAACTTTCCAGTCTTATATTTGTCATCACCCAATACGTTTTTCGTTGAATACCAGTCTCATGAATTGAGCTATGTGATGAGAAACAAATGATTCTGTGAAAACCTCTTCACATTTGAAGTGTAATACTTTAAAAGTTACGTGTTAAGTGCTGAAAGGACAAATTAAGTTGAACGTCGAGAAAGAAATTATATTATATTAGAAATAGCCGAAGCTTTCAAAGATCAACTAACCTCCAAAATGTTTTTCAAAGATCAACTCCAAAACCACACTGATCCAGATATGAATACATATTTCTACAATAAAGTCACCAATTACATATTAAACAATAAACATCAATTTGTACTAATTTTTCCAATAAACATAACTGATACAAATATAAGTTCCGACACAGATTATGCAAGCATGCTACTTGTTTGTTTGTTTGTTTTTGGAATTTCGCACAAAGCTATTCGAGGGCTATCTGTGCTAGCCGTCCCTAATTTAGCAGTGTAAGACCAGAGGGAAGGCAGCTAGTCATCACCACCCACCGCCAACTCTTGGGCTACTCTTTTACCAACGAATAGTGGGATTGACCGTAACATTATAACGCCCCCACGGCTGGGAGGGCGAGCATGTTTGGCGCGACTCGGGCGCGAACCCGCGACCCTCAGATTACGAAGTGCACGCCTTAACGCGCTAG
Organism: Tachypleus tridentatus; assembly: GCF_004210375.1. NCBI lineage: Eukaryota > Metazoa > Arthropoda > Merostomata > Xiphosura > Limulidae > Tachypleus > Tachypleus tridentatus. The sequence continues at coordinate 30,373,760 of NW_027467782.1, forward strand.
GCAAGCACGTTACTAATAAATGAAATATCCCTTCAAGAATTACTTGAAGCAATAAAAAACACAAAAAAACAAAGCACCAGATGAAGATTAAATGCAAGCTGTCCTTCTAAAAGGGCACTCTGAAATTGTTTGACCACCTAAATTCACTTTTTTAACTTATCTCTATCCTCAGGATACATCCCAGTTTCTTGGAAGCTTGCAAATGTTTTGTTTGTTTTTGGAATTTCGCACAAAGCTACTCGAGGGCTATCTGTGCTAGCCGTCCCTAATTTAGCAGTGTAAGACTAGAGGGAAGGCAGCTAGTCATCACCACCCACCGCCAACTCTTGGGCTACTCTTTTACCAACAAATAGTGGGATTGACTGTAACATTATACACCCCCAGGGCTGGGAGGGCGAGCATGTTTAGCGCGACGCGGGCGCGAACCCGCGACCCTCGGATTACGAGTCGCACGCCTTACGCGCTTGGCCATGCCAGGCCTAAAACTTGCAAATATATTAATGTTCCATAAGGAAGAAAAGCCAGCGAATAAACCTGATAGCTACCGACCAATCAGCCTGACCAGCTGTGTAGGCTGGTCATTCTTGAAAGAATAATCAGTAATAGACTCTCCACATTCTTGGAGATAACATCAAAATTACCAAAAGAACAAAATGGATTCAGGAAATTTAAACAAACGACAGACCACCTTATCCGATTAACCGAAACAATAATAGATAGCTTCAATAAAAAAGAATGTACAGTCGCTTGCTTCCTTGATATCGAGGAAGCATTCGACACTGTTTGGCACGATGGTCTAAGGTTCCGAATGAATGAAATGGAACTACCGCGAGGAATTATTCGCTGGTTATCTAACTTTTTGAAAAATAGAAAATGTAGAGTAAATGTTAAAGGAACTTTTTCTGAATACTTTACTCCACAAGCTGGTGTCCCTCAGGGAGATTAATAGCGACTTTTCATTAATCATACGGCCACTGATTTGATTTGTTAAAATAAAAATAGTAAGGTGGATGTCTTCGTGTCTAATAAAAACTGTAATGTGAAATAAAGATTCGACTGTAGCCAACCATACTTCATGATCCATAAATTTACTTTGAAAATTGGCTAATTAATTATTAAAATTGATCTGTTGATATCACGTGAGTGTGTGGCTCAATAATATCACTACATATGGAGTTTTTAATACTGTTCCAAAGAGTTTATGCAACATAACATAACCTGATAATTTAAATTAGATACAAGTTATTTTGATTTTTAATAATTCAGTTACGCAGACTTTAAAATAAATATTCATTTCTTTCTATGACGTCGATATTGTCTGAAAAAAAGGAAAAAACAAACTCTTACTTAGATCCAATTATTATTGCGTTTATAACTTTTTATTATTATGTTTTTCAAGAGAAATATAAATAAATTGAATTAAAGATAAAAACATTGAGAAACAAATATGAATACTCATTCATCTTGATTTGTGAAATACTCGTATTTTATAATTAAAACTACGTATTCTGGTCTATCTTTTATTTATCAACCAGGACAATGCATGTCCATTGTTTCTTTTTCAATGTTGAAGACTATGTTCCTGTCCCATTCAACAAAAAAACATGAATTCAGATTAGTTTGGATTAACGTTATGTTAGCTTAAACTTTCCTGAAAGCTTTCATAAAATATAAAACTCTGTATAACTTGATTGCCAACCTTACAAAATAGAAAGAACTTTTAAGTATCCACAAAATAGTCAGTGATGGTATGTGTAGTTGACCTTATTAAGAAGAATTTCAAGATTTTCGTATGAGCCAAATGAGCAATAGGAACAGATACATATAAGTTACTATTGTGTAGAACACCTTTCAGACTTCTTTTGGAGCAATCAGTAAACAATCACAATTCACTCTGCTCATATACTGCAGCTTCTAGTGTTGGTATTAATTTTGCAATATTAGTGCAATAAACCAGGGAACCTTCATGCGAAAACAGTATAACTGTTTCTCATTATTTCTGTACCAGTAATGTGATGTCCCTACAGAAATTAAGCTCTAAGCCAGAACCCTATAACCCATAATTCCTGGAGAATCTTTTAAAAGGCTCAAATCTATCACGAAATTAATAAGTTCATCTTGTATGAAAAGCTGTGGTTCATCAGATGCTTCAAGTTGAAAACACTCATTATTATTATTTCTATTGACATCAGATTCAGAATCAGATAACACTGTATCAAGAGTCTCTGGTGAAGTAGATACAGCTACATCAGATCTTATTACAAAATGAAGATTGGATAAGAAATTTCTTTTTTTATTCCGAGTATTGCAGCCTTGCATGTTTTTGAGAAATCTTGTGATATTTTGTCATTGATTCCTCACAACAAACTTACGACAAATGTAACAGAATATATTTGGATCATTTACATGACCTTTGCTGCAATAACGACCAACAAATAATACTAAAAGAAAAAAAGTATCAAAGTGCACGCACAATCAGATACTATCCAGAAAGAGCCCAGCATGGCCAGGTGGGTTAAGAGTTCGACTCGTAACGTAAGGGTCGATGGTTCTAATCCCTGTCGCACTAAAGATGCTCTCTTTTTTGGCTGTGGGAGCGTTATAATGTGACCGTCAATCTCACTAGTCATTGATGAAAGAGTAGTCCAAGACTTGGCGGTGGGTGATGATGACTAGTAGCCTTCCCTTTAGTCCTACACTGTTAAATTAGGGACGAATAGCGCAGATAGCTTTCGAGAAGCTTTACGCGAAATTCAAAACAAACAAACCTGTTTCCTTGTTTCTCTCTAAGTTCAGCAGATTTTGTTAAATGTTTAACAGTTAACTGAAAAGCGAACTGCATTCTCTGTTAAAACTCAGTCTTGTAATCACTGCATAATAAATACTTTAGAGGTCATTATCTCTTTCTTAGGCAGCAGTACATCTCTACCATGTAGTTGAAAGAACGGACTTTCGAAAGTAGACTCATTTTCAACACATACGTAATAAATGAAAAAGCTCTGTCCAAGTATTCTGATCTTTCTCACAGTATTGAGACATCATATCCAACAAAGTTCTGCTGAATCTTTCTACTAATACGGTTGGAGCTAAATGAAAAGCAGTTGTTTCAGTTCTTTTTTTTTGTGTTTTTGGCAATTAACAAATGAGAAATATCTTTTATTAACTTGGAAACAAAGTTACTTTCTATATCCGACATTAAATACTGGAGTACAACGTGTCCAGCTACAATGTTATTTTAAAATACTTTAACAATCGTATTCGCTTTTTTATCAGACACACAAGTTATTTATTTACTCATCTTTATTTTGTTCACTAATCACATGATTTTAATTACTTCTAATTCATCCTCATTTTCGGTTCTAATTTTGTTAATAGACTATTCTCATCAGTTTCAGCGACTCTACACTTATGTTACATGGAGCATTCACATTAGAATGTTCTCTGCCTGTTATATGAATTATTTCAAAATCATAATCTTGGATTACTAATGATCAACATGGCTAACATAGAGGAAAAGTTCATTAATGTTATTAGTCATCTTAATGGTACATGACATGTGATGATAGTAAATTTCCTACCATACAGATAACAACAAAAGGTTTTCATTCAATATACTACGGCTAAACATTCTTGTTCTGAGACCGAGTAATTTACTTCAGCTTTTCGTAAATGTCTACTGTAATAAGCTAAAGGATGTTCTTTTTTGTTTTCATTTAATTATGGCAACACTGCATTTATAGCATAACCTGAAATATATATGTTTAAAATAATTTATTTACTAACGCCTCAGTAACTAAAAATGAATAACTTAAAATGAGTGATTTTAATGCAGCGTGTCCTAATTTCACGAAAGCTTTTTGTCTTTTATCTGCCCAAATAACTTCTCTTTCTTTCTTAGTTAGCTCAGTTAGAGGTTTGCCAACAATTCAAAATGTGGTGTAAACCTACTACAAAATTCTGTATATCCTAGAAAAGCAGGAATATCTAACTTTTTAGTTCAGGTTCAATACTGTTTTCATTGTCATATGTCTTAGATATTCTATTTCTTTTATCAATAACTGACATTTCTTTAGTTTCCTGTATATTACGTAACAGATAAATGTCTTCAACTGTTACAACAATCAATCACTTTTTAAATTCTTCCCCAAACTTTAATTTTCCGTTCTTCTGAGGACCTTATGCAACCGGGGATACATAATGACTGATACTGCCCTCTGTTACCGCTTGTTCAAACATATGTTTCACACTCGTCTATCTCTGGCATTTTATGAGGTTTTCTGCTATAGGTTTATTTTCATTTAACACTATTATGTGACAAACTTGATTTTCACGACCAGGGTCACATCTCCTACAAATATTCTTCTGGTTACGTTATTACGCTTTCTTTATGTTTTCTTTCACATTTCCTAAGAAATAAATCATAATTTATTTTACTCTGTCGTGTCTGGTGTTTACTATTTCTCACATGATGCTGTGCTACTGCATCTAATGTTTGTAGCCTTGTCTACTACTGCGTGGTGAGGAAATATTACTTTACCTTTCACATTTTTTTTTTATGAAACATTCATTAGTTATTACAACAATATTGCTATATTAATTAATACCAATGCTTGTAGCTACAATCTGTGAACAGTATGAGTGTAATTATTCCAAAAAAAGTTTGAAAGATGTTCTGCACGCTTATAACATATGTATCTTATACCACTGGTTTTTCGGTACTTTCGAAATTCTCGTACAGTTGACATTCAAGTTATACAAAGTTTTCGTGTGAACAGGCTGGAAAAGCTTGTAATGAGCATTGGATAAAGAAACAAGGGCTACAAACAGTTAGCCTGATACCAAGTTCACACACAAAAGTCCAACTCCAACATGTGTTTTGAAAATAAAAGTAGAGTTTTTCCCCGAAAAATCTAGATGAGTGATGATATATATTCACTTGTTATCAATGTTCGTCTCTTTTTTTCAATTTGTTTATATTTTTCTTTAGGAACATAATAATAAAAAATGTCATTATGATGAGGGAAATAATAAATAAATCTAACTAAGAGTTTGTTTTCTACAAAATTTGTAAACAATTTCTACACGATAGAATAAAAAAAGAATATCAATTTCGATATCTACGTGTGTGAATTATAGAAAATTTGTTTTTAAAATTCAAATAACTTGTATGTAATTTAAATTATGAGATCTATGTGCCATTGGAAAACATATTAGGAACAGTATTCAAAACCCCATATGCAGTGATGTTAATGGGACACACACACTTACGTGACATTAACAGATCAGTTTTAAAACTTAGTTTGCCAATCCTCAAAATACGTTTATGGGATATGATGTGTGACTGGCGACTGAAGAAGCTTTCTTTCATGATATAATTTTTTACGAGATACTGTGACATCTAACGACCTATTTTCATTTCAACAAATGAAAGCAGTGACCGTCTGATAATTAAAAGTTCGGTATTGAATCTTTACCACCATCTATAGTCAGAAATCATTATTAGATGTGATTTTATATGAATTACAGAATATTTGTTTTTGAAACTAAACTGATCCATCAAAATTGTTAAAAGACAAACAGTTTATTATATTCATTAACTTCTGATCTAATAAACCAATGGTGATCAGAATTAGATAATAAATCTCGGGATTAGTACAGCTAATTCAGAATAGGATTTTTACTTATTAACAGCCCTAATGTCGACAATATGCCATAAGATCTAGGTTATTTCTAAACAAGATATCAAGCTAATAATGAAGTGTAATCATAAAAAGTGAATAAAATGAAACCCGACAAACCTTAGAACATAACATACATTTACACTTAACATGAGACATTAGTGTTAGACCTATTACATTGTTAACCGTTACATTTTCTGTATAGTTCCACAGAGATTCTCAACAAGTGTTTATCATAATACAACCACACTATATGCATGTAATGTCTATTGCTGAATGCGTGTTACTTTTCAGACCGGCTTATATACGGCAAATATAGTTTGCGGAATACTATTTAAGTTAACAATTTTATACAACATATCTTATATACATTATAAATTAAATATATTACAGACATATAATAAAAAAGTTAGTAAAACTAAACTGAAAAAAAGAATGGAACATACTATACGAAGCACATACCAATGACTTGGAAACATGATTGTAAAGTATATTAAATATTTTTATTGGTTTCAAATCTGTTTAGACATTCTTAAACAGCAGTTAAGTAAAACTGTAATATGGATAAAGAAAGTTATTAAACGAAAACATGAGTTGTTAGTCATACATTCATTCATGGTGATAAATACCGAACATGTTGGATTTAATTTAATTTCTGTTCCTCGTTGGACAGTTAAGATCTGCTGAGCTACTACAGATAGAACTTTTAAATCAAAACAGGACCAGGCACCACAGGAAGCAAGACCCTTAGAATAAAACATTAAGCTCTGTTCAAATTATTCTATAAAAATTATTAATATCTATAGAAAACTTCTGATATAAGTTAGCCATCAATTTTGCTTTCATCATACATTTGTGAATGTCATTTCTTATAAAAGACAATATATACATATATTAATGAATTAAAGATCATAATAAATTACAAATTATTTACAATCAACTGTAAACTGAAAATACAAACTGTTCAAAAAGTGGTACGTACTAGATTCTAATACAAACATTTTTAAAAAGCATAACTAGTGTATTGCTGACAATTCATTTAGTATTAATACTTCACTTGTATTTTTGTATTGTGACTTTAGTGGATATCTTTAACCTCATTACCATACAGTAGAAATGATATTTGTTACAGTGAGAAATTGTTTATTTCATGAGGAGCAGAGGATACATTACCTTGAAAAACTTTTCTAAAGCAATATAGTCCAGGCCATCTGAACAATTAAATACAACACACTGCTTTGCAACAGCTTTGGCCAAGTCCTTTGTGGTTTCAGTCTTACCAGTGTCTGGCTGGTCCTTCAGGAGCACCCCCCCCCCAAATGAAGATGCAATGCCCCAAAGAGGGTACGTTAGCAGCGATCAGTGAGAGGAGTAATAACAAGCCAAACAGTGTTTCCCAAATATTCATAGCCATATGTCAGAGATGAGCTTATCACAGAAGTTATCATTTTTTCATCCTAAAATTAAAAGGTGGCATAATTGCTGTCTTACTTCTCAAAGTGACAGAATGTTTTCCTTATTTTAAGACCAACTTAAACTGTCATTTATAATATACATGTTAGTGTGCATGTCTATATATATATATATTTTTTCACAGTTTGACTTAGAATATGTTCCAATATCATTTTTTTACAGATGGTAATATTAAAGAAATATAGTAGTATTTAAACCACTTAATAAATGAGCTATCAAGAAATGTGCTTTACCTAACTTCTGCGTGTCATGTTCGTATATGCATATACACCTCGACATTTTACTCTATAACTAAACATTTTAAACTGAGAAAACCATTTTCAAATTTGTCCTTCAAGAATAAGAGGGATGAAGGTTACTTTACATAAGACAGTTAGAAAACATGACTGAAAACTGATATAATGGTTGCTAACTTATGGCAACACATTATTTCTTTTATTAAACCTTATTAACCTCACTCATATATAGTTGTAGATAATACGATATGACTCAATGTGTGGTAGATTCAAAAGATTCAATACAAAGGAGCTGTAGGCTCAGTGACATTTTGCTTTCATCTCATGGTTGTCAAGTCCTTGAGAAAGACACATTATTTTGATTGTTTCAGTCTATCAAGCATATCAAGCTGCACAATGGGTACAAATTATAAGCTAAAAGGTTAAACTGTGCCAAACTGGCATCCTTTTCAGGTGGAATGTATCACTACTTTTATTTGCTTGTGCAAGTAAAACTGGAGTTTATTGCTGGTTTCCAAGAGCTGTCTCAGCACAGGATTGATTTGATTTCAATACTGCACTACTTTTTGAGTCAAATACATACCAATAGTAATCGCTGTCAGATGAAGATATACATAATGAAAGACGGGCATCACAGGAACATCAGTAATGGTTTATACAAAATTGTTATTTTTCTAACTGAAATTCTATCAACAAAGCTAACTGTATAACAATACCACATTGAAGAGGCTTCTAAAGTTGTTTAATTAGTATACTCCTATCTCACAATACAGCTGAAATGGAAACTTCCGTGGCAACAATTTGAAAATGACATATCATACATTAGACAAAAAAATATTTCCTCAAAATTAATATCTCAGAAGTGAGTAGATGAGAATAATTTTTAAGTAAAAAAGTCAGAGATAATCCAGTTATTCATGCTAAAACATCCCCTCTGGACAATTACTGACACTAAATAATATATTTATAACAGCAGCACTTTAGAGAAAGAACCTTTAGTTTTAATGCCAACATAGCATTTAATAGGAATAAAATCCTTTGAATCTATACTAGGTGAAGTAACAATCACATAAACTTGCAAACTCATAATAAGTAAAGGAAAAATTATCAAAAGCCCTCCACAAACTAAGTAAAGTTAACAGAAAATGTTATGATAAAAAGTGAAGTATGAATCACAGGAAGAAGCAAAAACTTTATACATGTGCATAAGTGAGTGCTGAATCATGTAAATTTCAGTAAAGAGAAAGTCAGCTACACTAGAAGGGTGTGTCACACTCCTATTGGTGAAGAGTTGTCACGTGCTCATTTGCATGCTACAACACAGTAATACCCTTGGGAAACAAGTGAATTTGGACCCTCAATACTAGTGGTGAGTGAAACATTTGCATATATAAAGCAGCACAAATAGAGGAAAGCTATTATGTAAGAAGAAGTAAGATTGTATCAGAAGTATGCCTTATCATGTATGGCTTATGAACTTTTTATAACTGGCTCCAGTATTTCCTTTTATTTTAGTTGTTAATTTGAATACATTGTTTTTATAATAACAGATGTTCTATGTAGCACCAGCCTACAACTGAGTATCTGAAGTGTTCTTTACCTGTTGACAGTATTAAGATCACATACCTGAAGCATTCTTTTCCTGTCGAGGTGAATATTTCGAGTGATTTTTTACCTGTTAGCAATAATAAAATTAAGTATCTCAACTGTTCTATGGTTAGCATTAATATCAAATTTCAGCATACATTTACATAAGAAATGTTAGCCCCCAGTGATATAATGGTATGTCTCTGGACTTATGCTGGTAAAAATCAGGTTTTGACACCCATGGTGTAGCTTTTTACAAAATAACTAAACAAACAAACAAGAAATATTAATTGATATTATGAAATTGGGCAACACCTCTTCATCTTAAGCTATAATTTGTTCATTTATATTTTTCTAGCATTATTAGTTACTGATGTTCACATCTAACCTGTGCTCTAACCTGCCAATAATATCTAAGTTGACTTAACCATATAAAATCATTTTCAGATGACACTTTGTTTTCTATTAAAGTAGCCAACACATCTCGAGCATGCACATCCAGTACAACCAGACACCCAAGGGTTGTCCTTGTCTGTTGGGGAAAATTTCCTTTCACTAATGTCACAACTTTTTCTATCTGCCTATTGTTTTGTTCCAAGTATTTATCCAAAGCCTGAAATTGTAGTCAATGTAAAAAAAAAAGTAAATTACTGTAATGCAATGCTAAAATATTTGATTTTGTTGTTCCAGTGTATTTATCTCAAAACCTTATTAAAAGTATTCAAACTGCAAACTACATGTTTTGAAGAATAACAAAATATTTCAACAGATGTTACATTTACAAACATCATTTTAGTGAAACTTTTAATGTAAAATCAACAACATACTTCTAGTCCATTCTTTATAGCTTGATGAATGTCTGCTGTCCAGTATGTCTGAGAAACACAGAGAATAGCTTATCCTGGCCATTTCATTACCCACGACTCACGATGAGATTCACAATGTGATCTAATAGATATAGATATCACCTATCAAACCATAAAGAGCAAATAATTTATTTTTAATGAATGTACAAGGCATGCTCATTAAGAATATGTAAATTCCAGTTCCTATGTTATCCTATCAGATTTTGTTAAATATAGTCAAAATATTAATACATGAAACAAAAATATTCAGTAAACATTGCAAAATTAGTAAAATGAGCCCTGATTTACACATTCTTGTTACTTACAAATGCCTGAAATCCACTATAACTTACATACAATTTTCCTACTTATAAAAGTGAAAAACTTCTGACCTGTGATTTAAATAATATTCTCTCACACACATAATAAAATAAATACAAACACAATCTCTTCATATTTTTACCTATCTAGCAAAATACATGATCTATTTACTTTCCACACATGGTACCTATAAAAACAAAAAAACATGACTTATTCATAAAGATAACACATCTTAATGTAATACATGACTAGTACATTCTTCTCACATACAAATATAATACAAAACAATGATTCCTAATACATATTTTGCCAAAAAATATTGATATAATATTTCTACTCCTACAAAAACTTCGAGTTAGGTACCCTTACAAGGTATAAACAGAATAATGAGATACAACATGACAAGTACACTTTTCTTACTCTCTCAAGTACAAAATACATCACATATATTTTGACACACAGGATACAGTAATCCTTAATTACTTACATATTCTTCTTTCTCAATCTTACAAAACACACACATACACAAATAGCAAGGCTTATAAATTTCTCATGCTTCAAAATGATATAAAAAATGTCAGTTTACACACTGATTGTATTGTGCTGAAACATATTCTTTTCAAATAAAATTATAATATAAAAAGAGAATAATTTTTATGTTATTTTTAATTATAAATGATAAAAAGATGCATCATTATATATATATATAGAAAAAAATAATTTCCTATTTGCATAATAATATGTATAAATAGCATTATATAAGAGCAATTGTTAACTACAAAAGTAATCCAAAACATGTTATTAAATACATTTTTCCTTACTGGTAAAAAAAAAACAAACCATATCTTATGCATTTTTCAAATTGATAATATTTACATACATAATGCATAAACAATATAACTTCTATAATATTCTTACTCACATACATATTTCCAAGATAATCATGACTTAAAATTCTGTTTCTTTGAATAGGTAACACTGATAATTGCATGAGTTTGGAAATTCTTCCAGAACTGTGCAAAGATATTAGCACAAAGTCATAAATTCAATTTCAGGTTACTTTCAAATGGAAGGTAAATGTGAAATTTCAGAATTTTATTAATTTTCATATTGAGTGCAACAGAAAGCCTGTGGTAGTGTTTGAGTTCAACACACACTTAATATTGTGTATGTCCCCCTTTTGCTTTAATAACTGCAGACAGTCTTTGACATATTTTTGCAGTATATTTAACAAAAGTATCCTTTAGGATTTTACTCCAAATGTCTCTAATACATTCCCATAAAGTTTCTTTGGTAGTAGCATTTGATTCATCAAGTTTCTGATTTATCAAATTCCAGATTTATCAAGTTGGTCAAGATTAAGGCTCTGTGGGGACCATTGCATCATTTGAGTTACTCCAGCAGCTTCTTCCTTACCTAAACAATTTCTGCATGGGTTGGATAACTATTCAAGGTCATTAGCTTCTTGGTAGTAGAATCTTTTAATATGCTAATCACTGATGGTCCATGAGCTGGTCCATTATTTCATCCATTTTGCAAAGGTTTCTTGTTGCATTAGTAGAAAAGCATTCCAAAACCATCACACGGTCTCCTCCCATGCTTGATGGTAGGTGTTATGAATTGAGGTAAGTAACTTTCACTTTTCTTCCTTCAGTTATACAATCAATGCTTTGAACTAAATATTTCAAACTTGTACTTACCTGTCCATAACACCATTTTCCGATCATCAATAATTCAGTTTTTGTACTTTTTAGCAAATCTCAGTCTCTTGAAAATACTTGGAGATCAAAGTTAATTTTTTTTAACAGCTATACAATTGAATGTACTTTTCTATCATTTAGCACATGGTCTTTATCTCATGCATGAGGTCAATAGCAGTCTTTTTTCTGTTGCAAATGCTGCATAAACAAAACACACAAGTGTCATTGTGTTAAGGTATTCTGCCTCTTCCTTTTCTATTTTCAAATTTATTTATCTCAGTTTCATGATCTGGGGTGTACTTGACAGTGTTTGGGAACATTTGAAGCCTGCAGCCAATTATCAGGGTAATCCAACCAGCATTATGTAAAGCTTTTATTAAAATCTCTACTCTACTGACAATTATTTATACTTGTTGGGCCATGGCATGACAACAAAATTTAATATATAGTATTAAACACTGTTTTTATCAAGGTTTAGTTGTGGAGTGCTATTCAATTAACTTATTTTAGCATATCCCAAATTTGATCAGTATGTTCATTCAAGCAGAAACATTATTACATGCCCTTGGTACAAGTATATTGAAATTCTAAAGAATGATAAGTATTCTCAACAAGGCTCATTCAATTTTGAACAGAGACCAGTGAAGCATTGCCATAGCATTGAAATTCATATTTTGTTATGGCATAAAAGAATTAGTCCTATAAAACAGTAAGAATAAGAAAATATTTTCTTGTTCTAACACATGTACATGTTATTGTATGTAAGTACAGAACCTAAAGAAACTTACTTTGTGAATGCTATCTTTCATAATCCCTTCTAACTGTAAAAGCCATTTCTCTACCTGTCCTCAAGCACAAGAGGTAGATATTGTTTCTGTCAACTCTTCTCACCCTCACTGCTCTCCATATGAGTTATGTCCAGATAATCTGTAAAGTTTATTCTTTTTATAATCTGAGACTGGGCCTTAAAAGATTATACATAGAGTTTGCTGTTTGTTACATCTTTGCACTTGTGTAGAAAAATGTTTACATTTATCAGGCAGGCAGTAGTATGGCCTATGTAGGAATGGCTAGAATTGTTCATAAATATGGAATTTTAAATATCTTTACAATAGGTCATAGAACTTTACAATAGCAATAGTGTTACCTTTAATAACAAACATAAGTAATGATCAAGTCATAAGTTCTGGAAGTGTCTGTAAATATTACAATAAAAAGTCAGTCAAAGAGGTGCCACAAGGGCCCATAATAAAAATCATGGAGGTGTGGCAAAAGCACAGATGCATAGACTCCCCAGGAGAGAGCTCGCTCATCTGAAAACCCAAAGTCAATAAACTATTCCATGGGGCAGAACAAAGTCTGGTCAAGATATATGGCCTGCATTGAGGTTTACAACATATAGTACATGACAGACAATAAGGCAAGTGTATTGAGAAGTGACACAAGAAAAAGAAGGTATAGGGTTTGAAAACAAAGAGTCCTGGATCTGATACTTTTCTGACACTTGATATAAGATACGACTGTGAAGTTTAAAGAGGGAACCGTAACTAAATGATCCAACAGGAGGGATAGAAAATGGGAACTTGCCCAAAGTACTGCCAAAAGTTTGAGTACATTAAGCTGAAGTCAAGATACATCCTTGATCAGAGTGTTCAACATAAGGTTGTCATTCAGAGATGCCTCTCTTCCTAGTAAGAATATATTGGTGAAAAAGGCATAAGAAAAATTTGGGTGGAAGTAGGTGCACATTTATAGTGGTATCGAAGTGGTAGACAGCCACTCAAAAATGTCTGTGAGAAGAGAAACAGTAGGTTCAAAGGTTCCTGTGATTCATTACACTGGTTGCACAAGGGCATTCAGAGATGGTTGATATGAGCATGGCCCAGTAGAATAAACAGTTTCAGGAAAGCTATAGTTACTAAAGACAATAGAGTCTCTCAGGCAACACGAGTAGGACAGACTCACATCCCAGTGAGAGAATGTTCCATCATTTGCAGATAGACAGGGTAAGATTCAGCCCAGCTGAGAAAGAAGTTGAAAAAATACTCCCAGAAAAACAAGGTATTTGATGGGATAAGAAAGAACTTAGAAGTCTTGGCAAGCCATCCTACAAAGACAGTTTCCTACAGAAGGAAAGTATGAAGGTAAGACTTCTCCTGTTAATGGGACAGAAGAAGCCAATCATTCATGCAATAATGAAAATCATAGAGCAAGTTCTTTCAGATGGTACACAAAAACCTTGACTGTTCTGTTAAAGACATAGGAGGTCAATGCAATGCTAAAAAGAAAAAAGGATCGCTGAACTGGAAGGAATGATTTCAAGAAACAAATTTGAAATATTTTTAAGACTCAGAATTGGGAATATGAAGAAACATATCTGAGATGCCACTCTTGCTCATCCAAAGTCCAAGGAAAAAGAACCAACAAAGAGTAAAGAAATTTTCCATGCAAAGTGGAAAGGTAGATTACCAGCCTCCAGTCCCCAGTTTTATTGGGGACCACAAACAGGTGAAAGTAAGACCCTCTCTATGACTTGTTTGTGCAATAGATCTGGCACAGTGACTTCCAGATATTGAAGATAGATGTAATTTGAGAGAGAAGTGAAGGGACAGTCCATGAAAGCTAACAAGTATGACCCATCTAACTGCAGATAGTTGTTAACAAAGATGTGCATATCACAAAGACCAGCCCCATGACAACTGAATCTGCTCCATTGTCATTGATGAATCCAGAAAGTCTGACACTAGGCTGAAGAGTATTGAGCAAAAGGATAAGATAGGAAAAGGGGTAAAAATATAGGAAGTGGGAGGAGTATAATGATCCAAGTAAACAGGGAAAGAGTAGTAGTACAGACTATGGCAGAAAGGAGAAGAGAACAGGAATTGCCTGAAAATTCAAGTAGGGCTCGATGAATTGTCTCTTACATGAAGTGAAGAGAGGAAAGGTAATAAAACACAGAAAGTAGTATTAAGCAAAGACAAGAGAACTAAGCACTGGAGAGTGAAATCGACCTTAGTGGCCTTGCTCCCAAACAGGCAAAAGAGATTTCAAGGTCTATGACTCTAGAAGGAGGAAGTTCAGTTAACTGTAGGCCATGATAAAGGAATTAGAAAGCAAGAAGGACAAGGAATAAGATCACTGGCATGAATTGTCTCTTACATGAAGTGAAGAGAGGAAAGGTAATAAAACACAGAAAGTAGTATTAAGCAAATACAAGAGAACTAAGCACTGGAGAGTGAAATCGACTTCAGTGGGCTTGCTCCCAAACAGGCAAAAGAGATTTCAAGGTCTATGACTCTAGAAGGAGGAAGTTCAGTTAACTGTAGGCCATGATAAAGGAATTAGAAAGCAAGAAGGACAAGAAATAAGATCACTGGCATAGGGTAGATCTATAAAGGAAGCAATATTAACATCATTATCAGAAGATGGGAAAAGAATCAAAATTATTTAAGTTGGGAGTTGTGACGTAGAGAATGGGAAATATAGTAAGACAATGGAATGAGAGATAGAGTGATAAGGTCCAAATAGCATGAGGATGTCTGAAAATTCTCCTCAACAACAAGAGAGGTTCTCAAAGCATAACCAGAAGGGGGAGACAAACAGTAAAAGTTGTCTTTCTCATCATATTCCTTCTCAGAATGAGGGAAATAATTCTTGGCTGCATAATAAAACCTACTACCCTATGCACAATGGCTATCATGCCATTTATGTTTAACATGTCTTCAGTAGCCAAATTAGGAAATTGACTATTGCAAGGTTATTCCTCATCTCAGCAGATGCCAAAGTTGCATGAACTTGAAAGTTCATAGTTTGATAAACTAAAGAAAACAAAGTTCCTTTATTAGATTGCAAACCTCTGTAAGTTATGAATACAACAAAATACATCAAATACACACAGTGCTAAGGAAGATTAATGAAGAATCTCAGTGGAAAATCTCAGTGCACAGGAAGGTTATGTCATGCTCATATTAGTGGAGGGCTTTTATTACATAATAACATCATTATGTAATGGTGAAAATCATGAGAAATCTAGTGAGTGTTGGTTGAAGTTGTCTAAAGAATTGTGGAATGCAAATCTCTCAGGCAGATGCACAATAAAGATTGCTTTCTGTGTGAAGAGGTAGGTATGGTCTCAGAAGTAAGACATTTTTATATTAATGAATGTATTATTGTGAAAAGTGTGAACTATCTAAAATATTTATCAGTGTTAATATAATACAATTCAGAAAATGATGGTTTAATTAAACACAAGTGCAATAATAATGTGAATTTACTGAGCTTATTTGGAAATATGCAATCCACTTTGTTGATTTTAAAAGTAAAATATACACAAAACTTTACTTAAAACACATTGATAATAGCAAAACAATTGTGTCATTAACTGAAATGTTGTGGAAAGCAAAATATAATTTAAAACTAAGCAATTACACAAGAAAAAGTGGAGTGGTCCACAAATGGCATCTAGCACATGAGTGGCATGTGCATTTATGTTAGCAATTTGCTTACAGATGTGAAATGTGAAAGTTGGAGTAAAAGTTAGCAATGAAGTGGATGTAAGGAGGGGTGTTCAGTAACAGTTGGCCAGACTTCTATAAAAATTATATATCAGTGGTGAAGTGAAGGTGACAACAGCTGAGTGCTTAGCAGGACATATTAACGTTATAAAATATAAACAAATAAAAAAAACAATTAACTATTTTGTTTATTTGATTTATATGTGTATATATCTTTATTTAAGTTAGGTAGTGAAAATTTATTACCATTTTGTTTTCTTGAATATTTTTATAGATACTTTTTTAAATTTATGATGGGGAACGTCCCAGAGGTGAAAACTGCCATTGAGTATACTAAAGTTATCTTCTGAATGAGATTAAACAGTTTCAACAAAAAGGACTGCAATTTTACCTTTTGAATCAGTTCCACCAACTCACTGGATTTCTTTAGTTTCTCTAAATTTTTTCAACAAAGAGAACTGCCAGTACATGTCTGTCTAAAACAGCAGCTTTCATGGTGTCTCTCCAGTTGTGAATCATCTGTATTGTATGATAAGAGTATTAAGATGATGTAATTATTCAAACAATTATATAAAAAAACATCTAAGATGTTGGAACACATTTAAAGTTTAAATGTACCACAAAATTATTTAAAAGGTGGTGCTACCGTAACAATAGATTTAAACAAATAAAAATATGTTTTCTATTTGTATTTCTTTCCTGTATGGAACGTTTTTAATAACTGCATTTTATTTTTATCACAACTACATTTTTCTATTTCAACTAATAAGTATAAGAAGATAATTGAATTACACAAAGCACTAATAATTATATTTGATGTTTAAAATACTAAGCTATATACATAAATATGTATATAAAGAGAATAAAAAAGTCAGAAATAAAACAATAATATATAAATTGTCTTCACACAAGCAATAAAATACTACTTATACAAATTCTAAAACACTGAGGAAATATTAAAATAGTTGTAGTGCATACCTTCCCTCCTCTGGCATTTGAGCCATAATATCAGGGAACTAAAGATTGGCTCTAAATATAGCCATGTAGCTTGAACTTTTAACCACTCATCAATTATCTCTCCTAACATCAACAACTTGTGTTCCCACTCTCTGTAAAAATGAAAAATAAAAAAGTGAAAATACTTCACAATTTGAAATATATAGTATATGAAATATAAAGGTATATATAGTGTTTATCATAAAATAAAAGTAATATTTAACAAAGAAAAAATTATTAGAATATAATTAATTTGATAAAAATATTTTATCAAACCTTTTTTTATATTTATGAAACATTACCTTTAAGTTTTTCTAAAAACACAGTAAACATTACTCCTTAGTATAACACGTTTCTTTTACACTATCATTTCAAACATAGTCCTTTTGGATTTTTTTCATGTATATATCTATCTTTATGTGTATTTGTCTTTAAGAAAACAATACACACACATACACATGTATATGATTATATCTGTACTTAAAAAAAATTGAGAATGACCATCAACTATGTTACAAAAAAAAATTAATTTTTTGCAGCTTACTTTAACCACAAATAGAGTTAGCTAGCATTCCTGTCAAATGAAATGCATGTGTATCAACATAAAACTAATTTATTCGTTGTGGGCCTGGACTATTAATGAAATATCCAGTTCCAGACAAGAAAGAAGACTGAATATTGTTTGTGAGTTTGTAAAATTTTAGTATATAAATAATTATTTCTCATAATTATTTTTAATAACTGTTATTATAAATTGTATTGTTTTTTTGTATATCAAAATTGGTTTGTGTTAAGAAACTTGTGTGTATTAATCCTGTTGGCAAATATTGTAAATTTAATACATTGTGACATTTAATTATCTTCTAAATTAAAATTAAAATGTCTAGTTATTTGAAATCGTAATATGTAATGTATGTGACGTAATTAGTTGTAGACTAATAGATAAATTATAATATGTAACATACGTAATAAATGTCAATATTATTTTCATTTTTTACCTTAGAGTTCATCAACTCCTGAGTGCTTTTTGGAATGGTTAAAGCTTTATCTACAATGTGTTTGTACTCATCACAAATCCTACAAGATAAAAACTTATACATGTAATGCCATGTTAGTTAAAATTAAATAAAAGTAGGCATTTATGAAGAAAACTCAAAAACTGCATGTTAAATATATAGAGCAATCAAACAATTTCTCTTAAGTGTTTAGTTTTTCACATCTGTATAATTAAAGTGTGTTTTCTTTAACAATAAATCATTACTTCTTGGTGTTCTTGTGTGTCAATCATATGTGCAAACACAGGTATCTTAACCTTTAGTGAATACAGTGTACACAGTGTAACATGTGGTTTCATACATTTACTGCTACAGTAATTATATCTCATACACTAAGCCAATAATGTACAGTGACTTCTATTGCTTACTTGTGTCAAAGAGGCATTAAAAACAGGAAGTTCAATTCCAATAGCTGTTCAGCAAACTTATTCCTTTCAGCAACCATCCTATTCAAAAAATCCTCCACAATAAGCAGTTTGAATATTCCAACTGGAACAGCCTCTTGTAGCAAACCTGTAACCAGTTGAGGCTATGCAATAAAATAAATATTAGTTGGACTGATACATTTAGCTTGAACAATCAGCCACCTGTCAGTTTATACCAGTATTCCAGTGCACTGTCAGTGTCTGGGTTATTGTATCTGCCATGGATGAAGCAGTTTGAAAAAAAAACCTAGTATTTACACTCCAGTCCTCTTGAATCATCAGGCTCACAAGGTTCATAATTACTACCTACTTCATCCTCTTCAAATGACTGTGCATTGGAATTTTGTAAATTACTTGCAGTTTCATTCAGAGTAAAACTCTAAACAACTTTGCTATCTTGTTGCCATAATAGTAATCAAAACAAGGCACTGCAGAAATCTCAGGTCATGTGAACTGAAATTTTAGTAAAAAAATACTTTCTACTAATTGAAAGAGGGAAACACACATGCATGATCATTGTACAATACTAAAGGACTGTTTATCTGTTTGCTTACACACAGTTATAGCATCTTTGCTGATTGATGTGTTAACACATCATTAGTGCCTGATTAATAGAAATGACTCATTAGTACTTCATTGGTGATGAACATGTTAATCCAACAATAATAGTAAGGCTTTTCTCAATTGTACAGAATTTCCAGTCATCGTGTAAGTCTAATATTTTGTTTATTAGGGTGAAAACCTGAAGGTGAAGAATAGAAGTGATATAAATAAACAAACGAAAATGGTTATAGTTATTACCATGAAATAAGACTTTATTAGTTAAAAGAAGTTTCAGTTCTATATCAACAAAAATCATAAATAGCAAGAGTACTACAAATGACTCAATACAATCTAATGATTTTAGGATTTCATTTTCTAGTTCATTGATTTACAACAGTAAGTATATTTTACAATTTTTTTATACTGGTTGACTTTCATTAAGGCATTTTATTTTAATTATGATCTGTAATAACTGATGTAGTTCTAAACTAGTTGGCTTTTGACTATAACATACATAATTTTTGTAAGGGTCAGATATGTTTTAAAATTGTCTTTCACAAATTATCAGTGTTACCTTTTAGCTCTTCTGAATATTTGTAGAGAATAATAACCCAATAAACAATAGATTCTTACTTCCTTCTATATATACTTCCTTCTGTTTAATAGATTTTACAAAAATACAACTTAACAACTTATGAATCATTTTTTTATTTGTTATCTTTTTTATGTCAGGATAGGTTATCAACTTTAAAATATTTTAATAAATTTATAAAATGACTATTGTCAAGTAGATAAGATAATATATTAGATGACATAACTGTGAAGGTACTTATTAGTGTAAATTAATATTTACTGTGCAATAAAAAATGCTACACACTTTTTAAATTAACAGTATGTATCTAATACCCTCTCATTTTATGCTTTTTGTTGATAAACTGATTAGATTAGAATTTATAACATTAAAAAAGTCTGTGCTTAAATTTTTTATGGTGTTACCTTTTACTTTCTTCCTGGTGCTCATTTGAGATGTTATTCAATAACTTTTCCAAAAGGATCTCTGTTTGGCTAGCTAAAGACTCATAAAGTTCCCGAAAATCCAACTGGAACATTCCGAGATCAACAATTTTGTCTGCAGTGTACATAAATTTGTTGATCCAGGATTTATACTCATAAACCTGTTTTCTCCATACTTCAAAGCTGCTCTCACTCTAACATATTAAACAGTGATTTTTTCAGTCTAATGAAGATGCATTATTGGGAAATAAAAAAATAATAAACTAAAAAATACATAAAAAATGTTATCATAAAACTGTATTTGAACAAAATTTACAGGTTTAAAACATATTTTAGGATAGCAAAAACTATTTTAAAATTAGGACCTCCTTCTTTTCTTTACTAACATCTCTAACTGAACACTTCAATGAATGAAGTTCTTAAAAATAAGTTCAAACAGTGTTAGGTAGTGCAAATCAAAGACCTGCATATCACATAACAAGGTTCTTGAAATTTCAGTGGAAAAAAACTAGAAGGTTTCGATGGAAAAATTTAATATCTAATAAACTTAATAAAATATCAAATTAAAAGTATTCATATATGTCTAATAATGTAAATGAAGAGAATTTATCTTTACAGGAAAACTTTGCAAAAAAAGCAAAAAAAAAGCATGTATATGACTTATTGCATAAGTTTTACTATATCAAAGAAAGAAAAATAGTTTTTTGAATCAATAATAAAAGTGAGTTTGGTAAACCTTAGACACAGAATTATAAATTCAAAATGCAAAAAAATTATTTTTTTAAAGTTCAGAAGTTGACATTTTTCATACACTGAAAATGTATTATAAATAGGTACTTACTTCGTCTTACATAAAGCTATCTCAACCTTTTTCTGCCCTCTAAGCATTGTAAAACATTTTCATGATCAGCCTGCCAGTTAATATACTTCACCAATTTCACATGATACCTCAACATGTACATATCATGTGAATACTCTCCACTAATTTTTTGCATCACCTACATTTGTGCAGCTACCTCCCTCTGCTATTGTTATTCAATCCTCACTTTCATGGCAGGTTATAAAAGAAGAACACCAGCCAAGGGTAGAGGAAGTAAGCAGCTATCAGAAATGCATTTTCAGTGCATGAAATATGTTAACTTCCAATATGGTCTTACCTCCTTTCATATAAAACTTGAATTCAACACTGCAAAGTTTAAGCATACAATGTGGGAACCAAGTGGAAAGTGACTCCCCCTGAATGAATGTATGTGCTTTGAGATGAAAATGAAACACACTTATGAGGTACCATACTGACTTCTGGAACAGGTATGCTCTTTGCTCATGATGTAGGAAATGAATCTGACATAGGTGTAATCCACAGTAAAATATAAACAGAATTAGCTACATACACGTGCAATCTCAACCAGACAAATGAGATTTCATGACTTGTCCTTGGCATTAGAAGGTTGATGATGAAAAAAAGATAAATTATGACATAAACATAAACGTGGCTAAGCCACGTGGACTGTGTTATCTATATATATACATAACAAGCCTAATCATAAGTATACAGGAATTAAGAAGTGGAAGTTAGCTTCTGGCTGAAACTGGACAAACTTCCAAAACCACATTAGGAACAAGAAGTATAATACATCAAAACTAGCATTACCGGGTTGCCTCAAATCAACCTCATGAACAAAGCAATATCTGTAACCAGTGTCACAAACAGAAATCGTTCATTACCCAGTCATAAATACAGAAAAGTGATATCCAGCATCTGGAATTATTAGGAAGATTTGTAACACTTACTCAACCATAGGAACAGTGCACTTATGTCCTGTATCTGTCACTGAGAAGCAGGTGAAGTCCCCCAAACTCAATTGTAGGAGCTGGAAAAGAACCTCCTGCAACCAGAATTAATGAGAATAGGAGTCTCTACCATAAACAGCTATAAGAATAGGAGAGTGTCATCCTGCACCTAGTTTTAAGAGGAGGATTCTGTATAGGCTTGGCCTGCTATAACCTATTTGTTACTTTATTTTGACAGGAGTCCACCTGATAAAAAGCATCCAGAGGAAATGGAAGAAGGCAGATCAGCCTTGCCCTCTTCTAACTGGTAAAGTAAATTTCTAGTCTCACTCATGATCAATCTTTTCAGAAACTAAGAAATGGGTAAGAACTCCCATGTTACACTGAAAGAAAAAAGGGGGAATTAAATGTGGTGGGGAGTCCAGAAGACCATCACACTAGAGAAAGTACAATGGGTATCTTTAATTCCTACTTTTAAAAGCATATCACTCCCAATTAATGCAATCAAAAGGTCAGCAAGCATGGGTGATAATCCCTTCTGCTATACTCAGGAAGTCCATGAGTGATGGTCTCCAAATGATATATACATATACATACCACAGGGTATGCTACAAGTGGTCTTGTTGAAACATCCCATTCCTACAGTGAGTGTTATAATGTAATCATGACGTCAATAGTGCATATCTGACCAGGCAAAAAGATATGACAAAATGATGAATAAGGTGAGAAAACACATTGTGGAGGTGGGGGCCTTCCATGGAGGAGTTAGAATACACCAGCCTAATGAGTTATTATGAAAAATGAAAGGTTTCCAGGGTATAAAAGTTGGGAAATTGAACCTCAAAAGTAGTCAGGAAATACCACATAAAATCATAAGGAGAGAACTAGACAAAAGTTGATCAGCATCAGCACCAGTGAAAGATGAAAGTGATAGTCAAACAGCATCCATGAGCAGCACAAATCTTAGGGATGAAAGACCAGTTAAGCAGTATGACATAAGAGAAATGGTAGAAGAAGCAGGTAACATTGAAAACAGAAATATCTAATTTGTGATTTCTATAAGCAATGAGGAGAAGAAAATAAAATCTTGAGGGGGGAAGAGGATGATGGAACATGAAAATGAAAGTTCAAAGTAAGAATGGTAAAGATGTAAAGAATCACACTAAGATCCCAATCATCCATATTATAGGAACATAGAGGATGCATGACTTGAAATAATAAAAATGTAGAGAAATGAAAGGGAATGACAAAACCTGCAGAAAAGAAATGTGTTTGACAAGTCTATCAGATATCTAGAAATGACCAACGTGGAGAACCCTTTGTCAAACAACCAGGTGAAGAACAAGGAAAGAGAATGAACAGAAGGGTAGAAAGGAAAAAACTCACAACAAATAGATCAAAGTCTTAAGGTATACTCTCACCTATGTGGTAAATAGACATGAAAGAAGGACTAAGGGTACAAGAAAAAAAAAGATGTAACACATGGGGTCAATCCCTGGGCTGAAACAATGCACCTGACAAAAGCCATGTGTGAAGGCAGAGTGTGGTGACATCTGGACGAACAATATATAACTGAAATCAACAGAATACAGATTTAAGGGTAGACAAAGGTCACACAACTAAAGGCTGGAGCAGTGAGAATGATGGTTATATTGGCCAAGACAGAACCACTAGTAAAACAAGACATAGTGTAGTTTGGAATAAAAATAGAACTCTTGAAAGAATATCAAATAAGATATTAAGCATAATTGTGAAGAATTCTCCAAACTTGACTGAACACGACTACCCCCCAAAGTTAGTGGATAATAAACAGAAGAAGAAAGAAAAGGAAATTTGGTGATCCAGTGGAGAAAGGCATAAATGAGATATCTCCAACTGAAAACATATCCACCTACAGGCCTGTAGATTAAGAGACTATTCCACATGTAGAATCTTGTTGGGAGGAGATAAAAATCCATTACCAGATTTAGGAGAAAAGGCAAGTGAAGACCACAAAGTGGTAATTGTGGGCCCAGAAAAGAGATTTAGGATCTGAAAACACAGAGACCTTGAACTGTTACTTCCTGGCTCTGTGATACGAGTTACTACAGTGAAGATGTCAGAATGTAACATTACCACCCACTCCATGATAGAGAAAGGAAGAAAGTAGGATAAAGCTTGATGAACTGCCAAAAACTTGAGAATGGTGATATGGAAAGAAGAACTCCAAGCTGTAGATTACAAAGATAAAATGACATTACTAGTGTCATGAACATAAGAAAAAAAACCAAAGCAAAGCTCAGCTCTGTAACCAGGAAAGAATAAAACATGTCAGTGATGGAACAAAACAAACATTTAAGTTCTAAGTTTACAAAATTAGTATGATAAGGCACATAGTGAAGAATTACAAAAAAAGAACAGCATTTATTCAAATAGAACAATCAAGTACATATTACTGGTATGTAATCTAGAAATTATCTAAATCTACCTAATTAGCAAAGTACTAATAAGTATCAAATAGACAACCATCTAAGTGTATCTAGCCCACAAAATATGTAATAATAATAACTGTGCAAAATGATTAAGATTACCTAGAAAACACATTAATAATCCACATCTAACTTACAATTCATCTGAAGTAATCTAGATGACAAAGGACACATAATTACATCCAACACTGAAGAAAATTATGAGAATAAAGCATGGAGATAAAAACAATGAAAAATATCATTCTTATAGATTAGTGAATTACATGTTACTAGTAAAGATATGTGACATACAAGCTATTTAAACATATATAGCTTAAAAAGTACTGATAAATATCAGACAAACCATCTAAATCGGCATAGTCCACAAAATAATAAAAAAAATGTGCAAACCAATAAAAATTACCTAGAAAACACATTAAGAATCAATATTAATTCACAAATCCTCTAAATTAACCTAAAGAAAAAAGGACACATTTAAGTCCTACACTAACAAAAATTAAGATGATAAAGCACACAGTTAAGATTCATGAAGAAAATTATTAAAAGATAATAAGAATTGTTTGTCTGAAGTTAAGCACAAAGTTTCACAATGGGTTATCTATGCTCTGTCCACCATGGGTGTTGAAACCCAGTTTCTGATATTGTAAATCCACAGACATACTGTTGCACCATTTGAGAGCTGGAATAACAAATAAGATGTTACAAGTAGTAATCATGTGTAACTTGCAATCAATTTAAACATATTTAGTTAAAGAACTTAGTAAAAATAACCTAACAAGCCCTTGAAATTTGTTAAGTCTACACAGTATTTAATATTAATGAATATGCAAAGAAAAACAACAAAGTAATAATCAATATCTCATTTGCAATGCCTCTAAAGACACTTAGATGACAAATGACACATAAATTTCTAACATAGCAAAGTCCAAACAGAGATGACACAAAATACTTAATTCTTCCATTTTTTTAGATAAGGACAAAGCCACACAAAAAGTATTGGAGCCAAGCTACAAGTGTATTAACCAAGTGTGAAGCATTCATGTTGAAATACTTATCATGGATTCCCTGATAGAGCTGGAAGCAACAGGATAAAGGACAGGAAGAACAATTCACCACCAAAGTGAATGACATTGCAGTACAGGAATGGGTGGAAGGTGAAAACTCTTTAAGAAGTGTACAGTGTAATAGATTAAAATAAGCTACTGGAGAAAAAGAGTCCAAATTATTTTCTCATTAATTGTATTTTTTCTCAGAAACAATGCCACATGAAAAATAAGAAGAAATAACTGTTGAACATACAAACGTAGCTTCCTGCAAATTAAGACATAAACTTTCTTTGCAGATGAAGTCTAACCTGATTCCTGAGAAGCTGTTTAACAGTAACATTTTCGACTGTAACAGGAAATGCATAGTTGACACAATGTTTGCAATTCATGAGATCTCTTATATTTCAGTAGCATGCAAAAAAACATAACTAAACAATGCTGTACCAATAGAGAAGGTGTGAAATGATGTAAGACCATATCAGAAGTTAACATTTTTCTTGTGTATTTCTTTCAGAATCTGCCAATTCTTAAAAGTGAAAATTGAGCGAGAATGGCAAAAAGAGCTAAGCTGCTTCAATATAGGTAGCACAATACTGTTGGTGGAAAGTAGTCACATGATATGTACATGTTCAGAAATGGTGCAAAATTGATAGGGATATATAGACTGGTGCACTGATTGAGAAAAGTTTTTTAACAATGCTCAAAGAGCAGAAGAAATGTGATATAGCTGTGTTTGAGATCATACTGGAATAATTATTATTAAAACAATGCAACACATATAATACAATATGTTAATAATATAATAACACTTATTTATTGCTAAAGTACAGTTTATTAATACAATCACACTGTCTGCTTTAAACTCAATTATCAAATAATACAAATATTACTATGTAACCAAGAGTTTACCAACACAGTTACATAATAAACTCTCTAAAGACACAGAGCATTGTTTACTAACACAATCACATTGTAGTGTTAATGAACAAAATGACATTATGATTTTTTTGGTTTTAAAACACTTAAGTAACACAGACACAAATATCAGACACTAAATATTCCACTTAATAAATCAAGTAACAAAAGTATTTAACATTTTTACTGTCAGAATATAGTCTTCTAACATAGTCCAATGCAGAACTTCATATTGTTTTACATTAACCTGCTATATTGCTGTCATTTACACAATATTTAATTATTCTTGTTAATTTGTCTTGTGAGGTTCATTAACATATATTTCTTTACATCTAGCAAATGTTTAGTATTATTTAATTGGTCCTGAAGTCTCCACAATGTTCTATTTACAAAAGCCTTCAGTAAATTCTTAAACTAGAAAAACACATTATAGGAAAAAAATATCTAATAATAATGGCCTCTGAAGAGAATACATAAAAAAAGTTTGTGTGTGTGTTTTCATACAGCAAAGCCACATTGGGCTATCTGATGAGCCCACTGAGGGGAATTGAACCCCTGATTTTAGCATTGTAAATCTGGAGACATACCGCTGTACTAGCAGGGGGAGAAAAGCTTTAATGAAGAAATGTAGTAAAAAATTTATTGTTGTTTTAGTAAAATCCTACACATTGGACTGTGTTTTCTGTCCACTGTAGTGAATTGAACTCATGAATTTAGAGATTTAAATCCATAAAGTTACTGCTGACCCACTGGGTTTGGGGACTGCTAAAAAGTTAGAATTCAGTCAGTTTTGCTGAGGTTTGTTTTTGTAATTATAAATATATTTAGAATAACTTATCCATTTTACAAATGCTCTTAAATGTTTACTACATCTATCATACATATATATATCAAGCAGAAATGCTGTTTGTGCATATACACTTCTCACCTACACTTGGCATGCACCTTCAGGGCCTCTACAGAAAGTCTTGATGGATCAGCACATAAACCTAGTTCTCTATGTTATCCCTCTTGGCCACTATGTATTTTACCTACTATTTTACTGATATCTATATAACTCTGAAAGTACTCTTAGCACCCTCCTAGGAGTGATATTGGTGGGCTTGCATTTGGATCTAATCGCTGTATGTTACTTTCTAAGGACTACTATGTCTTCTCCCCGTGTGCTGAGTAGATATATCAGATATTTGAAAATCATAAGCATGGGATGGCTTTGGCATGACTGTAACCATTCTGCACATTACTCAAGCCTACTCAGTTAGAGACTGCATGATTATTCCCATGTCTAAATAAGTTATATGTGGAGTTTTTGTTTTTAATCTGTAATTTGTCTCAAAAGGACAGTGTACATCCTGTGCACAATATTGCTGTGGGTCCATACTAAATTTTGCACTTCGCTGCTCCACTAGAAGTAACATGTTAGGCAGCACAAACATAAGCAGTTTTTCTATTATCCCATAGTTAGCCATCATAATCAAATATAAAATGATTAAATATAATGGAAAAAAACTGTTAATTCTTTATATTTTAACATGATCACTGATCAAATGATGCAAATAAATTTCCTACTTTAATAACATGAAAAC
Source organism: Tachypleus tridentatus (assembly GCF_004210375.1). Taxonomy (NCBI): domain Eukaryota; kingdom Metazoa; phylum Arthropoda; class Merostomata; order Xiphosura; family Limulidae; genus Tachypleus; species Tachypleus tridentatus. Next base: position 30,401,953 of record NW_027467782.1, read on the forward strand.
ATACCTCACCATCTAAAATGTAAAGATACTTATTAAAGTTGTTCATGTATTTCTGAAGATGCTGGAATTGTTCTTTGAGAACAGTTAATATCTGTGTCTTGATAATACTTGAGAGCCAAAACATACTGTATTCAGATGATTTTCAAATCGAGGAATTATTCTGACAGAATGAAGCAAAGAATCCAAGATATCCAACAAAACTGTTTCAAGATTATGGTGAGTTGGTTCAAGTTTGATCTGCTGTCCAACTGCAACCAATTTTATAATAAACATGTGATTTTCCTGAAACAAAAAAGACATGCATACAAATTTTACTCTATAGACAAATAGATATTTTTGTGCAACATACTGGATGGCTGCATCTTATCTACTCTACAAAGCCTAAAAAAATTTGTAAAAGTTTAGAAAATATTTTAATGTTTTCTAACTAATCTGTAACATTTTTTTTCTTTTTGTGACAAGCAAGTAAACAACTGCATGAAGGTTGTATAGGTATGCAAACATGTATTTTAAAATGCAGTCCTCTGTTATACAGAACTTATCAACTAAAACTAACTGCTCACCATACTTAACTCTCAATTTGTATAAAATATATTTTTGTACAGCCAAGGATTTGAACTGTACAAGTAAATGGCTGGGTTCATTTTCTACTTATGTATGTGTGGTGATGAAAAGCATTATTTTTACAGTTAATAGGTTTTAATTTTTATCTTATGTGGAGTAATAATCAAAGTTTAAATTTTTATCTTATCTGAAGTAATAATCAAAGTCTTAATAAAAAAGGTAAACAAAGTTCTGATACTGTAATGAACATCACATATGAACACAAACAGTACAAAATGATTTACAGTAATTTAAGGTGTATGTCTAAAACTCATGAACATTATACTCAGATTAGTTGACTAACTTTTATCCACAAAGAAGAAAGAAAAGTATATTTAGCCCATATTTGGAAGTAAATTTTCTACAATGCTAAATAAACAACAAAACCAATGTTTAAAGTAATTTTTAAGAAATTTTCCATTGGTTTTTTTGTAAACAATGAAAATATCTTTTCTGTGGTAAACTTTAGAAAATAACATGGGGATGTATTAAAGGTACAAGTTCTTTTACAAGGCAATCAAGCTTGGTCATTGAAATTACATAATATACATAGAATTATGCTATTTTAGGTAAAGTAATAAAAAAAAAAAAAGAATGAATCCTACTAATTATAAGCTAATCAAGCACAAAATTTAAATGTGAATTAAAACACACAAGAGAAACAATCATAATACATGTATACACAAAAATGTTTTGGGAGAGTAACCAAAACTTTTTTCCTTCTTCTCTGAAAGCTGTTAGTTTGTATCACTGTAGTTTAACTTTTTTTTAATGTTGAAGAATATATACTCAGCAGTGTGTTGTGGTTCTTGCACTTGTATACTTCTTTGTAAACCTTTTTTTGAAAATGCAGAAAAAATGTTTTAGGACTGTTTCTCTTTGTGTGTAAATTAAAGTTTTTCTACTTTTATTCTTAATGCAAATCTTATGTGAGTTGTATGATAGTGTCAGTTAACATTAACTTTGATATTCAAAGATGACTACAACGATAACTTGAATTTTATAATTCAGATGTTTTACCTCAAAACATTGTAAATGGGTTGGTAAATGTTGTGTAGCAACTTTCCACTGGCTAAGGCTAACCACTTCAAAAAAGAATTTCAAAAGATTAAAAAAAATAGAAAGACACAAGAGGCTTATGCCTATCACTATTATAAATAAAGAGATGTGTAAACTGTGGGAGATGGCAGCAAGGGCTTAAGCTTTTATAAGAAAGGGTACATCAACTAACAATGATTTTCAGAAAGTTAGGAAGAGTATTATACAGTGGAGGTAACTGTAACGAGCCTGTTCTATTGAACAAAATATTTTATTCATTGAATTGTATATACAAGGAACTACTAGAGAGAAAGTCAACAAAAGAAACAGAGAAGGATGTGGATGATAACCTAAGAAGATTGTAGTTATGGGTGATTCCTTGACAAAGTATGTGAATAGGATTGTCTGTGGGGTAAATACAGAGAAAATAATTAAACAAACATATTCCTTTAGAAAGAAAAGGGTAGCTCCAAATAAAAAATCAGGTTGGTTCACAAAGGGTATAAGAGATAAAATTAAAGAAAACCATTGTATATTCAAGAAATATAACAAAGTCTTCAGATAAGGTAAAACCCTTTAGGACTGATAGAGATCGGCCTATATTTAATGATTATGAGAAGGCTGGGTTATTAAATTTGTTTTTCTTCAGTTTTAATTAATGAATATTTAAAAGGTATTCCTAATCTTGAACAGGTTGAAAAAGATGATTTCATTAATTCTGAGCTTGTTTAGAAAACATTGAGCAGTTTAAAGAACGATAAGGCTACTGGGCTAGATATTTACCAAGAAATTTGAAGGAGGTTAAGGATTAGATATATAAGCTGCTTGCTACTATTTTTGTTAGTTCTTGAATAGTGGGCAGGTGCCAAAGGATTCTAAGTTAGCTAATATTTCACTCCTCTTTTCATGAGAGATAATAATTCTCCCAGTGATTACAAGTGTATTAATCTTACATCAGTTGTGAAAAAAATTTAAGAAAGTCTGATAATAGAGGCTTTACAAAGTCATTTCAAAGGGTTACTGATTATGTAGATGAGGATAACAGTGTAGATTTGGTATATTGACCTTCAGAAAGCATTTGACAAGGTGCTAAATAAAACATTTAAAAGGAATTATCTCTGTAGGTATTAGAAAACAATTACCTAACTGGATAGAAGAGCAGCTGAATGGAAGATTGTTACTGTAAATACAATTCAGTCACACTATTAATATCACAAGTGAGAGTCAGGTTTAGAACCTTTGCTCATTTTTTGATTTACATCAATGACATAATAAAGGAACAATTAGTTCTAATAATAAAATAATTGTATAGGTGAGAAAATAACAAATGCAAAATAGATTATAAAGTAATGTTGAAAGAGTCAACAATTTAAAATAACTTTATTGATAAAACATGAATACCATGTTTTGGGCAACAGCACTTCATCAGCTCTGGAGTATTTATGTACACATTATATTGTAAACATCACAATCTGAGTTGATGCTTTTCAGTTTACCTATTGTTATTATACTAACAAGCAAAAAAGGATTTACAAATCTGTATTTTATAAACAGAATTTTAAGAAATGTTCTGATCTTCCCACATTTTCTATAACTGAGGATATAAAAACTTGCTTTCTTAAAGAACTCATTATATTATATTCTACATAATATTATATTTCTCAGTTTTCCTATTGTTATTATAATAACAAGAAAAAAAGGATTTACAAATCTATATTTTATAAACAGAATTTTAAGAAATGTCCTAGTCTTCCCACATTTTCTGAAACTAAGGATATAAAAACTTGCTTTCTTAAAGAACTCATTATCTTATATTTTACATGTGAATAATTAAGTATACAAATACTACATATCTTTCTTTCCCGTAGTATTTATTATTTACAACAATCTTTAATTTTTTTAAATTCTGATTAAACCTGGTAGCTGTCACATGAAACATCAAACCTGAGGTGTTACTTCTTTGTGACTCAATATTTCAAGAAGACAACGTACTATTTGTGGGATAGTTTAATTGCATTCTACTTGACCTTGTGTTTGTGAGGATACTTTGAAGTTGTCACAAGAAACAAAGACATTTCTATGTCCTGGTACCCTTTTCTCCATTTTCTTGTGATAAGCAAATTTTATGGTTATGATGAAGCCTTCAATTGAATCTGAGGAGAGCAGTCTGTCTTTTAAGAAAGCCAAAACTTGGTTCTTGAAGTCTTATCAATGTTTATACTTACTGAAAATTTGAAAATGTGTACTACAGTTTAACTTTTTCATTTAGAATATCCTTTAGTTTCCCTTGATACAATAAATAGTGTTGAATTTGTTGTCTTTTTTTATTCCATTTGTTACAAATCACTGCAATTTTCTTCTCTAAATTAGATTCATGAATCTCTCATTTTTGTGGAGATCAAGAGATGCATAATGATACAGAAAGTTCACTGTTACATTATTGATTCGTTGTTGCTTGATGAAGTGTTTTATGGCACAAAGCAGCTAGGCTATCTGCACCAAACATCTGGTAAAAAGTTAAAAGTAAATTTAGTAAAATTCATAAAAGGAAATTAAGGTAAAACAAAACAAAGTTAAAAAAAACAACATAAATAGCATAAAACCAATGTTTACATCTAGTCTACAAAGTCAAGAAAAAATTACAGAAATTTAAGTTGTAAAGGACTTTCTGTAGTGTAACTGTAATAATGATAACTCACCAGGAAGACTAACAGGTAAGTACAAAAACCACCATCAGTCACCTGATATAATAATACCTTGCCAGGATGACTAATGGGTAGTTCGAACAGCAGCGTTAGTCACCTGAAGTTGGCCTTTCCAGTCCTAGCATCGAGTTATTTCATGTTAGGCCAGTTTCTAATTTTAAATTGAACTAGATGATTTTAAAAGGGAACCACATTAAAAGGTGTAATGTAGAAATTAAAAAGATTAATGACCTTTAGAAAACTAAAAACATTACCAAGGTGGACAGTGTCACCATCACTGTCTAACATTATGGACAAACCTTGGGACAGAACATGTTTAAAATGGTGCCGTTGTTGAGAGTCATAACAATGACAAGAAAGTAAAATGTGGCTTATTGTAATTTGAGTGTTACACAAACTACACACTGGTGCATCAGTCCCAGATAAAAGCAAATGATGAGTTAAAAAACTGTGACCAATGCGTAGTCTAGTTAGAACAACTTACTCTCTTCAACCCTGACGCAAGCAAGACGACTAAAGTCCAATATAATGTTTTATTTGGAAAAGCTTGTTTTCGTGTTGCTAACTCCAAGTCAACTGCCAGCTGGCACAGAGATGAGTCTTGAATACAGGACCATAGTCTATGTATGGGACAGGTACAGTGGTGATAGAGCCAGAGCAGATAGACTTAGCTGCAGTGTCAGCAAGCTCATTCCCATGAATACCAAAGTGGCCTGGTATCCAGAAAAACTGGATAGAAGTAGATGTTAAAGAGAAATGGGCCAGTGGTTTTGAATATCAGCAAGAACAGGGTGTAAATTAACTTGAAGCAATTCCAGGTCCAGTAGAGAACTATGCGAGTCAGTATAAATAGTGCAGTTTGACTACTGCTTAACTTCTATGTGATCCAGGGCAAGGGAAATAGCATACAGTTCAGCAGTAAACACAGAAGCTGTAGTGGGGATTCTGTGTGCAACCACCGAACCACAACAATCCATGGCAGAGCCAACACAGTCACCTGATTTTGAACCATCTATATAAATAGGAATGCAAGGATGGTTCAAAAGATGTTCAGCAAATTGCAGATAATATTTCCAATCAGGAGTGTCAACTTTTCTCAGATGATTTAAAGATAAGTCACAATTAAGAAATGTAAGAAGCCATGGTAGGATCGGCTAACCAGTGGATACAGCAATGTTTATTGAGAACAGACCCAATTCATCTAACTGTACCTGATATGAATGCCAAAAGGAGCAATGGCAAACCATCTGGTCTGAAAAAGCATGGCCCAACAAGGAAGGAAAACAAAACCCCAGATGAGATGCTTTGGTAAGGAACAAAGTATCAAAGCATATTGTAAAGACAGTTGCAAACAATGGAGGTGCAAAAAGGTTCATGAGACTCTATGTATAAGCTCTGAACTGGGAAAGTGCTGAAAGCCCCAGTGCAGAGCCAAAGACCTCAATGATGAATAGGATCTAGCATCTTTAAGGCCAAAGGTCAGCCAGAGTTATAGTTCAATAATCCACAGTCAAGTTGCGACTAATAAGAGCACTACATATCTTTAGCAGAGAACGTCGATCTGCTGCCCAAGTGGTGGAAGAGAGGACACAGAGGATGTTCCGTGCTCTTATACATTTGACCCATGTGTGGTGTAAAGGTCAGCATACAGGCAAAGATAAGTTCCAAGAACCTTGTCTCAGGGACCACAGACAGCACAACTTCACTGATATGGAGTTCAGGATCAGGTTGAATACACTTCTGACAATTTTGTTTAAGATCCAGTACTTACACTGTTGACAAGTTTGATCAGATTCAGTACTTACACTGATGACAAGATTGATCATATTCAGTACTTACACTGATGACAAGTTGGATCAGATTCAGTACTTACACTGATGACAAGTTTGATCAGTACTTACACTGATGACAAGTATCTTACACTTAATGACAAGTTGGATCAGATTCAGTACTTACACTGATGACAAGTTGGATCAGATCCAGTACTTACACTGTACTTGGATCACACTGATGACAAGTTTGATCAGATCCAGTACTTACACTGCTGATCTCGGTAACACAGTGATCTAACGAAATAGAAATAACTTTGTTTATATCATTATGTAGAATGATATGGCTTTACCATCTTTACCAAATAATCCAAAACACACATCTGACAATATAAAATATCACAAGTATTTTGTTCAAATGTTGCTTATTTCATTACCAACAGGTAATTTTAACATGGTAACAAAACTAACATGCCAGCCAGCCATGGTAACAAAACTAATGTTTTAATGAACGTTTATTGTTATCCAAATCAGATATGTGATGATTGGACTTATGATCTGAAATTGATTATCCAAGCTCACACTATATCCACTAGATTTGCATAAGCTTCTCTCACTTGCCTCTTTTAAAGTCAATCACAGCATTTAAAGTATTTCAAGTTGTTTGTGAACAATGTCCAGACCTCAGTAAAGAAATATCGATGCTTTACCACTTGAAAAACCATCAGAAGCTTTTAGTTGAATTTTATTCAGTTTGTTTAAAGTTAGGCACAAAACTAAACAATGAGATATGTTTGCTCTTCCTTCCATGGGTATTCAAACCGGTTTCTAGCAATGTAAGTCCGAACACATAGTGCTGTGAATTTTATTCAGTGATTTGGAAAGTTACAATATGTCAGCATTCTAATAACATTCAATTATTAATACTTTAAACAACAGGCATAATTCATGTTGTGGTTCCACAAGGTAAACAATCTTTTAAAAACCTGAGAAATAAAAAATAAACACATATGTACACAGAAAGTGAAGCCATTTTTATATCAATAAAAACCAAAACTAAAATTACTGTAAGAAGAGTACTAGAGAATAGTGAGTGTTTAATTTCAAAGAGTGAAAATTTACTTATCTATAAATTCAAATATTGAATTACACCATTAAAAGGACAGAAAACGAACCAGATTCATATGAAACAGTTGTCATAAACAAACACTGTCTTTTCACTTTACCAATACTGAAGTAAAAAATGGTTAACACTTAACAATATAATCATGAAGAACTTAACAATCATTAAATATTAAGTCATGAAATAATACAAATAATACCACCAACACTAAGCAGTCTTGTTTATCCAGAAATAAGCCCTTCTTCAATGAAAATATTATCAACAATCTTTAACACTATATACAAACACTGTTCTTAGTTCATATCCTAAGTCTTTCTTCTCTCATAGGGTCTCATGTAGAGGTTTACAGAAAAGTCAAAAAATTTCCAGTTAACTTAATAACTGACTGATTTATATTATAAGCTCACTGTACACAAGGACGACATTAACCAGTTTCACGTGTAAAAGTTACTTACATTTTACATGCAGACGTAAACTATTTACTTTAGTTTTTTGTGCTGTCGGGTTATCGATGGATCAATTTTAAGTTTATGGACTTATAACACTAAAATCCATGGTTCTATTCCCTATGTTGATCAATATTTGAGGCTTCAGCTGCTTATGAAGTAGTTTTAATGTCATAAATCACAATCGATTCAAACCAGACCTACACCTCTTCACAGATGCTTATCTTTCTGGTTGTGGTACATCTCTGAATAGCTATCTCACCTCAGACATTTGGACCAGCATAAGCAATTCCTCCACATCAGTGTGCTCGACCTTTATTCTATCAAATGGAGATGTTTGCATTTCTTACCAATGCTAGTAGATGGTTTGATTATTATCCATTCTGACAATTTCATGGTGGTTTTATATATCAATAATAGAGTAAGTACCAGATCTTTAACTCTTTATTTTTAAACACTCGACCTCATAAACATCTGTCCAGTGAATTTGCTTTATATATTATAATGTATTAAGAGTGATGTACCTCATAGTAAACCATCTGTACCCTCTTCCACCTATTAAACAGCCACTTCACTCACAAGTTTCCTGATGTGTATGCTTTGTTTTGGATACTTACGACTTCTTTTCTCATCAGTCATGAAGATTCATGAGTACAAATGGAGCTAGCAAACATGGAATTAACATCACTCTCCTATTGGTAGAGAGAGGGCCTTTACTGCACAGTAACATCATTATCCAATAATATAATTCATGAGAACTTACGAAAGTTTAGGTAGGAGTTGCCTGAAAGCTAGTGTCATGCAAATACTTAAGGAAGATGCTAACAGAAGATAGAATCTTTCTCTGAAATGCTAGGTATCTAATTGAAAAAAATTTTTATGTAAGAAAATGTTAACTTTCCAAAATCAGATCTGTGGTGACTAACCAGCAGGAGATAATACAAGGGGGGGATCCCATCTTCTCCTTTACATTTGATGATGTGTTAAAATCTTCCTTTTTGTTCTTTTATGTTTTGCATGTTGTTTGTTAGTGTTTCCTTTATTATATAGTTGTTAATTAACTAAAGTTTCAAAATTCACTCCAGATGAAAATGAATCTTGAATTTCATATGAATTTTAATACCCTTTTCACTGAGGAGAATTTTCAAAACATTTCTCAACGAAGCTGAATTTTCTTCCTTTTATTTTAGGTTGATCCACTTCTGATCTGTCTTATAGTGAAGTTATTTCTATTTTGAAAGTCATGTCTATGACGGAAGTCCCTATACCTTTGACTCAAACTTACTTTCATACATGTTACTGAGTATGATTGAATTAATGGAAGATTTCTGTAGGTTCACTGAAATTCTCTATCAATCCCTATCTATTCTACAAGATTCTTTGTATCAGTTGAATACTCAACGTCTGTATACATTTACCATTTATCTAAGAACGAAAAGCCTCTCTTTTTGGGTCTTTGTACCACATCCTTCAGCTCAGATGGTAAATTAATTTATTCAGGATTATACCAAGTTATCCACATACCTGCCTATTTCCACACATTAAAATTATATAGATATGATGAAAAATCATACCTACAGCTACAGAACAACTTATTAGACATTGATTTTCTCAGACAATTATCATAAACTCTTGCATTTCAAAGTTTCCAACATCAGTTTAGGGTTTAATAAACAATACCATAATAAACAGAAAAAAATTTAAACAAAAAATTACTGGTGATGAAAAATGAATTAAGAAGTGTCATGAGATAAAAGTAAAGATAAAGAATGGAACATAGCTGTGAAATGATGTCCACATTATGAGAGAAGATACAGAATGGAACATAGCTGAGAAATGATGACCACATTATGAGAGAAGGTACAGAATGGAGCATAGCTGTGAAATGATGTACACATAATGAGAGGATGGCTGAATACTGTCAAGAGGAAACAAAGTTGACAAAGCCTTATGTAGTAGATGGAAATAAATAAACAAGTTAAATTTCTCATTGAAAACGGGAGATGAAAGAGATTAAAACCATAGGAAATAAAGTTGTAGGCTGCATAATGAAAATCACTAATATATGAAAATAGGCTGTTACGTCATCAACATGTAACTACTTTACCTAGTCACTGTTGAGATTTGACTTATGTGAGGTAGTTCTTCCATCACAATAGAGACAGAAATAGTAATACCAGCTTGTAAGTTCATAAGCTTTAAAATATAAGTCAAAAAACCAAAGTAAGTCTCTATCATTTAAAAATGCATCTTTCGAATGCAGAACTATATAGGGAGCTAACAATTCGGGAGGTGGTGTCCACTCTAACTGTTAGAAAGCAAATGTATCATCCCACTTTTGCTACTCTCTTGCTTTACATGTGACTTTTGAACTAGCTGCACATGTACTTTCCATTCCTATATCCTTTTTCCTTTGTTCCATATCAGAGAAAATTATAACTGGCTGAGTATTCCATAATCTACAAAATCCTACTGATTATTTTGTGAAAGAATTGGTTTTAAAAGGAATTTGACCAACCAAATAATAATAGTTGACTAAAGAACCCTCATCATACTTTCTCCAGCTGGTTTATTCCTGGGAGATCTGGTACGGAAAAAGAGATGGACCAGTCTAGGTGTATTGGTAAATAAGATAAACCAGACAGCATATCTACAGTTAAGAATGTCATACTCATTTTTACATACAATTTAGTGACCTAGACTTTCAAGATGGAAGAATAATATACCTGGTTAGTGTGTTTTCTCACAAGTTTATTCCTCTTTCAAAAACAACATTCCAACCAAATTCTTTAGACACTTTCCGAGGACTGCTTGTCTGGGTTCCTGAACCAAATCAATGTGAGATCCCCAGTGACATTCCTGTTGTTACGTTAGTTTCAGTAAGATATCGAATCAATGTTAATATTTTCTTACAGTGAAAACATAATTCTGACAGATACTATACTCTCCTCACACTTCTGGTGCTTCTTTTCTGACTAATACAGAACTGAAGAATGTGAACTACAGTAAATAGGAAGTTAGCTGTGATAGTGGTGTGTGTTTTAGTGATGAGTTGTTCTTGGACATTTACATGCTACAACGCAGCTGAATCACATTGAAACGTAAAGTAGGTGGGAGTTTCAAGACTAGAAGACAGTATAAACATTTTCACTCTTTGAAGGTTGCAATGAACAATACAAATTCTTGTTGAAAATAGTATGAAAACTGATATTTTAGGGTATGTACAGTGATATGATATAACTTCCTATGTATACATACACATAAACCATCAGTTATAAATATAACTAGAAAAATAAAACTGAATATAACACATGGCAACTGATAGTGTACTTAATATTTAAAATTAATTTATAAATAAAATCAGGTATAATAACTTTATATCAAACACAAAATATCTAAATAAAAATGTTGTTGAATAACTTGTTGAAAAAATATGTCAAGGAATAAATATTTTTGCAAGTATAACATTATACAACATGAAATTATATTGTGTGTGTGTTATTATAACATTAAACAACATGAAATTATATTGTGTGTGTGTTATTATAACATTATATAACATTAAATTATATTGTGTGTGTTATTATAACATTATATAACATTAAATTATATTGTGTGTGTGTTATTATAACATTAAACAACATGAAATTATATTGTGTGTGTGTTTTATTATATTACATTATATAACATTAAATTATATTGTGTGTGTGTGTTATTTGTAATAAAGCCATATCGAGCTATCTAACATATTCACTGAGGACAATGAAAACCCTGATTTTATCGTTGTAATTCTGTAGTAAAGTGCTGTACCACCCTGAGTTTCCAAGAATTTCCAAGTATGTCAGAGTTTTAAGTATTTTAATCTAACCTAGACTGTGCTAACGTATCTACTTAAATAGATGTTACAAACTTGGGACTTCCTAATAGAGCCACAAGTCTTTTCATGTGTTATTACTGATATAGTCACTAATATGGTTGCCTTTAAACTTTACTCATCTTGGCTCATTTATTGTAGACGATATTTAAGTCATGGTGTGAGGATGCTTTCTCGGTAAACACAGATGAATTCCTTTTAGATGGACCAAAATTATCAAGAGGTTTTTCAGAGATGTCACAGAAAATTAAAGTATATCTAAGGGTAAAAATGTAGTACTACTTAGTTACACAGTTTATCACATCACTCTAAATAAAAAAACATCACTGGAGAACACAAGTTCCACAAAATATACTTTGAACTTTAAATATGAACAATTAATGTGGACTTAAATCGAGAGGTAAAAAATGTAAAAACATGTACAAATTACACGGTTAGCAATTAAGTAATAAAGATATCTCATGAAGAAAACATCAGTACTTATTAAAAACTAGATTTATTTTAATATGTTAAATATCATGAGATCAGTTAAAATAAACTATGAAGTTTAAAACATATTATATTCAATTTTTACAGACTTATCACTGAGAAAGAGAATATGTTTTGGAATAAATTATCTATCACACGTGTCCATCATGTCTTAGTTGTGTACAGTTTCAAAAATTAATGTTTTCATTCTTTATCGTACAATAAATTACTTGATTAAATATCTCTATAAATGATTCCTTTTTAGTGAATATTTGTTAGCGCTCGTAAAAAGTTTATCATACCATATTTTACTTCGTCTTTCATTATATTTTAATTTTTTACATAATTTTCTTTTATTCTTACCTATCAATTTAATTGTAATGAGACGTATCTAATATTCATACAATAAACAATATTTAACAGTTTTACAGACATTTCAGTTTGAATAGTTTGATCTAAAACAGCTTCGTTTTTTTTTAAATAATTTCCAACCTATAAATGAGACATCAAGACTGACATTAGATCTAATAAACATTTGGCCTCGTTTTTTGAATAAATTTGGTATTAACTGAAATGTCATATTTTGTTACTAGTTTCTGCCAAATGTTTGTTATATTTCTGCTAATATCGGGAATATATGATATGCAACAGTATATGGTTTCATGATTTTTTGATTTGTGAGGTACATTTACTTTTGTTGGTTGATTTTGCTTTATGTTTAGGTGTGTGTGTATAATATTTAACTACGGTTTGTGGAGGAAACTTGTTGATGAAGTATTGTTTTATTTTGTCTAATTCATTATTAATTTTATCTGGTGAGCATATTTTGTTTCTTAGTGTGTTGAGTTTTGTTTTGTTTCATGTGCTGAGTTCAAGAATGTATAGTCCAGTATGGGTGATTTTTCAGTGGATTTCTGTTTTAAATTGCGTGTCAGTTCTTGTAATTTTGAGGTTAAATATGATATTTGATTGCTTTCTTTCTATTCACATGTGAAGTTAATGTTGGGATATATAGAGTTAATGTGATTGAAAAAAATTAAGTGTGTGTTGTGTGGATGTGAATCTCACAATTGTGTCATCAACATATCTGTACCAGTTTAGTGGCGGATGTAATGCTGTGTTCATTGTTTGTGTTTCAACTTGCGTCACACAAATATTGGCTAGAACTGGTGATACTGAGTTGCCCATGCTTAGGCGATTTGTTTGTATATAGTTGTGGTTGTTGAACATGAAGTTTGTCTTCATTGTGGTGAATTCTATGAGGGTTGTTGGGAATGTCTATTGATGAGTTAGGGTCTCAAATACAGAGTTCTAAGACTATCATACAGGCTTCAGCAGTTGGGACTTCTGTAAAGAGGGAAATAACATTGAAACTGGCCATTAAGGCTTTATGATTAAGTTAAGATTAGACTTGAAATTAAAAGTCTTTGATGAATGAGTTGGCTGATGTTACATATTTGGAGAATGCCCATGCTTTGTATTTACCAAGATTTTAATTAAACAATTCATATGTGGATGTTATTGGTCATAATGGATGATCTGGTTTAAGAGGTTTGGGGATGCCAAATATTTGTGGTGTGCATGAGTCGGTCTTGCATAGGTAGGAATAAAGTTTTTGAAACTGTGTTGGCTTTTTCATTTTTAGTAGTATTTTGTTCAGTTGCATTTCATGTGTCTTTGTTGGATTTGTGTGTATTGGTTTTAATTTGTTTGTGTCTGATAGGTTGTTCTTTATTTTTTGAATGTATTTATTCATGTTCATTATGACTATAACATTTCCTTTCTCTGCTTTTAAAATTTTTATGTTTTTGTCGTGTTTTAGGTTTTTAATGGAATTAATGTCTCTTTTTGTAAGATTGTTTTTAGCTTTCTGTTGTGAAATTATGTTGATGATTTTGCGAGAAAATTATTTGAAAAAATCTTTTAAAATGTTGTTTTTAGGTGTTTCTGGAAAATATAAATTTTTAATTTTTTGGGGAAGTTTGGCTGTTGAAAGTCAATAAAATTGTCAGAGTTGTCTTTCTGTTGGTTGTTTTCTGTGGAAAGTATCACAAGTTTTCTGGCTAGGTCTTCTAAACATGTTTTAATTTCTAATGTTGGACCTTAGAACCAACCTAGAAAATAGTTTTTTGGTAAAAACTAGTCGCAAAATATGACATTCCAGTTAATACCAAATTTATTCAAAAACCAAGCACAAATCTAAGTTCTATATTATGTAAAAACTACAATGACAAACACCACACCAATATTATTTATAAAATACAATGTGATAACTGCCACAACTTCTATATTGGAGAAACAAGTAGAAAAATGGAAACCACATTCAAAGAACACAAATAGTCACCTTCACACGTTTTCGAACACTGTAATTCAATCTTTGGCTTTCCTTCCATCCAACAGTTCCTCAACTGCAGAAGTAAAACCCTGGAATTTATTGTTCAACAGAACAGAATTATTATTATCAATTTCCTAAGTTTTAAGTCAAATAGTGTTCTTTCTGCCATCCTGAATGTCAATGTTAACTGATATATCTTTTCCATGTAAATGTTTAAGCTCCTCCTAAAATCTTACTGTCATTCTACACAGTCCACACTTTACCTGCCTCTTCTTTAATGAGGATACTCTCCAATTACAAATTCTACACACAAATTGCACATCTTCATTACTAGCTTCCTTCAAAATACCTGCCAGTCCAAAGCTCCCAAATGAAATCCCGTCATTGTGCTCGTCACATCTGACAAACTTTGAACGCTTGTCTCCAAGTCTTAACCGTTGTATTGATACTTGCAGCCTTACAGTTATCAATACTAATTACCATAATCTTTTGCTAACAGCTACTATTGAGCTTAACATTTAAGAATCAATTACATTATTTTTTTTATCATTACTCCTTCTTCACAATAACGTAATGAAGTTTAGCTATATAGAACTTTATAAATTAGTATAACTGACAACATACGTGAGGTTAATAACAACATATTTTTAGTCTGATTTATAATCTACTTATTTTTATAAGCTGGATCAAAACTAGCGATCTCACTTGAAGTAATAAAGTTAATTCTTAAAACACCAAAAGATATTAAAACTTTTAGAATAGGCTCGTTACAGTTAATCGAGTTCACTAATTTTTGCTGTAATAATAAAACACGAAGAGAAAAACAGTTTTAGTAAACTATATTTTAGATTATATTTACTTAATAAAAAAAATATATTTATCCTGTTCTACGATTTATCACAAGCTTATCTTTAACGAAGCCGAAAGTACCGTTACAATGTTAAGCCTATTTAAAAATTAAACCTTGTTGTAAAATCTACACATTTTAAATTTTAAGTTTAAATTGTGATCATCTTTCTTTCATTTACAAATCAGACTACATCTAGTTGTTATTTAACCCAAATGACTTCGAATTTTAATATCAAGATTAAATAACTCACAAATTTATAAGAGCGACCACTCTTACCCTGCATCTCAAAACTTAGATTTGATAATCAGCGTTAACATATAAAATATACATATATATTTGCTAGCATTTAAACGACAAAAAGCAACCTGAGCATTGAGAGAATTTTTGTTCAATCGGAAATTGGGAATGAACAGATTTAAATAATAACAAATGCAATGAAATGTACAAAATAACATTTGATATACACGTGTTAGAAAACTACTGTGAAGAAAGGCTCAAATTTAACAATAAACCATTAATATAATGATAAATATGAAATATTATTACTTCATCAGCTTTTATGTCCTTTCCAACAATATAGTAAGCTACTTTAGAAATACTCAACAATATACACCGTCTCTTAGGAATCAAACTATCACTGCACAAGTTTCGAACTCTGTGAAAAGTAATCCGACGCGAGTTCGCGCCCCCACGCGCTAAACATGCTCGCCCTCCCAGCCGTGGGGGTGTATAATGTGACGGTCAATCCCACTATTCGTTGGTAAAAAAAAGAGTAGCCCAAGAGTTGGCGGTGGGTGGTGATGACTAGCTGCCTTCCCTCTAGTCTTACACTGCTAAATTAGGGACGGCTAGCACAGATAGCCCTCTAGCTTTGTGCGAAATTCCAAAAACAAACAAACAAACAAACTCTGTGAAAAAAACAACTGCGGCGTATATTTCAAAATATTAATTTTACTAAAAGTAATTACAAAGGCTATTTGGAAGATCTGAGTTGACATAATAATGATGTCTATTCTGGAGTGTTTAACTCATGTATTTCTGTTGCTTCTAATATGCTGTTGGAGGAATATCTTAATCCTGGCTCTCTTTAGGTTTTTGATGGTAGCATCAATAATGGCTTCTATATGCTACTTAATTAAAGTAATGACGGCTTCCTGTAAATGTAAAACCACGGAAGATATGAAAGACGCTTTAAAGTATATGTCTAAAGAAATCTGTACGGATATCTTGATATATCTTATTATAGTTGTGGTAACTGTCCTATGGCGATTACATTACGTATCCATGATGAATATCGCAAGAAACCTGATTGACGTAGTTGTGGTGGTTCTCCTCATCTGTTTAATTATTTTAGCCATGACAAATGTACTAAAACATTCAAATAATGTCTTTTGGTTGGTTATCCTAAGTTGTTTCGTAAATATCATCCTGATGGTTCTCGGCAGATGTTTGACAAACATTATCATGATAGCAGTATTAATATGTTTAACTTCACTAATCATATTAATTGTTTTGATGCGTGAGACTAAAATGATAATGATAGATATCGAGAGATACTTAACTGTAAAGGTGATGATCAGTATCTTAGAGAAACTGATTAAAGTAATAATAATGATCTACACTCCAA
>NW_027467782.1:30419290-30507193 GCF_004210375.1 Tachypleus tridentatus
GTGACTAAAGTATAAACATTCTGTTGTTTCCATGTGATACTGAATGGACTAGGTATAAACATTTTTCTTGTTACTGTTTAGTGATACTGAGAAGGACTAGGAAAATATAATACATATATGTTCTTGTTACTGTAGTAATACTGTGAAGGACTAGGTATAAACATTCTGTTGTTACTGTAGGTAATACCGAAGTTGATCAGGTATAAAAACATTCTGTTGTTACTGTAGTAATACTGAAGGACTAGGTATATATGTTATGTTGTTATTGTAGTATCACTGGAGGACTAGGTATAAACATTCTGTTGTTACTGTAGTAACACTGAAGGATTAGGTATAACACATTCTGTTGTTACTGTAGTAATACTGAAGGACTAGGTATAAACATTCTGTTGTTATTGTAGTAACACTGAAGGACTAGGTATAAACATTCTGTTGTTACTGTAGTAATAATTGACTGACTAGGATAAAACATTCTTGTTACCGTAGTAATAATACTGAAGGACTAGGTATGTTCTGTTATTGTAGCATCACTGGAGGACTAGGTATAAACATTCTGTTGTTACTGTAGTAATACTGAAGGACCATTCAACATATATATGTTATGTTGTTATTGTAGCATCACTGGAGGACCAGGTATAAACATTCTGTTGTTACTGTAGTAATACTGGGAGGTATAAACATTCTGTTGTTACTGTAGTAATACTGAAGGACTAGGTATAAACATTCTGTTGTTACTGTATTGGAGGACTGTTACTGTAGTAATACTGGGACTAGGTAGGACTAGGTATAAACATTCTGTTGTTACTGTAGTAATACTGAAGGACTAGGTAGGTTACTGTATAAACATTCTGTTGTTACTGTAGTAATACTGGAGGACTAGGTATAAACATTCTGTTGTTACTGTAGTAATACTGAAGGACTAGGTATAAACATTCTGTTGTTACTGTAGCAATACTGAAGGACGAGGTATAAACATAGGTATAGGTATAAACATTCTGTTGTTACTGTAGCATCACTGGAGGACCAGGTATAAACATTCTGTTGTTACTGTAGCATCACTGGAGGACTAGGTATAAACATTCTGTTGTTACTGTAGTAATACTGAAGGACTAGGTATAAACATTCTGTTGTTACTGTAGTAATACTGAAGGACTAGGTATAAACATTCTGTTGTTACTGTAGTAATACTGAAGGACTAGGTATAAACATTCTGTTGTTACTGTAGTAATACTGAAGGACTAGGTATAAACATTCTGTTGTTACTGTAGTAATACTGAAGGACTAGGTATAAACATTCTGTTGTTACTGTAGTAATACTGAAGGACTAGGTATAAACATTCTGTTGTTACTGTAGCATCACTGGAGGACCAGGTATAAACATTCTGTTGTTACTGTAGTAATACTGGAGGACTAGGTATAAACATTCTGTTGTTACTGTAGTAATACTGAAGGACTAGGTATAAACATTCTGTTGTTACTGTAGTAATACTGAACGACTAGGTATAAACATTCTGTTGTTACTGTAGTAATACTGAAGGACTAGGTATAAACATTCTGTTGTTACTGTAGTAATACTGAAGGACTAGGTATAAACATTCTGTTGTTACTGTAGTAATACTGGAGGACTAGGTATAAACATTCTGTTGTTACTGTAGTAATACTGAAGGACAAGGTATATGGTTTTACTCATCATAATACTCTAAACTGAACAGAAACTGGTTAACCAGTGAATGGATATTTGCTGTAAAATTCTTATCAACGCTTGCCCTCGTACTCACTCACTTCTTTTTCTTTATCAGTAATCAACATGAACAAATATTTTTGTACAACTATCAATCAGGTAATTAGATAATTAGCTAAAATAATGCTGTCACACCTAATCGTCTAATAAATACTGACTGAATTAATTTATCTCGGTGTTTCTTAAGTTTATAAAACGTTTAACCTCATTCAGATAAGACATGAATAAATTGTTTATTTGGAAGATTTTACACTTACTTCAATAGCTCTTTGGATTTCTTTTCCATGTTGTTCTTTACCGTGTGTGATATCTTTTATGTTTACTAAACGCTAAAGTTTTCTTCATATGTCACTCCCATATACTAGTTACTTGACTTATTACATTACAACAATTTTGATAATTATCAAACAATTTATCTTTTCTATATACGATTTTTTTTTTCTCGTAACAATCATCAAAACTATATATGCAAAAATGGATCGTTTGGGTTGAGAAAATATTTTACATGAAAGAGCGAACTACGTCAGGTTCACAAAGAAAGAGGTAACTGACCGGTAATTTATTTATACAAATAAAATTATATATTCAAACATCTAACACCGTCCTCTATATTCCGACACTCAGTTACACAATCCCTTCCAAACATGTGGTCAGCTTCCGGTAAGTTACCTCTTTCTTTGTGAACGTGACGTTGTTCGCTCTTTCATGTAAAATATTTTCTCAACCCAAAAGAAACGTTTTTGCATATATAGTTCTCTACACGTGGGTTTTTATCGACATCACTAATCACCATAACTGTATTAAATAAAAAAAGTTATTACCTTAATTAATACGTAAAGTAAGATATATTGGACAGCTATCATGTTTTCTTTGATTATAAATTGGAGTGTAGTCATTATTATTACTTTAATCAGTTTCTCTAAGATACTGATCATCACCTTTTCAGTTAAGTATCTTTCGATATCTATCATTATCATTTTAGTCTCACGCATCAAAACAATTAATATGATTAGTGAAGTGAAACATATTAATACGGCTATCATGACAATGTTAGTCAAACATCTGCCGAGAACCATCAGGATGATATTTACGAAACAACTTAGGATAACCACCCAAAAGACATTATTTGAATGTTTTAGTACATTTGTCATGGCTAAGATAATCAAACAGATTAGGAGAACCACCACAACTACGATAATCAGGAATATTGCGATATTCATCATGGATACGTAATGTGATCGCCATAGGACAGTTACCACAACTATAATAAGATATATCAAGATGTCCGTACAGATTTCTTTAGACATATACTTTAAAGCGTCTTTCATATCTTCCGTGGTTTTACATTTACAGGAAGCCGTCATTACTTTAATTAAGTAGCATATAGAAGCCATTATTGATGCTACGATCAAAAACCTAAAGAGAGCCTGGATTAAGATATCCCTCCAACAGCATATTAGAAGCAACAGAAATACATGAGTTAAACACTCCAGAATAGACATCATTATTATGTTAACTCAGATCTTCCAAAGAGCCTTTGTAATTACTTTTAGTAAAATTAATATTTTGAAATATATGCCGCAGTTGTTTTTTTCACAGAGACTTCGAAACTTGTGTAGTGATAGTTTGGTTCCTAAGAGACGGTGTGTATTGTTGAGTATTTCTAAAGTAGCTTAGTATATTGTTGGAAAGGACATAAAAGCTGATGAAGTAATAATATTTCATATTTATCATTATATTAATGGTTTATTCTTATATTTGAGCCTTTCTTCACAGTAGTTTTTCTAACACGTGTGTATCAAATGTTATCTTGTACATTTATTTGCATTTGTTATTATTTAAATCTGTTCATTCTAAATTTCCGATTGAACAAAAATTCTCTGCTTTTTGTCGTTTAAATGCCATCAAATATATACGTATATTTTTGATGTTAACGCTGATCATCAAATCTGGGTTTTGAGATGCAGGTGGAGAGTGGTCGCTCTTATAAATTTGTGAGTTATTTAATCTTGATATTAAAATTCGAAGTCATTTGGGTTAAATAACAACTAGATATAGTCTGATTTGTAAATAAAAAAAGGATGGTCACAATTTAAACTGAAAATTTAAAATGTGTAGATTTTACAACAAGGTTTAATTTTTAAATAGGCTTAACATTGTAACGGTACTTTCGGCTTCGTTAAAGATAAGCTTGTGATAAATCGTAGAACAGGATAAATATATTTTTTTTATTAAGTAAATATAATCTAAAATATAGTTTACTAAAACTGTTTTTCTCTTCGTGTTTTATTATTACAGCAAAAATTAGTGAACTCGATTAACTGTAACGAGCCTATTCTAAAAGTTTTAATATCTTTTGGTGTTTTAAGAATTAACTTTATTACTTCAAGTGAGATCGCTAGTTTTGATCCAGCTTATAAAAATAAGTAGATTATAAATCAGACTAAAAATATGTTGTTATTAACCTCACGTATGTTGTCAGTTATACTAATTTATAAAGTTCTATATAGCTAAACTTCATTAAGTTATTGTGAAGAAGGAGTAGTGATAAAAAAAATAATGTAATTGATTCTTAAATGTTAAGCTCAATAGTAGCTGTAAGCTAAAGATTATGGTAATTAGTATTGATAACTGTAAGGCTGCAAGTATCAGTACAATGGTTAAGACTAGGAGACAAGCATTCAAAGTTTGCCAGATGTAACGAGCACAATGAGGGGATTTCATTTGGGAGCTTTGGACTGGCAGGTATTTTGAAGGAAGCTAGTAATGAAGATGTGCAATTTATGTGTAGAATTTGTAAATTGGAGATTATCGTCATTAAAGAAGAGACAGGTAAAGTGCAGACTGTGGAGAATGACAGTAAGATTTCAGGAGGAGCTTAAACATTTACATGGAAAAGATATATCAGTTAACATTGACATTCAGGATGGCAGAAAGAACACTATTTGATTTAAAAGTTAGGAAATTGATCATAATAATTCTGTTTTGTTGAACAATAAATTCCAGGGTTTTACTTCTGCAGTTGAGGAACTGTTGGATGGAAGGAAAGCCAAAGATTGAATTACAGTGTTCGAAAACGTGTGGAGGTGACTATTTGTGTTCTTTGAATGTGGTTTCCATTTTTCTCCTTGTTTCTCCAATATAGAAGTCATGGCAGTTATCACATTGTATTTAATAAATAATATTGGTGTGGTGTTTGTCATTGTAGTTTTTACATAATATAAAACTTAGATTTGTGCTTGGTTTTTGAATAAATTTGGTATTAACTGGAATGTCATATTTTGTGACTAATTTTTGCCAAAAAACTATTTTCTAGGTTGGTTCTAAGGTCCAACATTAGAAATTAAAACATGTTTAGAAGACCTAGCCAGAAAACTTGTGATACTTTCAACAGAAAGACAACTCTGACAATTTTATCAGTTCTAGCCAATATTTGTATGATGCAAGTTGAAACACAAACAATGAACACAGCATTACATCCGCCACTAAACTGGTACAGATATGTTGATGACACAATTGCGAGATTCACATGCACACAACACACACTTAATTTTTTTCAATCACATTAACTCTATATATCCCAACCCAACATTAACTTCACATGTGAATAGAAAGAAAGCAATCAAATATCATTTTTAACCTCAAAATTACAAGAACTGACACGCAATTTAAAACAGAAATCCACTGAAAAATCACCCATACTGGACTATACATTCCTTGGAACTCAGCACATGAAACAAAACAAAAACTCAACACACTAAGAAACCAAATATGCTCACCAGATAAAATTAATAATGAATTAGACAAAATAAAACAATACTTCATCAACAAGTTTCCTCCACAAACCGTAGTTAAATATTATACGCACACACCTAAACATAAAGCAAAATTAACCAACAAAAGTAAATACACCTCACAAATCAAAAAATCATGAAACCATATACTGTTGCATATCGTATATTCCCGATATTAGCAGAAATATAACCAACATTTGGCAAAAACTAGTAACAAAATATGACATTTCAGTTAATACCAAATTTATTCAAAAACCAGGCCAAATGTTTATTAGAATGTCAGTCTTGATGTCTCATTTACGGGTTGGAAATTCTTTAAAAAAAAACGAAGCTGTTTTAGATCAAACTATTCAAACTGAAATGTCTGTAAAACTGTTAAATATTGTTTATTGTATAAATATTAGATAAGTCTCATTACAAGTTAAATTGATAGGTAAGAATAAAAGAAAATTATATAAAAAATTAAAATATAATGAAAGACGAAGTAAAATATGGTATGATAAACTTTTTACGAGCTAACAAATATTCACTAAAAAGGAATCATTTATAGAGATATTTAATCAAGTAATTTATTGTACGATAAAGAATGAAAACATTAATTTTTGAAACTGTACACAACTAAGACATGATGGACACGTGTGATAGATAATTTATTCCAAAACATATTCTCTTTCTCAGTGATAAGTCTGTAAAAATTGAATATAATATGTTTTAAACTTCATAGTTTATTTTAACTGATCTCATGATATTTAACATATTAAAATAAATCTAGTTTTAATAAGTACTGATGTTTTCTTCATGAGATATCTTTATTACTTAATTGCTAACCGTGTAATTTGTACATGTTTTTACATTTTACCTCTCGATTTAAGTCCACATTAATTGTTCATATTTAAAGTTCAAAGTATATTTTGTGGAACTTGTGTTCTCCAGTGATGTTTTTTTATTTAGAGTGATGTGATAAACTGTGTAACTAAGTAGTACTACATTTTACCCTTAGATATACTTTAATTTTCTGTGACATCTCTGAAAAACCTCTTGATAATTTTGGTCCATCTAAAAGGAATTCATCTGTGTTTACCGAGAAAGCATCCTCACACCATGACTTAAATATCGTCTACAATAAATGAGCCAAGATGAGTAAAGTTTAAAGGCAACCATATTAGTGACTATATCAGTAATAACACATGAAAAGACTTGTGGCTCTATTAGGAAGTCCCAAGTTTGTAACATCTATTTAAGTAGATACGTTAGCACAGTCTAGGTTAGATTAAAATACTTAAAAACTCTGACATACTTGGAAATTCTTGGAAACTCAGGGTGGTACAGCACTTTACTACAGAATTACAACGATAAAATCAGGGTTTTCATTGTCCTCAGTGAATATGTTAGATAGCTCGATATGGCTTTATTACAAAATAACACAAACACACAATATAATTTAATGTTGTAAAAACACACACACAATATAATTTCATGTTGTAAAAACACACACACAATATAATTTAATGTTATATAATGTTATAATAACACACACACAATATAATTTCATGTTGTTTAATGTTATAATAACACACACACAATATAATTTCATGTTGTTTAATGTTATAATAACACACACACAATATAATTTAATGTTATATAATGTTATAATAACACACACAATATAATTTCATGTTGTATAATGTTATACTTGCAAAAATATTTACTCCTCGACATATTTTTTCAACAAGTTATTCAACAACATTTTTATTTGGATATTTTGTGTTTGATATAAAGTTATTATACCTGATTTTATTTATAAATTAATTTTAAATATTAAGTACACTATCAGTTGCCATGTGTTATATTCAGTTTTATTTTTCTAGTTATATTTATAACTGATGGTTTATGTGTATGTATACATATGAAGTTATATCATATCACTGTACATACCCTAAAATATCAGTTTTCATACTATTTTCAACAAGAATTTGTATTGTTTATTGCAACCTTCAAAGAGTGAAAATGTTTATACTGTCTTCTAGTCTTGAAACTCCCACCTACTTTACGTTTCAATGTGATTCAGCTGCGTTGTAGCATGTAAATGTCCAAGAACAACTTATCACTAAAACACACACCACTATCACAGCTATCTTCCTGTTTACTGTAGTTCACATTCTTCAGTTTTGTATTAGTCAGAAAAGAAGCACCAGAAGTGTGAGGAGAGTATAGTATCTGTCAGAATTATGTTTTCACTGTAAGAAAATATTAACATTGATTCGATATCTTACTGAAACTAACGTAACAACAGGAATGTCACTGGGGATCTCACATTGATTTGGTTTAGGAACCCAGACAAGCAGTCCTCGGAAAGTGTCTAAAGAATTTGGTTGGAATGTTGTTTTTGAAAGAGGAATAAACTTGTGAGAAAACACACTAACCAGGTATATTATTCTTCCATCTTGAAAGTCTAGGTCACTAAATTGTATGTAAAAATGAGTATGACATTCTTAACTGTAGATATGCTGTCTGGTTTATCTTATTTACCAATACACCTAGACTGGTCCATCTCTTTTTCCGTACCAGATCTCCCAGGAATAAACCAGCTGGAGAAAGTATGATGAGGGTTCTTTAGTCAACTATTATTAACTAATTCCCTCACAAAATAATCAGTAGGATTTTGTAGATTATGGAATACTCAGCCAGTTATAATTTTCTCTGATATGGAAAAAAGGATATAGGAATGGAAAGTACATGTGCAGCTAGTTCAAAAGTCACATGTAAAGCAAGAGAGTAGCAAAAGTGGGATGATACATTTGCTTTCTAACAGTTAGAGTGGACACCACCTCCCGAATTGTTAGCTCCCTATATAGTTCTGCATTCGAAAGATGCATTTTTAAATGATAGAGATTTACTTTGGTTTTTGACTTATATTTTAAAGCTTATGAACTTACAAGCTGGTATTACTATTTCTGTCTCTATTGTGATGGAAGAACTACCTCACATAAGTCAAATCTCAACAGTGACTAGGTAAAGTAGTTACATGTTGATGACGTAACAGCCTATTTTCATATATTAGTGATTTTCATTATGCAGCCTACAACTTTATTTCCTATGGTTTTAATCTCTTTCATCTCCCGTTTTCAATGAGAAATTTAACTTGTTTATTTATTTCCATCTACTACATAAGGCTTTGTCAACTTTGTTTCCTCTTGACAGTATTCAGCCATCCTCTCATTATGTGTACATCATTTCACAGCTATGCTCCATTCTGTACCTTCTCTCATAATGTGGTCATCATTTCTCAGCTATGTTCCATTCTGTATTTTCTCTTTTTATGTGGACATCATTTCACAGCTATGTTCCATTCTTTATCTTTACTTTTATCTCATGACACTTCTTAATTCATTTTTATCACCAGTAATTTTTTGTTTAAATTTTTTTCTGTTTATTATGGTATTGTTTATTAAACCCTAAACTGATGTTGGAAACTTTGAAATGCAAGAGTTTATGATAATTGTCTGAGAAAATCAATGTCTAATAAGTTGTTCTGTGGCTGTAGGTATGATTTTTCATCATATCTATATAATTTTAATGTGTGGAAATAGGCAGGTATGTGGATAACTTGGTATAATCCTGAATAAATTAATTTACCATCTGAGCTGAAGGATGTGGTACAAAGACCCAAAAAGAGAGGCTTTTCGTTCTTAGATAAATGGTAAATGTATACAGACGTTGAGTATTCAACTGATACAAAGAATCTTGTAGAATAGATAGGGATTGATAGAGAATTTCAGTGAACCTACAGAAATCTTCCATTAATTCAATCATACTCAGTAACATGTATGAAAGTAAGTTTGAGTCAAAGGTATAGGGACTTCCATCATAGACATGACTTTCAAAATAGAAATAACTTCACTATAAGACAGATCAGAAGTGGATCAACCTAAAATAAAAGGAAGAAAATTCAGCCTCGTTGAGAAATGTTTTGAAAATTCTCCTCAGTGAAAAGGGTATTAAAATTCATATGAAATTCAAGATTCATTTTCATCTGGAGTGAATTTTGAAACTTTAGTTAATTAACAACTATATAATAAAGGAAACACTAACAAACAACATGCAAAACATAAAAGAACAAAAAGGAAGATTTTAACACATCATCAAATGTAAAGGAGAAGATGGGATCCCCCCCTTGTATTATCTCCTGCTGGTTAGTCACCACAGATCTGATTTTGGAAAGTTAACATTTTCTTACATAAAAATTTGTTTCAATTAGATACCTAGCATTTCAGAGAAAGATTCTATCTTCTGTTAGCATCTTCCTTAAGTATTTGCATGACACTAGCTTTCAGGCAACTCCTACCTAAACTTTCGTAAGTTCTCATGAATTATATTATTGGATAATGATGTTACTGTGCAGTAAAGGCCCTCTCTCTACCAATAGGAGAGTGATGTCAATTCCATGTTTGCTAGCTCCATTTGTACTCATGAATCTTCATGACTGATGAGAAAAGAAGTCGTAAGTATCCAAAACAAAGCATACACATCAGGAAACTTGTGAGTGAAGTGGCTGTTTAGTAGGTGGAAGAGGGTACAGATGGTTTACTATGAGGTACATCGCTCATAATACATTATAATATATAAAGCAAATTCACTGGACAGATGTTTATGAGGTCGAGTGTTTAAAAATAAAGAGTTAAAGATCTGGTACTTACTCTATTATTGATATATAAAACCACCATGAAATTGTCAGAATGGATAATAATCAAACCATCTACTAGCATTGGTAAGAAATGCAAACATCTCCATTTGATAGAATAAAGGTCGAGCACACTGATGTGGAGGAATTGCTTATGCTGGTCCAAATGTCTGAGGTGAGATGGCTATTCAGAGATGTACCACAACCAGAAAGATAAGCATCTGTGAAGAGGTGTAGGTCTGGTTTGAATCGATTGTGATTTATGACATTAAAACTACTTCATAAGCAGCTGAAGCCTCAAATATTGATCAACATAGGGAATAGAACCCTGGATTTTAGTGTTAAGTCCATAAACTTAAAATTGATCCATCGATAACCCGACAGCACAAAAAACTAAAGTAAATAGTTTACGTCTGCATGTAAAATGTAAGTAACTTTTACACGTGAAACTGGTTAATGTCGTCCTTGTGTACAGTGAGCTTATAATATAAATCAGTCAGTTATTAAGTTAACTGGAAATTTTTTTTACTTTTTCTGTAAACCTCTACATGAGACCCTATGAGAGAAGAGAAGACTTAGGATATGAACTAAGAACAGTGTTTGTATATAGTGTTAAAGATTGTTGATAATATTTTCATTGAAGAAGGGCTTATTTCTGGATAAACAAGACTGCTTAGTGTTGGTGGTATTATTTGTATTATTTCATGACTTAATATTTAATGATTGTTAAGTTCTTCATGATTATATTGTTAAGTGTTAACCATTTTTTACTTCAGTATTGGTAAAGTGAAAAGACAGTGTTTGTTTATGACAACTGTTTCATATGAATCTGGTTCGTTTTCTGTCCTTTTAATGGTGTAATTCAATATTTGAATTTATAGATAAGTAAATTTTCACTCTTTGAAATTAAACACTCACTATTCTCTAGTACTCTTCTTACAGTAATTTTAGTTTTGGTTTTTATTGATATAAAAATGGCTTTACTTTCTGTGTACATATGTGTTTATTTTTTATTTCTCAGGTTTTTAAAAGATTGTTTACCTTGTGGAACCACAACATGAATTATGCCTGTTGTTTAAAGTATTAATAATTGAATGTTATTAGAATGCTGACATATTGTAACTTTCCAAATCACTGAATAAAATTCACAGCACTATGTGTTCGGACTTACATTGCTAGAAACCGGTTTGAATACCCATGGAAGGAAGAGCAAACATATCTCATTGTTTAGTTTTGTGCCTAACTTTAAACAAACTGAATAAAATTCAACTAAAAGCTTCTGATGGTTTTTCAAGTGGTAAAGCATCGATATTTCTTTACTGAGGTCTGGACATTGTTCACAAACAACTTGAAATACTTTAAATGCTGTGATTGACTTTAAAAGAGGCAAGTGAGAGAAGCTTATGCAAATCTAGTGGATATAGTGTGAGCTTGGATAATCAATTTCAGATCATAAGTCCAATCATCACATATCTGATTTGGATAACAATAAACGTTCATTAAAACATTAGTTTTGTTACCATGGCTGGCTGGCATGTTAGTTTTGTTACCATGTTAAAATTACCTGTTGGTAATGAAATAAGCAACATTTGAACAAAATACTTGTGATATTTTATATTGTCAGATGTGTGTTTTGGATTATTTGGTAAAGATGGTAAAGCCATATCTTTCTACATAATGATATAAACAAAGTTATTTCTATTTCGTTAGATCACTGTGTTACCGAGATCAGCAGTGTACGTACTGGATCTGATCAAACTTGTCATCAGTGTGAGTACTTGAGATCTCACCAAACTTGTCATTAGTGTAAGTACTGGAGCTGATCAAACATGTCATCAGTGTAAGTACTGAATCTGATCCAACTTGTCATCAGTGTAAGTACTGAATATGATCAATCTTGTCATCAGTGTAAGTACTGAATCTGATCAAACTTGTCAACAGTGTAAGTACTGGATCTTAAACAAAATTGTCAGAAGTGTATTCAACCTGATCCTGAACTCCATATCAGTGAAGTTGTGCTGTCTGTGGTCCCTGAGACAAGGTTCTTGGAACTTGTCTTTGCCTGTATGCTGACCTTTACACCACACATGGGTCAAATGTATAAGAGCACGGAACATCCTCTGTGTCGTCTCTTCCACCACTTGGGCAGCAGATCGACGTTCTCTGCTAAAGATATGTAGTGCTCTTATTAGTCGCAACTTGACTGTGGATTATTGAACTATAACTCTGGCTGACCTTTGGCCTTAAAGATGCTAGATCCTATTCATCATTGAGGTCTTTGGCTCTGCATTGGGGCTTTCAGCACTTCCCCAGTTCAGAGCTTATACATAGAGTCTCATGAACCTTTTTTGCACCTCCATTGTTTGCAACTGTCTTTACAATATGCTTTGATACTTTGTTCCTTACCAAAGCATCTCATCAGGGGTTTTGTTTTCCTTCCTTGTTGGGCCATGCTTTTTCAGACCAGATGGTTTGCCATTGCTCCTTTTGGCATTCATATCAGGTACAGTTAGATGAATTGGGTCTGTTCTCAATAAACATTGCTGTATCCACTGGTTAGCCGATCCTACCATGGCTTCTTACATTTCTTAATTGTGACTTATCTTTAAATCATCTGAGAAAAGTTGACACTCCTGATTGGAAATATTATCTGCAATTTGCTGAACATCTTTTGAACCATCCTTGCATTCCTATTTATATAGATGGTTCAAAATCAGGTGACTGTGTTGGCTCTGCCATGGATTGTTGTGGTTCGGTGGTTGCACACAGAATCCCCACTACAGCTTCTGTGTTTACTGCTGAACTGTATGCTATTTCCCTTGCCCTGGATCACATAGAAGTTAAGCAGTAGTCAAACTGCACTATTTATACTGACTCGCATAGTTCTCTACTGGACCTGGAATTGCTTCAAGTTAATTTACACCCTGTTCTTGCTGATATTCAAAACCACTGGCCCATTTCTCTTTAACATCTACTTCTATCCAGTTTTTCTGGATACCAGGCCACTTTGGTATTCATGGGAATGAGCTTGCTGGCACTGCAGCTAAGTCTATCTGCTCTGGCTCTATCACCACTGTACCTGTCCCATACATAGACTATGGTCCTGTATTCAAGACTCATCTCTGTGCCAGCTGGCAGTTGACTTGGAGTTAGCAACACGAAAACAAGCTTTTCCAAATAAAACATTATATTGGACTTTAGTCGTCTTGCTTGCGTCAGGGTTGAAGAGAGTAAGTTGTTCTAACTAGACTACGCATTGGTCACAGTTTTTTAACTCATAATTTGCTTTTATCTGGGACTGATGCACCAGTGTGTAGTTTGTGTAACACTCAAATTACAATAAGCCACATTTTACTTTCTTGTCATTGTTATGACTCTCAACAACGGCACCATTTTAAACATGTTCTGTCCCAAGGTTTGTCCATAATGTTAGACAGTGATGGTGACACTGTCCACCTTGGTAATGTTTTTAGTTTTCTAAAGGTCATTAATCTTTTTAATTTCTACATTACACCTTTTTAATGTGGTTCCCTTTTAAAAATCATCTAGTTCAATTTAAAATTAGAAACTGGCCTAACATGAAATAACTCGATGCTAGGACTGGAAAGGCCAACTTCAGGTGACTAACGCTGCTGTTCGAACTACCCATTAGTCATCCTGGCAAGGTATTATTATATCAGGTGACTGATGGTGGTTTTTGTACTTACCTGTTAGTCTTCCTGGTGAGTTATCATTATTACAGTTACACTACAGAAAGTCCTTTACAACTTAAATTTCTGTAATTTTTTCTTGACTTTGTAGACTAGATGTAAACATTGGTTTTATGCTATTTATGTTGTTTTTTTTAACTTTGTTTTGTTTTACCTTAATTTCCTTTTATGAATTTTACTAAATTTACTTTTAACTTTTTACCAGATGTTTGGTGCAGATAGCCTAGCTGCTTTGTGCCATAAAACACTTAATCAAGCAACAACGAATCAATAATGTAACAGTGAACTTTCTGTATCATTATGCATCTCTTGATCTCCACAAAAATGAGAGATTCATGAATCTAATTTAGAGAAGAAAATTGCAGTGATTTGTAACAAATGGAATAAAAAAAAGACAACAAATTCAACACTATTTATTGTATCAAGGGAAACTAAAGGATATTCTAAATGAGAAAGTTAAACTGTAGTACACATTTTCAGTAAGTATAAACATTGATAAGACTTCAAGAACCAAGTTTTGGCTTTCTTAAAAGACAGACTGCTCTCCTCCAGATTCAATTGAAGGCTTCATCATAACCATAAAATTTGCTTATCACAAGAAAATGCAGAAAAGGGTACCAGGACATAGAAATGTCTTTGTTTCTTGTGACAACTTCAAAGTATCCTCACAAACACAAGGTCAAGTAGAATGCAATTAAACTATCCCACAAATAGTACGTTGTCTTCTTGAAATATTGAGTCACAAAGAAGTAACACCTCAGGTTTGATGTTTCATGTGACAGCTACCAGGTTTAATCAGAATTTAAAAAAATTAAAGATTGTTGTAAATAGTAAATACTATGGGAAAGAAAGATATGTAGTATTTGTATATTTAATCATTCACATGTAAAATATAAGAAAATTAGTTCTTTAAGAAAGCAAGTTTTTATATTCTCAGTTATAGAAAATGTGGGAAGATCAGAACATTTCTTAAAATTCTGTTTATAAAATACAGATTTGTAAATCCTTTTTGCTTGTTAGTATAATAACAATAGGTAAACTGAAAAGCATCAACTCAGATTGTGATGTTTACAATATAATGTGTACATAAATACTCCAGAGCTATTGAAGTGCTGTTGCCCAAAACATGGTATTCATGTTTTATCAATAAAGTTATTGTAAATTGTTGACTCTTTCAACATTACTTTATAATCTATTTTGCATTTGTTATTTTCTCACCTGTACAATTATTTTATTATTAGAACTAATTGTTCCTTTATTATGTCATTGATGTAAATCAAAAAATGAGCAAAGGTTCTAAACCTGACTCTCACTTGCGATATTAATAGTGTGACTGAATTGTATTTACAGTAACAATCTTCCATTCAGCTGCTCTTCTGTCCAGTTAGGTAATTGTTTTCTAATACCTACAGAGATAATTCCTTTTAAATGTTTTATTTAGCACCTTGTCAAATGCTTTCTGAAGGTCAATATACCAAATCTACACTGTTATCCTCATCTACATAATCAGTAACCCTTTGAAATGACTTTGTAAAGCCTCTATTATCAGACTTTCTTAAATTTTTTTCACAAATGATGTAAGATTAATACACTTGTAATCACTGGGAGAATTATTATCTCTCATGAAAAGAGGAGTGAAATATTAGCTAACTTAGAATCCTTTGGCACCTGCCCACTATTCAAGAACTAACAAAAATAGTAGCAAGCAGCTTATATATCTAATCCTTAACCTCCTTCAAATTTCTTGGTAAATATCTAGCCCAGTAGCCTTATCGTTCTTTAAACTGCTCAATGTTTTCTAAACAAGCTCAGAATTAATGAATTCATCTTTTTCAACCTGTTCAAGATTAGGAATACCTTTTAAATATTCATTAATTAAAACTGAAGAAAAACAAATTTAATAACCCAGCCTTCTCATAATCATTAAATATAGGCCGATCTCTATCAGTCCTAAAGGGTTTTACCTTATCTGAAGACTTTGTTATATTTCTTGAATATACAATGGTTTTCTTTAATTTTATCTCTTATACCCTTTGTGAACCAACCTGATTTTTTATTTGGAGCTACCCTTTTCTTTCTAAAGGAATATGTTTGTTTAATTATTTTCTCTGTATTTACCCCACAGACAATCCTATTCACATACTTTGTCAAGGAATCACCCATAACTACAATCTTCTTAGGTTATCATCCACATCCTTCTCTGTTTCTTTTGTTGACTTTCTCTCTAGTAGTTCCTTGTATATACAATTCAATGAATAAAATATTTTGTTCAATAGAACAGGCTCGTTACAGTTACCTCCACTGTATAATACTCTTCTTAACTTTCTGAAAATCATTGTTAGTTGATGTACCCTTTCTTATAAAAGCTTAAGCCCTTGCTGCCATCTCCCACAGTTTACACATCTCTTTATTTATAATAGTGATAGGCATAAGCCTCTTGTGTCTTTCTATTTTTTTTTAATCTTTTGAAATTCTTTTTGAAGTGGTTAGCCTTAGCCAGTGGAAAGTTGCTACACAACATTTACCAACCCATTTACAATGTTTTGGAGGTAAAACATCTGAATTATAAAATTCAAGTTATCGTTGTAGTCATCTTTGAATATCAAAGTTAATGTTAACTGACACTATCATACAACTCACATAAGATTTGCATTAAGAATAAAAGTAGAAAAACTTTAATTTACACACAAAGAGAAACAGTTTTAAAACATTTTTTTCTGCATTTTCAAAAAAAGGTTTACAAAGAAGTATACAAGTGCAAGAACCACAACACACTGCTGAGTATATATTCTTCAACATTAAAATAAAGTTAAACTACAGTGATACAAACTAACAGCTTTCAGAGAAGAAGGAAAAACGTTTTGGTTACTCTCCCAAAACATTTTTGTGTATACATGTATTATGATTGTTTCTCTTGTGTGTTTTAATTCACATTTAACTTTTGTAAGCTTATAATTAGTAGGATTCATTTCTTTTTTGTTTTTTATTACTTTACCTAAAACAGCATAATTCTATGTATATTATGTAATTTCAATGACCAAGCTTGATTGCCTTGTAAAAGAACTTGTACCTTTAATACATCCCCATGTTATTTTCTAAAGTTTACCACAGAAAAGATATTTTCATTGTTTACAAAAAAAACCAATGGAAAATTTCTTAAAAAATTACTTTAAACATTGGTTTTGTTGTTTATTTAGCATTGTAGAAAATTTACTTCCAAATATGGGCTAAATATACTTTTCTTTCTTCTTTGTGGATAAAAGTTAGTCAACTAATCTGAGTGTAATGTTCATGAGTTTTAGACATACACCTTAAATTACTGTAAATCATTTTGTACTGTTTGTGTTCATATGTGATGTTCATTACAGTATCAGAACTTTGTTTACCTTTTTTATTAAGACTTTGATTATTACTTCAGATAAGATAAAAATTTAAACTTTGATTATTACTCCACATAAGATAAAAATTAAAACCTATTAACTGTAAAAATAATGCTTTTCATCACCACACATACATAAGTAGAAAATGAACACAGCCATTTACTTGTACAGTTCATATCCTTGGCTGTACAAAAATATATTTTATACAAATTGAGAGTTAATTATGGTGAGCAGCTAGTTTTAGTTGATAAGTTCTGTATAACAGAGGACTGCATTTTAAAATACATGTTTGCATACCTATACAACCTTCATGCAGTTGTTTACTTGCTTGTCACAAAAAGAAAAAAAATGTTACAGATTAGTTAGAAAACATTAAAATATTTTCTAAACTTTTACAAATTTTTTTAGGCTTTGTAGAGTAGATAAGATGCAGCCATCCAGTATGTTGCACAAAAATATCTATTTGTCTATAGAGTAAAATTTGTATGCATGTCTTTTTTGTTTCAGGAAAATCACATGTTTATTATAAAATTGGTTGCAGTTGGACAGCAGATCAAACTTGAACCAACTCACCATAATCTTGAAACAGTTTTGTTGGATATCTTGGATTCTTTGCTTCATTCTGTCAGAATAATTCCTCGATTTGAAAATCATCTGAATACAGTATGTTTTGGCTCTCAAGTATTATCAAGACACAGATATTAACTGTTCTCAAAGAACAATTCCAGCATCTTCAGAAATACATGAACAACTTTAATAAGTATCTTTACATTTTAGATGGTGAGGTATGTTTTCATGTTATTAAAGTAGGAAATTTATTTGCATCATTTGATCAGTGATCATGTTAAAATATAAAGAATTAACAGTTTTTTTCCATTATATTTAATCATTTTATATTTGATTATGATGGCTAACTATGGGATAATAGAAAAACTGCTTATGTTTGTGCTGCCTAACATGTTACTTCTAGTGGAGCAGCGAAGTGCAAAATTTAGTATGGACCCACAGCAATATTGTGCACAGGATGTACACTGTCCTTTTGAGACAAATTACAGATTAAAACAAAAACTCCACATATAACTTATTTAGACATGGGAATAATCATGCAGTCTCTAACTGAGTAGGCTTGAGTAATGTGCAGAATGGTTACAGTCATGCCAAAGCCATCCCATGCTTATGATTTTCAAATATCTGATATATCTACTCAGCACACGGGAGAAGACATAGTAGTCCTTAGAAAGTAACATACAGCGATTAGATCCAAATGCAAGCCCACCAATATCACTCCTAGGAGGGTGCTAAGAGTACTTTCAGAGTTATATAGATATCAGTAAAATAGTAGGTAAAATACATAGTGGCCAAGAGGGATAACATAGAGAACTAGGTTTATGTGCTGATCCATCAAGACTTTCTGTAGAGGCCCTGAAGGTGCATGCCAAGTGTAGGTGAGAAGTGTATATGCACAAACAGCATTTCTGCTTGATATATATATGTATGATAGATGTAGTAAACATTTAAGAGCATTTGTAAAATGGATAAGTTATTCTAAATATATTTATAATTACAAAACAAACCTCAGCAAAACTGACTGAATTCTAACTTTTAGCAGTCCCCAAACCCAGTGGGTCAGCAGTAACTTTATGGATTTAAATCTCTAAATTCATGAGTTCAATTCACTACAGTGGACAGAAAACACAGTCCAATGTGTAGGATTTTACTAAAACAACAATAAATTTTTACTACATTTCTTCATTAAAGCTTTTCTCCCCTGCTAGTACAGCGGTATGTCTCCAGATTTACAATGCTAAAATCAGGGGTTCAATTCCCCTCAGTGGGCTCATCAGATAGCCCAATGTGGCTTTGCTGTATGAAAACACACACACAAACTTTTTTTATGTATTCTCTTCAGAGGCCATTATTATTAGATATTTTTTTGCTATAATGTGTTTTTCTAGTTTAAGAATTTACTGAAGGCCTTTGTAAATAGAACATTGTGGAGACTTCAGGACCAATTAAATAATACTAAACATTTGCTAGATGTAAAGAAATATATGTTAATGAACCTCACAAGACAAATTAACAAGAATAATTAAATATTGTGTAAATGACAGCAATATAGCAGGTTAATGTAAAACAATATGAAGTTCTGCATTGGACTATGTTAGAAGACTATATTCTGACAGTAAAAATGTTAAATACTTTTGTTACTTGATTTATTAAGTGGAATATTTAGTGTCTGATATTTGTGTCTGTGTTACTTAAGTGTTTTAAAACCAAAAAAATCATAATGTCATTTTGTTCATTAACACTACAATGTGATTGTGTTAGTAAACAATGCTCTGTGTCTTTAGAGAGTTTATTATGTAACTGTGTTGGTAAACTCTTGGTTACATAGTAATATTTGTATTATTTGATAATTGAGTTTAAAGCAGACAGTGTGATTGTATTAATAAACTGTACTTTAGCAATAAATAAGTGTTATTATATTATTAACATATTGTATTATATGTGTTGCATTGTTTTAATAATAATTATTCCAGTATGATCTCAAACACAGCTATATCAAATTTCTTTTGCTCTTTGAGCATTGTTAAAAACTTTTCTCAATCAGTGCACCAGTCTATATACCCCTATCAATTTTGCACCATTTCTGAACATGTACATATCATGTGACTACTTTCCACCAACAGTATTGTGCTACCTATATTGAAGCAGCTTAGCTCTTTTGCCATTCTCACTCAATTTTCACTTTTAAGAATTGGCAGATTCTGAAAGAAATACACAAGAAAAATGTTAACTTCTGATATGGTCTTACATCCTTTCACACCTTCTCTATTGGTACAGCATTGTTTAGTTATGTTTTTTTGCATGCTACTGAAATATAAGAGATCTCATGAATTGCAAACATTGTGTCAACTATGCATTTCCTGTTACAGTCGAAAATGTTACTGTTAAACAGCTTCTCAGGAATCAGGTTAGACTTCATCTGTAAAGAAAGTTTATGTCTTAATTTGCAGGAAGCTACGTTTGTATGTTCAACAGTTATTTCTTCTTATTTTTCATGTGGCATTGTTTCTGAGAAAAATACAATTAATGAGAAAATAATTTGGACTCTTTTTCTCCAGTAGCTTATTTTAATCTATTACACTGTACACTTCTTAAAGAGTTTTCACCTTCCACCCATTCCTGTACTGCAATGTCATTCACTTTGGTGGTGAATTGTTCTTCCTGTCCTTTATCCTGTTGCTTCCAGCTCTATCAGGGAATCCATGATAAGTATTTCAACATGAATGCTTCACACTTGGTTAATACACTTGTAGCTTGGCTCCAATACTTTTTTGTGTGGCTTTGTCCTTATCTAAAATGGAAGAATTAAGTATTTTGTGTCATCTCTGTTTGGACTTTGCTATGTTAGAAATTTATGTGTCATTTGTCATCTAAGTGTCTTTAGAGGCATTGCAAATGAGATATTGATTATTACTTTGTTGTTTTTCTTTGCATATTCATTAATATTAAATACTGTGTAGACTTAACAAATTTCAAGGGCTTGTTAGGTTATTTTTACTAAGTTCTTTAACTAAATATGTTTAAATTGATTGCAAGTTACACATGATTACTACTTGTAACATCTTATTTGTTATTCCAGCTCTCAAATGGTGCAACAGTATGTCTGTGGATTTACAATATCAGAAACTGGGTTTCAACACCCATGGTGGACAGAGCATAGATAACCCATTGTGAAACTTTGTGCTTAACTTCAGACAAACAATTCTTATTATCTTTTAATAATTTTCTTCATCAATCTTAACTGTGTGCTTTATCATCTTAATTTTTGTTAGTGTAGGACTTAAATGTGTCCTTTTTTCTTTAGGTTAATTTAGAGGATTTGTGAATTAATATTGATTCTTAATGTGTTTTCTAGGTAATTTTATTGGTTTGCACATTTTTTTTATTATTTTGTGGACTATGCCGATTTAGATGGTTTGTCTGATATTTATCAGTACTTTTTAAGCTATATATGTTTAAATAGCTTGTATGTCACATATCTTTACTAGTAACATGTAATTCACTAATCTATAAGAATGATATTTTTCATTGTTTTTATCTCCATGCTTTATTCTCATAATTTTCTTCAGTGTTTGATGTAATTATGTGTCCTTTGTCATCTAGATTACTTCAGATGAATTGTAAGTTAGATGTGGATTATTAATGTGTTTTCTAGGTAATCTTAATCATTTTGCACAGTTATTATTATTACTTATTTTGTGGGCTAGATACACTTAGATGGTTGTCTATTTGATACTTATTAGTACTTTGCTAATTAGGTAGATTTAGATAATTTCTAGATTACATACCAGTAATATGTACTTGATTGTTCTATTTGAATAAATGCTGTTCTTTTTTTGTAATTCTTCACTATGTGCCTTATCATACTAATTTTGTAAACTTAGAACTTAAATGTTTGTTTTGTTCCATCACTGACATGTTTTATTCTTTCCTGGTTACAGAGCTGAGCTTTGCTTTGGTTTTTTTCTTATGTTCATGACACTAGTGATGTCATTTTATCTTTGTAATCTACAGCTTGGAGTTCTTCTTTCCATATCACCATTCTCAAGTTTTTGGCAGTTCATCAAGCTTTATCCTACTTTCTTCCTTTCTCTATCATGGAGTGGGTGGTAATGTTACATTCTGACATCTTCACTGTAGTAACTCGTATCACAGAGCCAGGAAGTAACAGTTCAAGGTCTCTGTGTTTTCAGATCCTAAATCTCTTTTCTGGGCCCACAATTACCACTTTGTGGTCTTCACTTGCCTTTTCTCCTAAATCTGGTAATGGATTTTTATCTCCTCCCAACAAGATTCTACATGTGGAATAGTCTCTTAATCTACAGGCCTGTAGGTGGATATGTTTTCAGTTGGAGATATCTCATTTATGCCTTTCTCCACTGGATCACCAAATTTCCTTTTCTTTCTTCTTCTGTTTATTATCCACTAACTTTGGGGGTAGTCGTGTTCAGTCAAGTTTGGAGAATTCTTCACAATTATGCTTAATATCTTATTTGATATTCTTTCAAGAGTTCTATTTTTATTCCAAACCACACTATGTCTTGTTTTACTAGTGGTTCTGTCTTGGCCAATATAACCATCATTCTCACTGCTCCAGCCTTTACTTGTGTAACCTTTGTCTACCCTTAAATCTGTATTCTGTTGATTTCAGTTATATATTGTTCGTCCAGATGTCACCACACTCTGCCTTCACACATGGCTTTTGTCAGGTGCATTGTTTCAGCCCAGGGATTGACCCCATGTGTTACATCTTTTTTTTTCTTGTACCCTTTCATGTCCATTTACCACATAGGTGAGAGTATACCTTAAGACTTTGATCTATTTGTTGTGAGTTTTTTCCTTTCTACCCTTCTGTTCATTCTCTTTCCTTGTTCTTCACCTGGTTGTTTGACAAAGGGTTCTCCACGTTGGTCATTTCTAGATATCTGATAGACTTGTCAAACACATTTCTTTTCTGCAGGTTTTGTCATTCCCTTTCATTTCTCTACATTTTTATTATTTCAAGTCATGCATCCTCTATGTTCCTATAATATGGATGATTGGGATCTTAGTGTGATTCTTTACATCTTTACCATTCTTACTTTGAACTTTCATTTTCATGTTCCATCATCCTCTTCCCCCCCCTCAAGATTTTATTTTCTTCTCCTCATTGCTTATAGAAATCACAAATTAGATATTTCTGTTTTCAATGTTACCTGCTTCTTCTACCATTTCTCTTATGTCATACTGCTTAACTGGTCTTTCATCCCTAAGATTTGTGCTGCTCATGGATGCTGTTTGACTATCACTTTCATCTTTCACTGGTGCTGATGCTGATCAACTTTTGTCTAGTTCTCTCCTTATGATTTTATGTGGTATTTCCTGACTACTTTTGAGGTTCAATTTCCCAACTTTTATACCCTGGAAACCTTTCATTTTTCATAATAACTCATTAGGCTGGTGTATTCTAACTCCTCCATGGAAGGCCCCCACCTCCACAATGTGTTTTCTCACCTTATTCATCATTTTGTCATATCTTTTTGCCTGGTCAGATATGCACTATTGACGTCATGATTACATTATAACACTCACTGTAGGAATGGGATGTTTCAACAAGACCACTTGTAGCATACCCTGTGGTATGTAAATGTATATATCATTTGGAGACCATCACTCATGGACTTCCTGAGTATAGCAGAAGGGGATTATCACCCATGCTTGCTGACCTTTTGATTGCATTAATTGGGAGTGATATGCTTTTAAAAGTAGGAATTAAAGATACCCATTGTACTTTCTCTAGTGTGATGGTCCTCTGGACTCCCCACCACATGTAATTCCCCCTTTTTTCTTTCAGTGTAACATGGGAGTTCTTACCCATTTCTTAGTTTCTGAAAAGATTGATCATGAGTGAGACTAGAAATTTACTTTACCAGTTAGAAGAGGGCAAGGCTGATCTGCCTTCTTCCATTTCCTCTGGATGCTTTTATCAGGTGGACTCCTGTCAAAATAAAGTAACAAATAGGTTAGAGCAGGCCCAGCCTATACAGAATCCTCCTCTTAAAACTAGGTGCAGGATGACACTCTCCTATTCTTATAGCTGTTTATGGTAGAGACTCCTATTCTCATTAATTCTGGTTGCAGGAGGTTCTTTTCCAGCTCCTACAATTGAGTTTGGGGGACTTCACCTGCTTCTCAGTGACAGATACAGGACATAAGTGCACTGTTCCTATGGTTGAGTAAGTGTTACAAATCTTCCTAATAATTCCAGATGCTGGATATCACTTTTCTGTATTTATGACTGGGTAATGAACGATTTCTGTTTGTGACACTGGTTACAGATATTGCTTTGTTCATGAGGTTGATTTGAGGCAACCCTGTAATGCTAGTTTTGATGTATTATACTTCTTGTTCCTAATGTGGTTTTGGGAGTTTGTCCAGTTTCAGCCAGAAGCTAACTTCCACTTCTTAATTCCTGTATACTTATGATTAGGCTTGTTACGTATATATATAGATAACACAGTCCACGTGGCTTAGTCACGTTTATGTTTATGTCATAATTTATCTTTTTTTCATCATCAACCTTCTAATGCCAAGGACAAGTCATGAAATCTCATTTGTCTGGTTGAGATTGCACGTGTATGTAGCTAATTCTGTTTATATTTTACTGTGGATTACACCTATGACAGATTCATTTCCTACATCATGAGCAAAGAGCATACCTGTTCCAGAAGTCAGTATGGTACCTCATAAGTGTGTTTCATTTTCATCTCAAAGCACATACATTCATTCAGGGGAGTCACTTTCCACTTGGTTCCCACATTGTATGCTAAAACTTTGCAGTGTTGAATTCAAGTTTTATATGAAAGGAGGTAAGACCATATTGAAGTTAACATATTTCATGCACTGAAAATGCATTTCTGATAGCTGCTTACTTCCTCTACCCTTGGCTGGTGTTCTTCTTTATAACCTGCCATGAAAGTGAGGATTGAATAACAATAGCAGAGGGAGGTAGCTGCACAAATGTAGGTGATGCAAAAATTAGTGGAGAGTATTCACATGATATGTACATGTTGAGGTATCATGTGAAATTGGTGAAGTATATTAACTGGCAGGCTGATCATGAAAATGTTTTACAATGCTTAGAGGGCAGAAAAAGGTTGAGATAGCTTTATGTAAGACGAAGTAAGTACCTATTTATAATACATTTTCAGTGTATGAAAAATGTCAACTTCTGAACTTTAAAAAAATAATTTTTTTGCATTTTGAATTTATAATTCTGTGTCTAAGGTTTACCAAACTCACTTTTATTATTGATTCAAAAAACTATTTTTCTTTCTTTGATATAGTAAAACTTTTGCAATAAGTCATATTCATGCTTTTTTTTGCAAAGTTTTCCTGTAAAGATAAATTCTCTTCATTTACATTATTAGACGTATATAAATACTTTTAATTTGATATTTTATTAAGTTTATTAGATATTAAATTTTTCCATTGAAACCTTCTAGTTTTTTTTCCACTGAAATTTCAAGAACCTTGTTATGTGATATGCAGGTCTTTGATTTGCACTACCTAACACTGTTTGAACTTATTTTTAAGAACTTCATTCATTGAAGTGTTCAGTTAGAGATGTTAGTAAAGAAAAGAAGGAGGTCCTAATTTTAAAATAGTTTTTGCTATCCTAAAATATGTTTTAAACCTGTAAATTTTGTTCAAATACAGTTTTATGATAACATTTTTATGTATTTTTAGTTTATTATTTTTTATTTCCCAATAATGCATCTTCATTAGACTGAAAAAATCACTGTTTAATATGTTAGAGTGAGAGCAGCTTTGAAGTATGGAGAAAACAGGTTTATGAGTATAAATCCTGGATCAACAAATTTATGTACACTGCAGACAAAATTGTTGATCTCGGAATGTTCCAGTTGGATTTTCGGGAACATTATGAGTCTTTAGCTAGTCAAACAGAGATCCTTTTGGAAAAGTTATTGAATAACATCTCAAATGAGCACCAGGAAGAAAGTAAAAGGTAACACCATAAAAAATTTAAGCACAGACTTTTTTAATGTTATAAATTCTAATCTAATCAGTTTATCAACAAAAAGCATAAAATGAGAGGGTATTAGATACATACTGTTAATTTAAAAAGTGTGTAGCATTTTTTTATTGCACAGTAAATATTAATTTACACTAATAAGTACCTTCACAGTTATGTCATCTAATATATTATCTTATCTACTAGTCATTTTATAAATTTATTAAAATATTTTAAAGTTGATAACCTATCCTGACATAAAAAAGATAACAAATAAAAAATGATGCATAAGTTGTTAAGTTGTATTTTTGTAAAATCTATTAAACAGAAGGAAGTATATATAGAAGGAAGTAAGAATCTATTGTTTATTGGGTTATTATTCTCTACAAATATTCAGAAGAGCTAAAAGGTAACACTGATAATTTGTGAAAGACAATTTTAAAACATATCTGACCCTTACAAAATTATGTATGTTGTAGTCAAAAGCCAACTAGTTTAGAACTACATCAGTTATTACAGATCATAATTAAAATAAAATGCCTTAATGAAAGTCAACCAGTATAAAAAAAATTGTAAAATATACTTACTGTTGTAAATCAATGAACTAGAAAATGAAATCCTAAAATCATTAGATTGTATTGAGTCATTTGTAGTACTCTTGCTATTTATGATTTTTGTTGATATAGAACTGAAACTTCTTTTAACTAATAAAGTCTTATTTCATGGTAATAACTATAACCATTTTCGTTTGTTTATTTATATCACTTCTATTCTTCA
This sequence comes from Tachypleus tridentatus, assembly GCF_004210375.1. Classification (NCBI taxonomy): domain Eukaryota; kingdom Metazoa; phylum Arthropoda; class Merostomata; order Xiphosura; family Limulidae; genus Tachypleus; species Tachypleus tridentatus. Next base: position 30,445,955 of record NW_027467782.1, read on the forward strand.
CCTTCAGGTTTTCACCCTAATAAACAAAATATTAGACTTACACGATGACTGGAAATTCTGTACAATTGAGAAAAGCCTTACTATTATTGTTGGATTAACATGTTCATCACCAATGAAGTACTAATGAGTCATTTCTATTAATCAGGCACTAATGATGTGTTAACACATCAATCAGCAAAGATGCTATAACTGTGTGTAAGCAAACAGATAAACAGTCCTTTAGTATTGTACAATGATCATGCATGTGTGTTTCCCTCTTTCAATTAGTAGAAAGTATTTTTTTACTAAAATTTCAGTTCACATGACCTGAGATTTCTGCAGTGCCTTGTTTTGATTACTATTATGGCAACAAGATAGCAAAGTTGTTTAGAGTTTTACTCTGAATGAAACTGCAAGTAATTTACAAAATTCCAATGCACAGTCATTTGAAGAGGATGAAGTAGGTAGTAATTATGAACCTTGTGAGCCTGATGATTCAAGAGGACTGGAGTGTAAATACTAGGTTTTTCTTTCAAACTGCTTCATCCATGGCAGATACAATAACCCAGACACTGACAGTGCACTGGAATACTGGTATAAACTGACAGGTGGCTGATTGTTCGAGCTAAATGTATCAGTCCAACTAATATTTATTTTATTGCATAGCCTCAACTGGTTACAGGTTTGCTACAAGAGGCTGTTCCAGTTGGAATATTCAAACTGCTTATTGTGGAGGATTTTTTGAATAGGATGGTTGCTGAAAGGAATAAGTTTGCTGAACAGCTATTGGAATTGAACTTCCTGTTTTTAATGCCTCTTTGACACAAGTAAGAAATAGGAGTCACTGTACATTATTGGCTTAGTGTATGAGATATAATTACTGTAGCAGTAAGTGTATGAAACCACGTTACACTGTGTACACTGTATTCACTAAAGGTTAAAATACCTGTGTTTGCACATATGATTGACACACAAGAACACCAAGAAGTAATGATTTATTGTTAAAGAAAATACACTTTAATTATACAGATGTGAAAAAACTAAACACTTAAGAGAAATTGTTTGATTGCTCTATATATTTAACATGCAGTTTTTGAGTTTTCTTCATAAATGCCTACTTTTATTTAATTTTAACTAACATGGCACAACATGTATAAGTTTTTATCTTGTAGGATTTGTGATGAGTACAAACACATTGTAGATAAAGCTTTAACCATTCCAAAAGCACTCAGGAGTTGATGAACTCTAAGGTAAGAAATGAAAATAATATTGACATTTATTACGTATGTTACATATTATACTTTATCTATTAGTCTACAACTAATTACGTTACATACATTACATATTACGATTTCAAATAACTAGACATTTTAATTTTAATTTAGAAGATAATTAAATGTCACAATGTATTAAATTTACAATATTTGCCAACAGGATTAATACACACAAGTTTCTTAACACAAACCAATTTTGACATACAAAAAAACAATACAATTTATAATAACAGTTATTAAAAATAATTATGAGAAATAATTATTTATATACTAAAATTTTACAAACTCACAAACAATATTCAGTCTTCTTTCTTGTCTGAAACTGGATATTTCATTAATAGTCCAGGCCCACAACGAATAAATTAGTTTTATGTTGATACACATGCATTTCATTTGAGAGGAATGCTAGCTAACTCTATTTGTGGTTAAAGTAAGCTGCAAAAAATTAATTTTTTTTTGTAACATAGTTGATGGTCGTTCTCAATTTTTTTAAGTACAGATATAATCATATACATGTGTATGTGTGTGTATTGTTTTCTTAAAGACAAATACACATAAAGATAGATATATACATGAAAAAAATCTAAAAAGGACTATGTTTGAAATGATAGTGTAAAAGAAACGTGTTATACTAAGGAGTAATGTTTACTGTGTTTTTAGAAAAACTTAAAGGTAATGTTTCACAAATGTAAAAAAAGGTTTGATAAAATATTTTATCAAATTAATTATATTCTAATAATTTTTCTTTGTTAAATATTACTTTTATTTTATGATAAACACTATATATACCTTTATATTTCATATACTATATATTTCAAATTGTGAAGTATTTTCACTTTTTTATTTTTCATTTTTACAGAGAGTGGGAACACAAGTTGTTGATGTTAGGAGAGATAATTGATGAGTGGTTAAAAGTTCAAGCTACATGGCTATATTTAGAGCCAATCTTTAGTTCCCCTGATATTATGGCTCAAATGCCAGAGGAGGGAAGGTATGCACTACAACTATTTTAATATTTCCTCAATGTTTTTAGAATTTGTATAAGTAGTATTTTATTGCTTGTGTGAAGACAATTTATATATTATTGTTTTATCTCTGACTTTTTTATTCTCTTTATATACATATTTATGTATATAGCTTAGTATTTTAAACATCAAATATAATTATTAGTGCTTTGTGTAATTCAATTATCTTCTTATACTTATTAGTTGAAATAGAAAAATGTAGTTGTGATAAAAATAAAATGCAGTTATTAAAAACGTTCCATACAGGAAAGAAATACAAATAGAAAACATATTTTTATTTGTTTAAATCTATTGTTACGGGTAGCACCACCTTTTAAATAATTTTGTGGTACATTTAAACTTTAAATGTGTTCCAACATCTTAGATGTTTTTTTTAAATAATTGTTTGAATAATTACATCATCTTAATACTCTTATCATACAATACAGATGATTCACAACTGTAGACAAGAACTGGAGAGACACCATGAAAGCTGCTGTTTTAGACAGACATGTACTGGCAGTTCTCCAGGTTGAAAAAAATTTAGAGAAACTAAAGAAATCCAGTGAGTTGTTGGAACTGATTCAAAAGGTAAAATTGCAGTCCTTTTTGTTGAAACTGTTTAATCTCATTCAGAAGATAACTTTAGTATACTCAATGGCAGTTTTCACCTCTGGGATGTTCCCCATCATAAATTTAAAAAAGTATCTATAAAAATATTCAAGAAAACAAAATGGTCATAAATTTTCACTACCTAACTTAAATAAAGATATATACACATATAAATCAAATAAACAAAATAGGGAATTGTTTTTTTGATTTGTTTATATTTTATAACGTTAATATGTCCTGCTAAGCACTCAGCTGTTGTCACCTTCACTTCACCACTGATATATAATTTTTATAGAAGTCTGGCCAACTGTTAGGAATACCTCTCCTTACATTCACTTCATTGCTAACTTTTACTCCAACTTTCACACTTCACATCTCTAAGCAAATTGCTAACATAAATGCACATGCCACTCATGTGCTAGATGCCATTTGTGGACCACTCCACTTTTTCATGTGTAATTGCTTAGTTTTATATTTTGCTTTCCACAACATTTCAGTTAATGACATAATTGTTTTGCTATTATCAATGTGTTTTAAGTAAAGTTTTGTGTATATTTTACTTTTAAAATCAACAAAGTGGATTGCATATTTCCAAATAAGCTCAGTAAATTCACATTATTATTGCACTTGTGTTTAATTAAACCATCATTTTCTGAACTGTATTATATTAACCCTGATAAATATTTTAGATAGATCACACTGTTCACAATAATACATTCATTAATATAAAAATGTCTTACTTCTGAGACCATACCTACCTTCTCACACAGAAAGCAATCTTTCTTGTGCATCTGCCTGAGAGATTTGCATTCCACAATTCTTTAAACAACTTCAACCAACACTCACTAGATTTCTCATGATTTTCACCATTACATAATGATGTTATTATGTAATAAAAGCCCTCCACTAATATGAGCATGACATAATCTTCCTGTGCACTGAGATTTTCCACTGAGATTCTTCATTAATCTTCCTTAGCACTGTGTGTATTTGATGTATTTTGTTGTATTCATAACTTACAGAGGTTTGCAATCTAATAAAGGAACTTTGTTTTCTTTAGTTTATCAAACTATGAACTTTCAAGTTCATGCAACTTTGGCATCTGCTGAGATGAGGAATAACCTTGCAATTGTCAATTTCTTAATTTGGCTACTGAAAACATGTTAAACATAAATGGCATGATAGCCATTGTGCATAGGGTAGTAGGTTTTATTATGCAGCCATGAATTATTTCCCCTCATTTTGAGAAGGAATATGATGAGAAAGACAACTTTTACTGTTTGTCTCCCCCTTCTGGTTATGCTCTCTTGTCGTTGAGGAGAATTTTTAGACATCCTCATGCTATTTGGACCTTATCACTCTATCTCTCATTCCATTGTCTTACTATATTTCCCATTCTCTACATCACAACTCCCAACTTAAATAATTTTGATTCTTTTCTATCTTCTGAAAATTATGTTAATAATATTGCTTCCTTTATAGATCTACCCCATGTCAGTGATCTTATTTCTTGTCCTTGCTTTCTAATTCCTTTATCATGGCCTACAGTTAACTGAACTTCCTCCTTCTAGAGTCATAGACCTTGAAATCTTTTTTGCCTGTTTGGGAGCAAGCCCACTGAGGTCGATTTCACTCTCCAGTGCTTAGTTCTCTTGTCTTTGCTTAATACTACTTTCTGTGTTTTATTACCTTTCCTCTCTTCACTTCATGTAAGAGACAATTCATCGAGCCCTACTTGAATTTTCTGGCAATTCCTGTTCCCTTCTCCTTTCTGCCATAGACTGTACTACTACTCTTTCCCTGTTTACTTGTTTCATTATACTCCTCCCACTTCCTATATTTTTACCCCTTTTCCTATTTTATCCTTTTGCTCAATACTCTTCAGCCCAGTGTCAGACTTTCTGGATTCATCAATGACAATGGAGCAGATTCAGTTGTCATGGGGGGCTGGTCTTTGTGATATGCACATCTTTGTTAACAACTATCTGCAGTTAGATGGGTCATACTTGTTAGTTTTCATGGACTGTCCTTTCAATTCTTCTCTCAGTTAATAGCTGGTTAACTTCACTTCTCTCTCAAATTACATCTATCTTCAATATCTGGAAGTCACTGTGCCAGATCTGTTGCACAAACAAGTCATAGAGAGGGTCTTACTTTCACCTGTTTGTGGTCCCCAATAAAACTGGGGACTGGAGGCTGGTAATCTGCCTTTCCACTTTCATCTGCTAGGTGGTCATCCCTCATTTTTGCATGGAAAATTTCTTTACTCTTTGTTGGTTCTTTTTCCTTGGACTTTGGATGAGCAAGAGTGACATCTCAGATATGTTTCTTCATATTCCCAATGCTGAGTCTTAAAAATATTTCAAATTTGTTTCTTGAAATCATTCCTTCCAGTTCAGCGATCCTTTTTTCTTTTTTAGCATTGCATTGACCTCCTATGTCTTTAACAGAACAGTCAAGGCTTTTGTGTACCATCTGAAAGAACTTGCTCTATGATTTTCATTATTACATGAATGATTGGCTTCTTCTGTCCCATTAACAGGAGAAGTCTTACCTTCATACTTTCCTTCTGTAGGAAACTGTCTTTGTAGGATGGCTTGCCAAGACTTCTAAATGCTTTCTTATCCCATCAAATACCTTGCTTTTCTGGGAGTATTTTTTTCAACTTCTTTCTCAGCTGGGCTGAATCTTACCCTGTCTATCTGCAAATGATGGAACATTCTCTCACTGGGATGTGAGTCTGTCCTACTCGTGTTGCCTGAGAGACTCTATTGTCTTTAGTAACTATAGCTTTCCTGAAACTGTTTATTCTACTGGGCCATGCTCATATCAACCATCTCTGAATGCCCTTGTGCAACCAGTGTAATGAATCACAGGAACCTTTGGGCCTACTGTTTCTCTTCTCACAGACATTTTTGAGTGGCTGTCTACCACTTCGATACCACTATAAATGTGCACCTACTTCCACCCAAATTTTTCTTATGCCTTTTTCACCAATATATTCTTACTAGGAAGAGAGGCATCTCTGAATGACAACCTTATGTTGAACACTCTGATCAAGGATGTATCTTGACTTCAGCTTAATGTACTCAAACTTTTGGCAGTACTTTGGGCAAGTTCCCATTTTCTACCCCTCCTGTTGGATCATTTAGTTATGGTTCACTCTTTAAACTTCACAGTCATATCTTATATCAAGTGTCAGAAAAGTATCAGATCCAGGACTCTTTGTTTTCAAACCCTATACCTTCTTTTTCGTGTGTCACTTCTCAATACATTTGCCTTATTGTCTGTCATGTACTATATGTTGTAAACCTCAATGTAGGCCATATATCTTGACCAGACTTTGTTCTGCCCCATGGAATAGTTTATTGACTTTGGGTTTTCAGATGAGCGAGCTCTCTCCTGGGAGTCTATGCATCTGTGCTTTTGCCACACCTCCATGATTTTATTATGGGCCCTTGTGGCACCTCTTTGACTGACTCATCACTGGTTTTCTTTTTTGCCTTCTGTCTTGCTATTTCCCTCTTTTCCTTCCTCTCACACCTTCTTTCTTGCTGCAACATGTTGCTATTTGATTTCATACTTGGGATTTATCCAATCCATTACCTGTCAAACCAGCCATTCTTATATGGTGATCTTTTTCCTGTCTTATTCTTGTTGCTTATCTACCCTGTCTATCTACCAGTGTAATAGTGTTTTTCATTCTGACCTATTCATCACCATCTTCATCCTGACTGTCTCATTGTTGGCTATCTCTCTTTTTTTACAATATTTTTCAACAAAGGGTTGGCTCTCTCTACCATTGTTGGTCATTAGGCTGCCTTGTCTACCACCCATTATCTTTCCTGATTTTGCAAGGTACTGTCTTCCCCAGTTCTATCCATATTTTTCCTCTCCTTCCATAGATATCCCTGCCCTGTTCCCTTGCTCAGTTTGGACCTTAATAATCTTGCATACTCTTACCCAGTTTCTCTGAGCCAATGGTCGCCTACTCCTGATATTAAATTTCCCTACAGTTCTATTTCCTCTTACTCCTTCCCTTAGGTCACCACCTCTCAGACTTCTATGCTTTGAACTCTTTCCATACCCTTTTCTATCCTCCATATCTTTTACTTTATCGTGTCTGGTCTCTTTTCTTTCTAAGACTTCAGCATTTGGGAAGGTGATTCCTCCTTCTCCCATACTTCCCTTCCATTTCACAACTCCATGCTCAATCTGACTTGTGTCTTCTGTCGCATTCTGTTTATGCTGTATCTTGCTACCTAGCCTACATCTCATAATTTCCTGGCTCCCTTCTTCACTTCTTTCTTCCCTGGGATTTTCTTCTTTGAGGGACTTATCACTATCTAAACTTACAGGCTTAGTTTGTCAACTGCTGTTGTTGGTCTACTTTTCATTGGATGTCAATACCTGCAGGCTGTTCCATATTTCTTCTCATCAAATCTCCCATCTCACCCATTCTTTTGCCTCTTGTTTTTGATGGCTACTTGATGACATTTTACAGACTGGCATGTGGACTACATCTTCCACTTTCATCACACACTATCTTCATCACCTGGCTGTCTCATCTCATGTGAGTTACTGCCTATTCCAGTCTGTTATCTTCCAATCTACTTACCATCCTTAGTCAGATGAATACATTTTCTCTATTTTACAGGATTCTGTAAAGTGGCTCACGGTGCCACTCAGAGTACTTTTATTTCTCAAAATTTTGCACAAGTAGTATCCCACAAGTATATCCATGTGAAGCTCCTGCTATTGGGTGTCACACTCCATGAGTTTCTTTGGGTGCTCTCTGAATGGAGCTGAAATAGGTAAATCTTGCACCAGTCCCTTCACTATATTAATGTGGGATTTTAGTTTTTGTGTGATTAAATGTATATCATCTTGAAAGTTACCATAGTGGTTAAAAAAGTCCAGATGAAAATGTATTTGTTATTGCAATAATAGCAACAATTTGACTTTGTAATAATTAATATAATTAATTTTTTGCATCATTCAAATCATTAAGTTATGAGACTAATTATATCACCTGTCAGCTGGAATTAATGTGTATATATACATATACACGCTCCCCGCTAGTCCAGCAGTATGTCTCGGATTTACACCGCTAACATCAGGGGTTCGATTCCACTCAGTGGGCCGAGAAATTGTCCTCCTGGTTGGGGTTGTGCAGTAGGCTAACAATTGTTGTTGTTGTTGTTTTGAATTTCGCACAAAGTTACTTGAGGGTTATCTGTGCTAGTCGTCCCTAATTTAGCAGTGTAAGATTAGAGTGAAGGCAGCAAGTCATCACCACCCACCGCCCAGTCTTGGGTTACTCTGTTACCAACGGATAGTGGGATTGACCGTCACATTATAAAGCCCCCACGGCTGAAAGGGCGAGCATGTTTGGCACGACGGGGATGTGAACCCGCGACCCTCAGATTACGAGTCGCACGCTTTAACGCTTGGCCATGCCGGGCCGTAGGCTAACAACCTACTCACTAAAAAACCAAGTCTGTTTTGAAACCCCAGAGTTTGCGGCCCTCTGTTCCTTACGGAATTTAGGGGCACTATTATTATTATTATATATACATACATATATGAGAAGCTTAACAAATAACAGTTTCGGGTATATATGTGATGTTTTGTTTTGATAAATTCGAGAATACAACGAAAAAAAAAGTCAGAATAGTTTGTTATGAGACATGTACACCGTGTTATATACATTGTCTGTTGATCAACAATGTAGTCAACAATTATACAAGAAAATACAATATTTTTACTATGTGTGACAAGAGAATATATTGTTCTTTTACCATAAAACACCAGCACTTTATTAAAGGGTGGTGATAATCTGAAATTTCATGGTTTAATGAGAGCCACAAACACAGGTCTAATGAGCCCTGTTGTAAAATCGAGGCTCAGACTAAAGGGAGCGGAGGGGGGTGATGTAGGGCACGTCTGGATTAGAGAGGCCCGAACCTGTTGTTAACTGTACACTAAACGTACACTATGGTCATCGGCTTCAGCTGCTAAGGCGAATAAGGTAAGGCGTTCGACAATAAAACCGGCTAAACATGCATAACAACATAGACATGCACAATATACACATTAGATTGATTCAGCTACAAGCAACAAATTGCTTACCAGATCTAAATAACAGGAGTTTATGATTGGGAGTGATATTTTCGAATTTCATGCTCTGTTCAGTCTGTTGTGATGAAAATGTTACTTAATCTTACACTACGTACAAGACGTAGGTAGATTCTGTGATAGTGCTTGCAAGCCTTGCATCTATACTTAGGCCTACTGACTGATACTTACAAACTATCACCTAAATCGAAAAGCTTAGAAGCACGCCTATATTAAAGATGTATATTTCGGCTACTGAAAAAGCCTACGTCTAGGCCTAATTATGTATTTTAATTGGTAAGAACATGAGAATCACAAGAATAAACAATTTGTAAGCCTGTGATGCAATAAAACAATTCAACAGACCAAACTGTAGGGGATGATTGTATGCACCATACCCCCACCTAAAATGAAGGAGGTGTATCCCACTCATCCACCCCAGGATCTACGCCCCTACTTTAGATGACTGGGTGAAAATCACTTGAATTTTACATGCGGAGAGAAAAATGGAGTTACCAGTTCTTATGTTGCTAGGACCCTGATGAGATGTTTGTTGGCATTATAAGCATAACATCAAAGCTTAAAGTGGTATGTTTTGTTTTTTATAGGAACTATAGAACAACTCTGCTGTCTCTAAACTATCTTCGGTCTACACCAAATATCTTACTCTCTTTCTTTTCCCTTTCATTCAAGTACAAGTGGTAAGATACAACACAAAGTAACAGTGAAACAAAGTGCATTGAACAGATGCATACAGGTTTTCAGTAAGGAGTCTAATTAGTATATCCACTGCTGTGAATAGTAGTTAACAACTGTTGGCTTCTTGGAAGGGTAAGGTTCAGTAGCCAGTGCAATAAATACTTACTGGATAGAGGAACTACATTTCTTTTCTTAAAATGTCATGTAAGAGTGGGATAAGAACAAAAGAAATGAACCCTTTCATTACAGAGTGTGTCTGTGTGACTTTGTTTATAATCATCAGTTTCCACACTGTAACTTTTAAAATGATATGTGTATCTTCACAAAATCTGACTAGCTTTCTGTAAATATTACTGGTTTTTTGTATACAAAAAAATTCAAAGTTTTTGATCAAGTATTTTCACTAAAATTAAGTTATCTTTTGAAATTCAAGAATTGTTCAAACTGGTCCACTTTCTCTTCCTCCTCTTCAAAAAACTGCATTACAACAAACTTTAAGTGTTTTCAATCAATGGCAAGTAGTGTAGTGACTAAAATATAAGTTCAGTGTTATAAGATAGAATACACTGTTTAATGTAGGTGGTGGTAATTTATTTTGTGAGTTAATATTTCTTGACTGTTTTGTTTCACAGTAAGAAAGTTGAAAGCAGAAGGTTATTGAAAGTTGTGTAATTGATATTAAGGCTACAGAGATTTCTAGAATGCCTCAATACTCTGCAATACTTCCAGAGTAGGAAGTGAGCCAAAAGTAAAACCGAGGAAAAGAGACTTTCAGTCAGAGAGAAGTTAGAAAATGTGAAATGAATCATTTAAAATAGAGAAAAATAGTTTGGCTTGTCAACTGCATTTTAAACTAATTGAATTTGGCCAAAATGGATTTTTGTGAAGAAGAGAACCATACAGTATTTAGATCCAGTTGTGATACATATATTGTGAAGAATTTGTCATGTTTCACTTGTTTTGAACATATTTTAAAATAAGTGGAATGCATGCTGTTCATTTATTTTTGAATTTATCTCCAAAATGTGGCAAACACCCACTGTAAAAGAATCCTTAGTCCAACACACCAATTTAAATGATTATATATACTATTTAAAAGTAAGTTTCTAACTGGAATGAAATCAGAACATTGGAATAATTGTGGTTCTTTAAAAAAGCTGTGGGAGTGGGTGTGCTTTTAGGTCTAATACACCAGTGTCCAAATGTATTTCATAGTCACCAAAACTGTTTAAAATGTGTTAAAAGTTTTGCTATGTGACAAAAAAATTAACTGTGTTTTTACAGATGGGTAAAAAATACATAGTAATGTTTCCAATTATTTATTAATAGAATTAATTATACTGAAAAATAGGTGGTAGAAGTAAAGCACCAGTTCACCACAGGTCAATAGCTGTTTTGGCATGTGGCAAGTGGTGACCATGTTGAACACCATAGGTCTGAGAGATCTAGAGCAGGTGAAAACAATACTCTTTTCTCTCTTCTCATGTCTGGTGGTAATGAATGTGTTTGATTGTCAAACATAATGAATCTAATAATTACATGTTCTTATTCTGTTTGAAAAGAAGAAAGTGGTGTTTGTGTTTATTATTTCCAAAACAAATCTGATTGATAAAATGTTTTAAAATGAATTTATTGCAAATAGAAACAGTTAACTGCTTTATAAGCTTTAATACTTTTAAAGACAAACATATTTATCAATGCATTTGATGCACAAGTAAAGCATTCACATGCTGAACTGGAAACAAGTGTTGATAAGTGGATATTTCTAGGCATCTGTTAAAAAAACCTTGCAAGAATTTTTTAAAATTATTTTCCTGATTCAGTAAAGTGAAACTTCAATTACTCAGGAGCCTCTTGTTGGGAAAGTTTTGTTTACGTATTTCGGCATACATGCTGTTTTGCCTATCTTCATGAAAAGTATTTAAAGGTTGTTTAATCAAATTATAGATGATAACAACCAGAGTAACCAAACAATAATAAAGCTGTATTGTACTTAATTTTACCCTTCTTTCATAAATCAACAAACATGGCAGTGGACTTGAAGTACTATTGACACCCACCTGGAAAATAGAATAACAACTGTTCTCAGTGTTCTGGAAATGAAACTAGTATTTATGTCTGAGAAAAGAAGGAAAATAGCTAAATTTTGTCTTGATTTGTTGAAAGTAGAATTAGTTGGTATACTGATACCATAAACCTCATTGCTATATCGTGTATATATATATATAAAACACAAATATCTGTCTTTCTCTTGTTACATTATCTTCACTGGACCAATCTTAACCAAACTGTGTGAAATGTTTTTTTAAAGAAGACCAAAAACAGCACTGCTTTCAATAGATGACTATCCTTCTTCATGAGAGTAAATGTGAAGATAATTTGGAAAAGGGGACATATTAATGTAGGGTTCGTAACTCCTCCACCCCCCATTATTGCTGTTATTGAACACTTTAATAAAGTTAACATTAATTATATTTGTAGATGGTGTCTTGATCTTAAACTAAAAAGTAAGACACGTTTATAATTTTTTCTAATATGCATGCATGCAGTGTGCCTAAAGCAGACAAACATTTAATATATACATCTCAGAGACTGTGCTGGGCTCTCTTTGGAGGAATTAAATGAACAAAGATGACTGCCTTTGTTACAATAATACATAAACTGAGATGAAGTTTCTATTTCAACAGCCACCATAAGGCTGGTATGAAAAGCTGTTGTTTGAGTTGTAATAATTTCTTACTTTGACCTATCTGTAAGACACTTCTGTAGCCATTGGTTTTCTATTAAATAATCATGTGAAACACTGCAGAAAGATGTGATGAGCTGGGTGTTGAAAGCAGGTAACAGAATGCACCCCTACTGACATTACAATTGATACTACCTCTTTCTACAGGGTCATAATAACCATTATACAGTCTAGTAAATGAATGTTCTAAATGAATTGTATGAAAATCAAGATTTTTCTAATTTATCATATCTTCCAGCCCCAGGTTTTGTTTAAGTTCATGTACAAATAAAGGACAGGTACCTCGGCTTGATAAATATGAAACATAAAATTTGGAGTTATTTTTATGATTCTAGCTCAGAACTTCTTACTAGGGTGTGCTAGTTGACTTCTAGGTGTTGCTGTACCTAATATGAGTCATGACAGCTGGTACCTGCTGCTTCGTGGGATAGTTCACCTGGTATCAACTTGAGTGTGAATTTGTATCATTAATGGCACAAAAGTAATATGTTCTTCTGGATTATTGCCATCTAAGTTGATTGGCCAGCTACAAGGAGAACATAAATCATGTAATTAGTTTCTGTTTCGAAAGAATTGTGACCTGTAAAGTGCAGAATTTTTATCTAGGTATGTGTTGAGTCTGCAGTGCATTTTTTAATATTTTTTCCTTTTGAGTCTGTTTTAATTTTCATTCCTCATGTCAATTTTATTTTGCAAAGTGGTAAACATCTGAACTAATTATAGATTATCAAAAAGTTAGAACTTGTGTTTGGTAAACCCCATGTTCTTTATAATGTAATATTTTCTCACACTAATCTTCCATCTCAATAAATCACCAAGTGTGTCAGTATGCAGGGTGTGGATTACATGAATGCCTCTATTTTTGTAAACTATAATAATTAATCACATCAGTACTTCCAAAGTTTATTTTTCATTGTATGGATCTCTGGTAAATCTGTTTTAAGTTTATTTTATATTGTCTTGACAGAACTAATGGGGGCATCTAGTCAACTGTGAAAGTATTATCAAAGTAGCCATTATTCTAAACCAAAACATATATGGTTAAGAATAGAATAGCTCTTCATCCCTACCATGCCTTGTATTGAGTGAATCATTACGGTCTGCATTTGAAAATAGATCTTTGTGGTCATCCATTGCACTGTTTCAAGTGTTGTTGTTCCTTCAGACTCTCCACTGTATTTTATGCCCTCACTTTTCTTCTAATGAAGATTGATAGCCCTCATTACATTCCAGTTTTCCCATAAGTACCACATCTTTCTTATCTGGGTGAAATGTATACCTGGCTCAGTCTCCCACATCAGTTTTCCAAATTTGACTTTCTTGTCTTCAGGTGTGTCCTCTGGATGGCTTTGGAGGATGCTTCTTTCCTTCCCTAAAACTGTTTCTTCCACCTATTCAATGTAAGATTCTTGCTATATGTTGATATGACATAATGCACTGTATTGGAAGTTGTAATTCACCTAAACTGTAAATGTATTTCTGGAAGGTTCTTACCAAATTTCACACTTCCCATCTTACCTTTTCATTAAAACCTGATGCTTCCAGATTCTAAGAGAACTTAAAGTGATATCTGGTAGAATTGAACAGAGGAAGTCATAAGCGTAATGAGAATACCTTGCACTATTACTGATGGAGGGTTGTCACATGATAATTTTAATGAATAATTTGCAATCAAGAGGAGGCAGTAACTCAGGACATGCTTGAAAACAAGTTTCACAAATAGATGCCAGCATTGAATGAGAATATCTATTGATGTAAAAGGATTGTTTGTTTGTTTTATAATTTCGTGAAAGCTACATGAGGTCTATCTCCACTAGCCATCCTTAATTTAGCAGTGTAAGACTAGAGGGAAGACAGCTAGTCATCACCACTCGCTGCCAACTCTTGGGCTACTTCTCTACCAATGAATGTTGGGATTGACCGTAACATTAGAAGTCCCCTACAGCCAAAGGGTGAGCATGTTTGGTGTGATGGGGATTGGAACTAGCAACTTTCAAATTACAAGTTGAGGGTCTTAACTGCCTGGTTATTTCAGACCTGTGTAAAAGGAGATAAGTACTTATTGGAAGTTAATTTTTAGTACAAAAAATTATAAATATCACAACAATTTTATAGAATACGTGATGTAGATTAAAAATAAGTATGCAGATTAATCAGTCTGTAGAATGGTATTCTTGAAGTATTGAAAATATGATTCAATTTATAAAATTTAGTAATTTTAAATATTAAAAACATCTAATACTTTTATGACCTGCCAAGGAAAGAAAAAAAAAATGTAGTGTTGGTAATTTGATTCATCCAAAAACAGCTTACATCAATAAGGGTTTGTATTCAGTTGTAATTATTTCAGTCCCAGTAAAAATAGTTGCATAACTCAGTGTTAAAAATGTGTAACTGAATAACTGTACATTTTGATTTAAAGGGGAGATTCGACAAATTCTGAAGAGTTAAAATAACAGTTTTAGAAATATATTATTTCCAAGGAACTTTCAAAGTGTGATCACAGTAATGGTTACAAGGTTTATAGATCAAAATAATCCATTGTGTTATTAATATTGTAAGGATTAAAACCATACATTTACTAAAATAGATTAATTTCTGCATATAATCTAAGCAGAACTGTTGTATTACATATTCAAAACTAACATCATATTATTAGGACATTGCGAATGTTACAGCTACATACACTTCTAAAAGGTTATTAATATAACTTGGAGAAATGGTGCTTACTTGTGTGAATATAATACACCACTTACTTAGTAAAATTCATATAATTAAATAGTAATTGTGCACAATTTTCTAACTGCTGCATAATAAACTTACAAGGAAAGTATACAGTTTTATCACCTCACAAAAATATAAGACTAGAAACATATTAATCCATTACTTTTTAAAAGGTACAATAATTTTATAAATAGCATGTGGTAATATGTTCACGTACAAACATTACAAATTATTAGTATACATAATGAATAATGGACTATTTTTAAAAAGGGTCGATGGTAAGTCTGAAAACGTCTCGTGGTCGTCGTTTTCGAAGATTGTTTTTCTTTGTAGGAGTAAAATGTTGAGAACACGAGACAGTAATAGAAGATTCTGTCGAACACAGCATCAGTTCCATATCTGTGGGGTGAATGAGACTGTCTCGATAATGAGTGTCGAAATCTTCAAAAGTCGCTAACAGGTTGTTTGTCTGTCTTAGTTCTCCAGGCTATCTTGGAAATACATATCTAGGTTTCAACATGCTTGTTTGGAAGAAATCAGTTGATGTTTAAAAGTGCGTTTGTGATGATTGAGTTTTCATTATATCCTTCTTTGTATGGAGTGTCTGTGTAAATTTGTCTATTGACTTAAATAGCTTCTCGACTTGTGTATTCTGCATGAACATGTCTTTGAAATTTGTTTCTAGTTGTGGATGCTTTTTTGGTAAGAATGGCTTGGATGAAGGTGGCGGATGTCCAATGTTTCGGGGCCCAGCATGGCCAGGTGGTTAAAGCGCTCGGATCGTAATCTGAGACTTGCGGGTTCGAATACCCGTTGCACCAAACATGCTCGCCATTTTAGTCGTGGGAGCGTTATAATGTCACGGTCAATCACACTATTTGTTGATAAAAGAGTAGCCCAAGAGTTGGTGGTGATGACTAGCTGTCTTCCTTTTAGTTTTACACTGCTAAATTAGGGACGGCTAGAACAAATAGCCCTCGTGTAGCTGTGCATGAAATTCAAAAACCAAACAAAAACCAATATTTCCTTGAAGTTTACTATTCTTCTGGCGCTGCATGGCCAGGTGGTTAAGGCGCTTAACTTGTAATGCGAGGATCGCGGGTTCAATTTCCGTCTCACCAAACATGCTCGCCCTTTCAGCCGTAGGGGCATTATAGTGTCTCGATCAAACCCACAATTCGTTGGTAAAAGAGTAGCCCAAGAGTTGGCGGTCAGTGGTGAAAACAAGCTGCCTTCCTTCTATTCTTACATTGCTAAATTAGGGACGGCTAATACAGTTAGCCCTCGTGTAAATGTGCGCGAAATTCGAAAAAGAAAACAAAAACCAATATTTCGTTGAAGTTTTCTATTTTTCTACCTAAAAGTTAAAGCTTAACGTCAAGGCCACTTATTAACGAGTGTTTTATATCTTGAATATTATGAAGTGTTTGTTTATTATGATTTATATGTTTATTGTAGAGCATATTCAGCGGGGGTATCAACCGTGTTGAAAATCGATACACTTATCTCTGTCCCACTATGGATCTTTTTATAAAGTGAATGGAGTAAGTTGTTTGTTTGTTGTTAAACGCGATGTTTCGTGAAGGGCTATTTGTATGCTGTCGAAGGTTTTTAAAATTCGAATTTTACTTTATATGTGCTATCAGAATTGTTATCACTTGCAGCATTGAAATCAATAAAAGATACATTATACTTAAGTTGATTACTTTTGTTGTGTTTGAGAAACGAGCTTTTGCTGAAAACGTGCTAAGTGTCTTAGTTTTGTTTCTCTTTACACGTCCCTCCCAGTGCCACACAGGTATGTCTGCGGACTTGCACCGCTACAAACCGGGTTTCGATACCCATTGTGTAGCTTTGTGTTTAATTCCAAACAAGCAAGCAATTAAATCTTTAGACGTAATATGTGAAAAAACAAAAGTAATTTATCACGTGACTGACTGGACAGTGAGTGGTCAGCGTTCTGGACTGTGAATCGGAGGTCTTACACGTTGCCTTAAAATCGCGCCTCGCACTTTGGGTCTGTGTCAAAAGAGCGACATTGAAATGACATTATTAGAGTGGCTCAAGGGCTGGATGTCAGCGCTGTTGTAGCCACTTTAAAATTAGGGACTACTAACCCAGATAGCCCTTGTAAATATCCGAAACAAACAAAATTATTTCTCTTAGTGGCCGTTCCCTACACAGCTTTGACCCTCACTGAGCTGAGACTCCGTCGCCTTTTGACTATGAGATTTCACTGACCCTAATGCCCTTGGGTTAAGTCTTGATGGGAGATCAATCGCTTGTACTTGTCGGGTTTTAAAAGACTTTCATAAAAGCAGTCTTCACGTGTCAAATTGTTCAGATAGTTTTCAATAGCATCTGTTTGTACAAGTGTGCACGAAATATTTCTATTACCTAAATTGCTGAGACAAAACTAGTACAGTTTAACTGTTGTCTCCTGGCGACATATATTTCATAATAGTTTTTACTTTTATGAGACTTTTTATTTGTTTTAAGTTCAAATTCCTTTAGTAACAAGTTTCTCCAGTATAGCTGTTTACATGGAACACCAATCAAATATTACTTTGTTATTATATGGTTACAAGTCTTATTTTACATTGTAGGTTATTAGTAGCGTGTTAACAGTAGTCAGGATTTTTGAGATTGGAAGAAATATTTTTACCCTGGCATTGATTACGTAAAACAAACCGTAAAAAAGTTATAACATAATCGTTTAAAATTTATGGATTAAAATCAATCAAGCATGACTACATTCATTGATTATTATTTTTTTTTTTTTTTGTCGTACTTTGGTCTCCAAGCGTTTCGGACTCGTTCAGGCCATTCTAGAGGTTGTACAAAGTAAATATAGGCAGCGATTATGTGTTAACTGTACTTTTCAGTTACTACATTTTGTTATCTTGGGTTAAAAATCGTACACTTAGCTCCTGTTAGTAAAGTTTTTAAAGATGGCATCTATAAGGGCTGAAACATTGCTAAAGAATGCAGGTTACACTGTCAAACTTGATGCTTCGCGTGAAGGGCCCTTTAAAAGAAATTCAAAATACTTCCGCTAGTTTTAGGCAGAAATATATAATTGCTCAATATGATAAAATTAGTTGGACTAACGGTTGTGCTCACTTGTCTCTTGTTAAATGCAAAGCTACATAACGGACTATATTTGACTGTGCCCACCGCTTATCGAACTCTCATTTTTTATCTTGATGAGCCTGAAAGATTACTTCTGTGTTAGTGAGAGCCCCCCACGCTAGTGGACAGTGTAAGAACATGAAGACTTACGCTAATATAAGCCTTCACTTCGTGCAACTAACTATTCACGTTATATGATATACATTTTAGAGAGAATTTTGTAAACTTGGCTGGGAGCTGTAAATTCGAATAGCCCTTCAATGTCATGCAATCAAGGTATTTAAGTTGTACCTGTGAAAAAAATAAGGGCTGGCGGAATAAGGAGTAAGTAACTGAACAAGAACATTAAACAAATATTTGGAAGTACATGCTTGGATTGGAAACGTTGTTTCCGTCTTATTTGGTAATACGACGTGAACTGGAAGATAGGTGTTAACCCTAAAGTTGATTTGGCTCTAATAACGTTAAAAAACTCGTTGAACGTTTGAAACCTGTCTCGCACGTACATCGCTATTGTGCAAGATTCGAATCTTCGTTCCAAACTTTTCTCTAAAACTAGTAGTTAACGTGAATTATTTTTCGTGTTTAATCAGCGATAACAGGAATAATTATGTGGATACAGATAATTAAGATTTATTTCCCTTTTGCTATTTAACCTTTTGTTTAAAATCGTAATACTATTTTCTGATATCTTTGTACCGATATCGCCTTGAAAACATACTGTTTATCAGTATTGTAGGGTCAATACTAACTAGCTCTTACTGTTATTTTTAGCCGCGGCATAGCGGTTCGTAGTACACCTCTAAGTTGTCGTTTTTTTAAAAGCACAAACGTTTAGCTCACAGCTTCGTCATTTCTTGATGGATTTGAGATTTAATTGCAGTTTTGAACTCGGAAGATCAAACCCTTTCGACTGACGTATTTGATCACGTCCAAAGTCTCATAGATGAATCTACTCTAATCGTGCCTAAAAGAATTTCTATTTGAGGGTAGGCGAGTAGATAACGTGCTGAGTAATAAAGTTGAATCGGGTTGTATGCTTGATATTGCCTGTAAAGAAAAATATAGCTAATAAATCGACTAGTAGATTATCCATGCCTAAAAGTGATCCAAGTGTTGTAGATATTAAGGATTCGGGCCCGGCATGGCCTAGCGCGTAAGGCGTGCGACTCGTAATCCGAGGGTCGCGGGTTCGCGCCCGCGTCGCGCTAAACATGCTCGCCCTCCCAGCCGTGGGGGTGTATAATGTGACGGTCAATCCCACTATTCGTTGGTAAAAGAGTAGCCCACGAGTTGGCGGTGGGTGGTGACGACTAGCTGCCTTCCCTCTAGTCTTACACTGCTAAATTAGGGACGGCTAGCACAGATAGCCCTCGAGTAGCTTTGTGCGAAATTCCCAAACAAACAAAACAAACAAAATTAAGGATTCCTTCTTATTTATTTTAGTAACCTTTAATTTTTCGGAGCAATTCAATAACGTAATAAGTTATTAGTAGCGTACTAGGTTAATACTGTATTTCTGGAAACGGATTCCTTCTTATCCTAGAATTTCCAGTTCATCAATTCGAAAATAAATGTTGGGTTATTACAAAGGGTTGCCATTGTTGTTTGTTATTAAACACAAAAATTCACAAAGGGTTATCTGTGTTCTGCCCACCATGGGTATCAAAGCCCGGTTTCTTGTGGTATAAGTCCGCCGACATTCCACTGTGCTTCTGGGGGAATCACAGAGGGTTCTTGCCTTCATAATATTTATCTTTTGCCATTACTGAAAAAACCTACAATAACTTCAGAATATATTTCACGGTATCACTGACCATTAGATACCACTTTGGAGAGCTAATTATTAGAATATTTTAGAATAGGCCTTTGTTTACAGTTATAACTCTGAGTGTAAGTTGTAGAACAGGCTTTTCATTGCAGTTATAATTTTGAAAATGAGTTATCAGTTCGATAATAATACCTGTAATATTACCCCACCTTTAAATAGTCTAAAAACGTCATTTTTGTATAAATATTTATTTACAATAAAAAGAATACAACATTAAAATCATTGCAACTTCTCTTTGTTGACATGAAAATGACATAAGAATGTCGAAATGTTGTTCTTCACTTTACTTTACTTAAAGTTTCAATACCCATACCAGCCATCTTGATAATACATTTTTTACTTCAAGTGGGTTTTTCGTTATCACGGACAATAAATAGTTATTAAAAACAGGACTAGCCATAAAAAGAGATTTCACACATGTTTTGGTATCTGTGTAAAGTATTGTAACATTGTATTAATTTCAATCGTAAATACTCCATTTTATTACAGATATTAGAGAAGCCTATTTTTCGGAAAGTATATGGTTTCGTGGTTTTTTTATTTGTGAGCTGTATTTACTTTAGTTGGTTGATTTTGCTTTCTGTCTAGGTGGGTGCGTATAATGTTTTCTACGGTTTGTGGAGGAAACTTATACTGCTGTATACCATATATTCCTGACATCAGCAAACAAATAACCAACATTTGGCAAAAATTAGTAACAAAATATGACATTCCAATTAATACCAAATTTATTCAAAAACCCGGCACAAAACTGAGGTCTATACTATGTAAAAACTACACTGACAAACACCACACCAACATTATTTATAAAATACAATGTGATAACTGCCACGACTTCTATATTGGAGAAACAAGTAGAAAAATGGAAACCAGATTCAAAGAACATAAAAAAGTCACCTTCACACGTTTTCGAACACTGCAAGTCAAATAAACACAACATAACCATAGAAAACACTCAAATACTAAATAAAGAAACAAACATAAACAAACGCAAAATTAAAGAAGCCTTACTTATACAACAACTTAAACCCAAAATAAACCAATATAAAGGAATGCCTTTATACCTATATTAATAAAATAAAATAAATAAAATTATATATTCAAACATCTAATACCGCCCTCTACATTTCGACACACAGTTACACAACCCCTTTCAAACATGTGGTCAGCTTCCGGTCAGTTACCTCTTTCTTTGTGAACCTGACGATGACCGAAGAAGGTCGAAACGTTGTTCGCTCTTCTATGTAAAAGTGTTTTCTCAGCCCAAACGAGCCGTTTTTTGCACATAAATTTCTCAACAAGTTTCCGATTGTGGTTGAGTTGTAGAGAACCTAAAGATTTCACAGGTGGGAATTTCAAATTGAGAAAACGAAAACGTGATCGAACAAACCAGTTCTGTAATGTTTTTAAAAATTGTTTTAAAATATTAATTCAGTTCTTTATTTGAAACCATATCGTTAGTTAATAGTCTATAACTGAATTTTTCAATTTGTCAAGCATTCTGAAAGTATGTTAAACGGCAATATAATTTTGGACCCCAGACAACAGTCTGGGTAAGAAACAAATCAACGATATTATGAAGTTCACTACTACTGTCTTAGTGGTTAGCATGAATGTCCCTGGCTCGTGTTCAGTTGCCGCAAAAAACCGTGTTTCGAACTTCAGAGCCGTTAAAATGTTGATGGTCACATCGAAATATTCAATCAGAATAGCCCAAGATTAATCGGTGAGTGTTATTCAATTCTAATATATGTGTTAAAAATTAGGATCGGCTAGCAAAAATAGCGCTTTATAGCTTTGCTCGAATGTTCTAAACAAATTATAGGAAGTGAGATTAAATGTATTAATTTTATACATATCATAAGTTATATTACGAGTTTGAATTAAGTTCAACTTATTTGCATATTACTGCAGACTGTTGCAACTGTATGGGAAACATATTCTGATTCAATACGATATCTGAAGTTCACATTTTAAAAGTTACCGTTTCGAGAATACCATTCAGTATCAGTACTGCTGATGGGAGGAATAACGTAGTATATAGTTTTATTCGAAATTTTGCATAAAAGGCAACTGTATTTTTTATCTGCACATTTTGTTTTTCATATTTTAACTGTTTGAAAGAAGGCACATGCCAGTAGTTACATAGTAAGGCTGAGCTTTGTTTGTGTGGAATTTTATCCGTTCAGGTTGTGGTGACTTTCGATTTTGCCTTGCTATAGTTTTTTAACGATGTAGTTATTACTGTGTGTTTTCTTTGTCAAGTGGATTATTTTCATTTTTCTACAATCGATATTGCGAGAAACAGATGTAGATTTGGTTTGTTTTGTGTTACACAGTTGCCATGACAACTTTAGATGAAACGTTAAAAATTCTGATGTCTGTCATACCTCATCTTCTTCTCACATACTGTATACCGCAGTATATTTAGAATCTGAGAGAATCAAAGTAATTTTATTTTCTAAATAAGTTATTCACACGCGTGCAGAATTAAACATTGAATAGCTCTGTATATATTATGCTCTATTTAAGATAATTTTGAATCTGTGAAGGATTGTTGCGTGTAAGTACAGTGGGATGCCTTGATCCAGAGACCAAAACACTCTTAACTTAAATACCCTTGGTTGATTTTTGTGTAGACTAAGAATAAGGACAAGTTTCATGTGAAGTTGATTTCCCAATAATATCTACAAATAAGGAAAACATAATTTAGATTTTATCATGAGAAAACTGTTTGGATTAGCTTAAAATTAACCAAGAACTTAGAAAAGGATATAATCTGTATTTTGTAAAAGACAATATTATAAATCATGTACATTCATTTGTCAGTAAGACGATGGTGACTGATAGCTTTATTAATGTATTTATTTTTATTGCGATATAATACATTTTTTAACTTATTTTCATGTTTTATCAGAAACTTAAGGAAAGGGAAAAGAGATAAGACTTTTACACTTGTAGTTCGAGTGTTGTTTGAAAAGTTAAATGTACAACAACGGTGATTGATGAAGATAAATACTTGAAAATGTGGAACAAGAACTTAATAAAAACTAGGTTTAAGTAAAGACGTTAAAACTAACTGGATATGACTACTGGTAGGAAATATTGAATAATACCTTAAGTTGATCAATAACATTTTAACTAAATACATTAATTGTGAAGAACATCGTGTAATTATAACAGTATGCGCACAGAGTGATTTATAAACATAAAGAAGTGTTTTACTGATGGTAAAAAATAGTGAAAATATGCCTTCTGTGTCTTAAGAAGACAAACCAATGTATTCTTCAAACATGTAATATGTTCCACCATGAATAAAACACTTTTTATGCTTACAGTTAGTTGTTTGCTTATCTATTCTTTTAACGAAAATTTGTAGAATTAAGAAATTTATTGTTTCTACAAGATTTGTGAATATTGGAAGTGAATAGTGTAACTCTGGAGAAAAGCTATCTATACAGTTAAGAAGGATTTTGTAAGTGAATTGTAATGTATTTTCTTATAGCAAAGCCGCATCAGGCTATCTACACTGTCTACCAAGTAGAATCAAACCTGTGATTTCAGCGTTGTAAATATGTAAGCTCGCCTCTGTACCATCGGGGAGCAGAGCGAATAATAAAAACATTCTTTTACCTTTTGGTTTGTAGACGTTATAAATCAATCTAGTGATGAACTGACGATGCCATAAATAATTTTATTTGCTTTTATACAAATTAACAGAGAAAGTTCAAAATATGTTGAGAATTACATATATATATTATGATTAAAACATAACTGGGCTGTATGTTAATATTTAAGCACATTATATTAAATTATAAACATAAAACTGGTTCTGTGATAATATAAAAGTATAAACATATAGTCACGTGATTTTCATGTTTATGTATGGAAATATATTTCTGACGTTTAATTTAAAGTATGAAACATTTTTATTCCTTTATGATATGTTGAGAAAACCACATAAAACTTATTCTGTTGATTTTTCAACAGAAAAATTATGAAGCTTGTGAAAAAATTGAAAATATATACAGATAGTGGTGGCCATGTGTTTACTGTATCAAATACACCTACACTGCTGGAACAACGACCAGTGTTAAATTTTACCTCTAACAGTGGAGCCACCCAGGATTTAATAATGTCCCCACATATAACTTAAAAAAAAATGAAATATTTACAGATAGTGGTGAATGTGTCTCTACTATATCAAATATACCGACATTGCCAGTGTAACCTTTTATATTGGAGTTACGCAGGATTTAATAATGTCTCCACATATAAACAAAAAGAATTAAAATATCCATTATTATGTTTAACATGGTGTTAGTAACATTATGGTAAGTGTTTGCGTACCACTTACATATTGGTTTTGTTTGTATTTGTTTTACTTCTATTTCCGTATGTATGTGTTTTACGATGTAATTTCGGTTAATTCCCAAATTTCTTTATATATATCAGTATCACATTGTTTTTATTGGTTCACGTTACCAACTTATTGTCATAATGGATAATGCCTGTGAGATATCCTATTTATCAGTCAAAATCCAAACAGTGATGGTAATCCAGTCAGCAGTGATGAATAATCATAAAAAAATCACACACATATTATGGTAGGGTATACATTTTTTGTTTTGGAAGGGTGGAGGTAGGGAGTACAATTAGTCGAAATGTTAGAGGCCGGCTTCTATCCATTTGCTTTCTTTTATGAGGTATTTAATGGTAACTGTGTTTCCAAAACGAGGTTTAGACAGTGTGTATTTGTCTTATAGCAAAGCCACAAAAAGATATCCTCTCAGCCCACCGAGGGGAATAGAACCCCTGATTTTATCGTTATAAATCCGGAGACATACCGCTGTACTAGCGGGGAGTGTTTAGACAGTGAAAGACAGTAGAAGTTGAATCGTTGTTAGTGTGAACACTCAGCTTTGTACCGTTACTTACTTTAATTTTTTTTTCACGGTTTTCCATGATGTTTGACTAGATTGGCATTGATTTTTGGATTATTTCTGAATGATGGAATATACCAAGTACATTTGGGTTGTATTATCAATTATGACAACAATTTGAAAACTTGGACAAATAATCGTAATGAAATATTTAATTCATTATTTTTTTATATTGCTCATTTAATCGCCTATTAACAATAAATGCAATCTATAGTATGCAAGCTATTTATACACGCACATATACATGCAGTGAAACAATGCCAAAAGTCAATTTTCTAATCCGAGGCCAAACAAAGTCCTTTCTTTAAATGGAACTTCTGAAAAGGTTGAAAAATTGTCCATAAAGAAAGAGTTAACGTCTTTGTCTGAGGTCTTCACAAACTGATTCATCAAGCCCACTTTAATTTGAAGTGAAGCTAACAGGACTTTCTTTGTGTCAACCAAACTTTCACGTTCAATGTTTTCTATCCTGCTATCAGGCTGACTCCGGGTGGCCATTAGTTCTTTATCTGGTGCTGATTTAGTACTTTGCTCGTCCCATTTCACATACACACAAAAAAAAACAAAAACGCAGAAACTTTGTATAACAGTATTGTTAATCCTACAACATTCAAAAGACTTTTAGGTCTCCACAAAGTAGCCAAACACATTTTTTTTATATTTGACTTTATAATTAAGAAGTTCGAGATTTTCGTGTGTTTCCTTCAAGTGACCAAAATGAGTAATAGTAACAAATATATATATCTTATCGTTAAGAAGGAGGACACATTTGAGACCACTGTTGAAGGAATCAATAAACAATTACCATTCATTAAATTATCAAACTTCATCTCTTAACATCGATCCCTCGGTGTAGATTCCTGTACGTGGTGAGAAGACCTCCCAGGGAAGGTTATTCTTTCAGTTTACCTTCTCTGGGATCTAAACATCCACACACGTGTTTGCCGTGCATGATGACCTATAAAGGGGAGGAGAGGTTCCTGGTTTTGAGGGATTCAACCCTAACACACTATTTTGACCTTGAATTCCTGTAGATGGGCGACCTTGGAATAGCCTCTTAAGGTCAATTGGCTAATCCACTTGGGCTAGGGTCAACCAAGTACTAGTGTTGGATGTTCTCAACAGGTGTTGTGAACATGTTATCTGACACTGGTCTTTGGGTATAGTGCTCATGAAACCCTGGTGTTGCTGCAGTGTTCTTGTTTGGCATTGTAATCCATCCCGTCGTAGAACTCCATGGCGGGTGGGGTCAGTGAGCACCAAAATATTCTTTCTTATTATGGACCATCCAAATAAAAACTTAAATAAAATAGTGAAGAACAGCCCACGTCTTGAAGATTTTGGGCAGCAATCTTCAACATTTGTAACACCTGTACCTCATTTTCTTGCAAATGTCTTTCTTTTTCATTCAGAAGGAAATAGAAGGATTTGATGGCTCTCAAAAGTCAGTCAAAAAGCTTCGCTCTGGTAACATATTGGTGGAAACATCCACATCTAAATGCAGTGAACTCCTTACACTCAAAGGCGATTGGGGATATACCTATTGAGGTTATGCCTCATCCTATTTTGAATTCATCATGAGGAGTTATTGTTGAGGATTTGATGAGCATCCCCAGGTCATAGATCCTCTTTGGTTTCTCCACCTAAGGAGTTTCTGCAGTGAGGCATATCTCAATTTGCAGAGGTGGAATTATGATGCTGACCAATGTTTCCACTTTAACATTTACATCATTATTTGCACCTGCCACCATCAAGGCAGGTTATCTTAATTGCAAGGCACGACCATACATTCCAAAACCTCTCAAATTTTTTCAGTGTCAAAAGTTTGGTCACTCGAAGACATCATGTTGTGGTTCCTTGATGTGTGCTCATTGTGGTGGCAAGGACCATGAGGTCTATGGGTGTGAAATGGACCCTCATTACGTCAGTTGAAATGGCTCTCACCCATTCTACTTCTATTCTTGCCCTAAAGTATTGGGAGAAAAGTAGGGCAGCATTTGAAGACAATTCAATACATTAATTAACTTTAGGCTCAAAAGTTGCTGTCCATTACTTCATCCTGGACGTATGCTGCTGCAATTCGTTCCACTACTACAGTAAGAGTGCAGACAGATCTCTCTGTGCCTCCAAAAGAATTGTTCTCAAACCAAATGAAAAGCTTTTTGACCTCAACCCTGAATTAACCATTAAGCAAAATAAGCACATGTTTAGCGCACCAAGGGAAGAGGACACCACAAAGTTTTTTCCCCCAGCTACAATGCCCTTAACTCTTTCACTGCCACACTCAACTTTAGTCAATTTTTTTGTAATTGTATTGATATGCCATGTTCGACTTTACTCTGCATTGTTAAGAACACATTTTTTTTTTTTGCTCGGTGAGTAAATAAAGTTTCGAGAAACTACTTAACTATGTATCTGAAGCAAGTCGTCATTGGTTTGCAAAATATTACTGTAAAGAGCAGCACATAATCTTGATAAAACTTCAAGTAAAAGATGATTGTATGTTATGATAACTGACATTCTTTCTGCTATAACTATGTATAAGAAATTATAGGTGGTGGAACTGTTTTGTTTCATCATTTACTGCTTTATTTAGTCACATCTACAGAAAAATAAGAGTATCATACTATTCAACTATTTTGCGACTGTAGATTCAAATCAGTATGTTCTGAAAAGCTGGAAAAACAACTGACTGAACTAAGCAGTCTAAAGACGATAATTCGACCTTTTAGGTCAAATTGCGTAAGACTTCGACACGTATGACAACATTATTATTAACTTTGTTATGTATACACTATACGACTGGTGGTAGTACAGTACTGTGGCACCGTCTTCATATAAAGTTAGTATAAAGAACCGACAAATCAACAAAATCAATTTAGGATTGTCTGGAAACGTGCACGAGTTCAACAAGTTCAAGTAAGCAAAGTTAGTACTGAGTACTAGGCTTAACGTTCTCAGTTGCATGCATGGATGCAAAAGTAAATTCAAAACATTTTGAAATAATTCAAAATTATTTCGGGCTACAGTAGCATTTCCAGTGTACTATTTCCAACTTTAGGCCGTTGTTTTGAATTTACTTTCGCATTCATACATGCAGATAAAGTTTCAGAAATATGCCTATTTTGTTGATGTATGGTTTGTTGGCTCATTTCAAGTTCCCAGGTCAAAATTGAGCTTAAAGTTGAGATTACAACTTATTCTTCAGATATTTGAGTTGGATTAAGATACTCTAACCTAGGCCTAACCCATTATTTAGTAGTTCAACATGCAGTGCAGTTTACAATTGATTATATGTTGTGTACGTGTACCAGTACAGAACGATCACTGTATATAGGCTACTGCAGTCCAGAGTTCAAAATTATGAACTGCCCGACATCTCGGGGCATATAAATATTACCTAGAGGCAACAGTTCTTGCTATGTCTATTTAAGTGATATTTCACGTTTAAATAATTGTCTTATTGTTCATCCTTAACAGATTTTTGCCGACAATGGGCAATAACAGCCTGTAATAAAACTGGAAACCGAGCAAACAAGCCGCAATTTCTTTCATTAGACGTATTTCCCCTGCCGCACCGGCAACACGTATTGTAACATACAGATTAGAAGGTACATGTGAAAACTATATTGAACAGCCTTGTGCGGTAGTTTCTGTGTGCCGATGACATCACCTTGTGATGCCGATGTGCCGATGACGTGTTTATTGTCGGATATTTTGTTAGTTATAACATTCTACTCAAGTCTGCGACAGCAGAGAACTGAATGGCTTTAGTATTATCTTGGGTCAAAATAAAAGTAACTAACATTGGAGCAAACTTAATTGTATGATGTTTTGAAGTACCGATTACAAGACCATGTTTTTGATTAATAACTAGGCATAAGATTGATAGTCGCCTTATAATTGCAGCTGTCTGCAGGTCTTTTAAACCCCTACTCTCACCTATCGCATTCTCGAATTTACAGATAGCATCCAGCTACGCATGCGTGCCAGATGTTCGCTCATGGCCAACGCTAATCTTGCAACTAATCCACCTGTAGGCTGTTCAGTTATACTATTGATTTTTGTGGACCTGAAAAAAGGGCTTGTGACTCTCAATTTTTTCCCATGGTTTCTGATACTATGGATCGTATTATATTAGAGATCTCCCTATAATCGGTCCACTACGGTAGTTGTAGCTTCCAACATTTATGGTGTATATTTTGTTTTTATTACAGTTTACAAATGTTAAACATTATTTAAAGGTATTGTCTGCTCTATATTACCTTCCTCACTATTTGGGACAATGCTTGAGATATATTTCGTAGTTTCGAGAAAACGTTTATCAGACATCTTAAATCAATTTCATAACTTACAATTTTCATACAAACACTTATTTGGTTTTACTCATATAATAGTAAAATGATTGTTACATAAAGAATAAATTATATATTTTTAAAATGTTTATTAACTGATTGTTGTTATTAAAACATTTTTTTCGATTGATGAGTGTTGTTGCCTCACGAATTATGATTTACATCTTCAGACAGAAACACCAAAAGAAGTGAAAGACGATGAACGTATCCAGAGGGAGGTGTCAAAGAACATCAGGCCTCCCTCTACTAGACGTTTTCACAATGTTGATAAAATTATTACTGTAAGACTTGGCAGTAAACCAGAACATCATCAGAGAAACGTTTTTATTGTTATTGAAAATACTGAAAACCGAAACAAATTTGTTATTGGTAGAGCTTCAAAATTAACATCCACGTGTCAATTGAAACGTTGCCAAAGCGAACATAAACTTATTGTACAGAAACCTAAAAAAGAATAATCAAACTAAACACGTTAACAGCCCTCACAAGATTGTTTTTACAAGAGCTCCGAAACTGAAACCAAAGCCCAAAAATTAAATAACTCATGGGCTGCTCACAAGTATACCATATTAAAAAGAATTACTTTACCTTATCTCATAAGTTACTATTTGTTACATTTTACTCAGTGATATAAATAATAAATAAAACACACATATGAAAAATATAGAATATAATATTCACCTGGGTCTTCTCTTTTTTGCTGTCAGCTGTCATGAAACTTGAGCTCACTTTTTTGATGTACTAAATGTATTGATACAATCAATAATGTTTTTATGTAATTAAATAATACAATAAGAACAGAGAATAATAATACACAGAAAACACTGTCCAAAAACACTAACGATAACTCTTAGCATTTGTGAAAGATGGAATTGCAAGACGTTGGTCTGATTATCTAGTTAATGGTTTGCAGACAAACAACAAATAGAGCTATATCACCGTGTTAGCTTTGGTGTTAATTGAACAAAAAACGTGGAGACGTATTAGAAACAGACACATACTGATATTTATTTATATAGATTCAATGATAGTGAACATTTTAAAAATTCAACTACAGCCCAGTAAAGTATGACTGAAAACTCAATTGTCGAAAACAATAGGTCGTAATGAAACTCCTTCATTATAAATATAAGGTAAACCATAGAAAATTATGGCATAATATTCAAATTGTGTTTATAATCAAGAATGTCATCTTTATTAATTTCAGTGATTATCTTGGCAGTTTTGACATCACTTTTATTAATAGCGTTACTATGCAGCTCCTCTGCCTTTACTTTTAACGAAAGTTAAATGTTTATAGAAATTAGATAGCTCACACATCTATTTTGCTTGATGTATTAGAATAAATACTGTATTTATTTTTATGTTAAAATGCTGAATTTATCACGATTCATTTACGTACATCAACTTAACTTGAAAACTAAGTCGATCACAGATATAAAACATTAAATGTGTAATCGTAACATCTTTTTTAAAGATTCGATGGTCCTGAAAAGGACCTTTAATTGTAATTCAGTAACTAGGAAAAATTATTATCACCTTGTACAAATCCTGTTGGACCTGTAAAACAGAAAAAGAACATTTTATATTTGAATAATTTTAGGTCCTGTTTATGCATCACTTTTCAGCTCGCAAGTCTCATTTTACTTTTAAAAGATGCTGTCATATAGTAATCATAAAGTAGCATGCTATAGACATGAAGGATATGACATTTGATGTAAATTATACAGCAGATATAGTTTTATTCTCGAATGATTATTAGGAGTGTCTTTAAAGTTTCAATATATTATATTTAACTCTTAAACAGTGGGAATGTTCTAGAAAGCAGGATCAGTAGATGATAGCTGCTGTTTAAGGGATGAATTTGAAGGAATTGTAGATTGTTCTTCAATATAAAACATATTCAAGACCATATACTTCACTGATGAAAAGTTTAGGTTTCTTTATTTAATACTTTGATATGCGCAGTTTCTCAGTCCACCATCGACCCACGATTAGATGCGATCTTTATCAAGTTCATCCGTAAAACCTACGAGAAACTATCCTAGAGATGGATCAGAGTGGTGTATAATTAAGGGCTAGAGTTACTCGTATATATAACCGTACACGTGAAAACAGTGTTGGTGGATATAAGAGGGAATTATCATGCGTTGAAAAACATCTTGTCCTTGAATTAGATAAAGTACTATCGGAATATGTCGATATCAGAACGGCATATGTGAGAAAAACTTTCAGTTATCGGTTGGTTATGTACATGTTTTAAAAATGTATAAAAACTCAATAACAAAATATCTTAATATTTGATGTTAGATATCAAAATATTTCCTGTACATCTGTTTCTGTAAAGCAAAGATGTAACTTTCCTCCCGTTACTATCGATGTCATTCCAGAAATTTATTTCGAAGTACTGTTGGCATTGTGTCTTATGAATAAAGTCTGATGTTTGGTACGTGTCCCTGGCAATTATCTATGGTTCTTCTGTGTAACAAATATGTGAAATATTCATTCTATAATTTTAGTCTGTCAGAACACAGCTAAAGCTGCAGTAATAAAACTGAGGTTGTTAATGTCATTCCCTAACTTGAAGTATTTTATCTCCACTGACAATGATACTTGTCTTAGTGTAGTTTTGTGTTTAACGTCAAACAGATAAGTTTTATATCATTTAAAATTGTTTTCTTACCGTCAAAATTATGGACCACTTAGTAATAAATTTCATATCTTCCTCTATTAGTGTCAAAACCATATTTTTGTGAAATATCTGTAACATCCCTAAACTGAAGAAAATACAAATGATTTGGTTCTATGAATGTACATTTTACAGCCTTCATACTTAATCTCTCCACACCAATAATTCTCTGGAAAAACGTTGTTTTTATTGTTTTTTTTCAAGATTTTGAAATAATATCTGTATTGATAACACCTGAGATGATAGAGTTGGAGTTTTATCTATAATTTTACCTGTTATAACAGCTTACCGATTTGAAAACCTGTTGAAATCTATAGATTGACCTTCTGTAGAAATGTTAGAGTAATGTACAATACAATAGATTGAACAATGATGATTATTTAATTATGCAAAACCTTTATCCCAATTCGAGCAATACAAACTTAAACCAAATGAACCTTTCCACGTACTTTTGATCGTGTCTGTGAAAAGAACAAATAACAGAAAAACGGCCAGACTGATCTTCATTAGAACGAGAACACTTGACCCTTGATATATACCCCAAAATGTCTATTATAAAATAATCTGTAAACATGTAAAAGAATTTAATTATATGAAAACATTTCCCCCTTCTTCACCATACATAATAAAATAACTTGTTATTGTGTCTTTCTTTAGCTTGTAAGTTTACTTATATGTTAATAGCTGAGAGTGAATGTAGTGAAATCTAAACTGTAAACAGTCTATCTCTCTAGCTTCTCCATTTCATCAGAACTAGTGGATAGTGAGTTTAATTCCAACACAAAAATAACAAATGTACATATTAATTCAAGCTTCATAAAAATATTAATAAAGGGTAAATGTACTTACAAAGTCAAAATCACTTTTTGTATCACATTGCAGAAGTAGATAATGTTTGTTACATAATCTTCCTAAACATTGCAAAAGCAATTGACCAATATGTGTAACATGCTGACATTATATACAAAGACTTAACCGTCAAGCTCTAGTTATATATTTATATCATATAAATCTGAGAACATTAAATGTATGAATATATACTTTCATATACGATCGTCTAGAAACAGGTGAATACAACTGTACTACATTACTTGGCTCAGCGATAAGACAAAGGGCTAATAACGCTACAAATAGGGTTTCGTTACTTTCGGTGAGAAGGGTATAGGTAGCTGTTTGGGTAGTTTTCTGCTTAATAACAATAACACAACACATTAATACGTTACAGTTAGTGATACATTTTTTGAGTTTGGACATTTTATGAGTAGTGCGACACGAAACAGTCCTTTCAGGAAGACGTAGATAACACACTATCCTCTGGTGCCACTTATTAGAACTATACATCCACTAGCAAATTATTCTTCTTCATCTGGATTTAGTCCATGTTTCGGACCAGAAAGGGACAAGTTTACTCTATACCTCTTCCTCCCTCTCTGGAACTGTTATTTTATCTGCACTGCTACTAAATCCTGGGTAATTAAATAGCATTTACTTTGTTGTTGTATTACAGTATATTAAATTTTGTCCATTGTCCGTAGTTGTAATTAACTTAGTCTTTTCATGGGATAATCGAACTATTAGTCTGTGTTCAGAAAACAGTCATATGCACCCAAACGCATAATCCTATTTTTATATACAAAATT
Source organism: Tachypleus tridentatus (assembly GCF_004210375.1). Taxonomy (NCBI): domain Eukaryota; kingdom Metazoa; phylum Arthropoda; class Merostomata; order Xiphosura; family Limulidae; genus Tachypleus; species Tachypleus tridentatus. The sequence goes on from NW_027467782.1 coordinate 30,479,700, forward strand.
TTAAAATTGAGCTACGTTTCTATCTACGACTCAATTAGCCTAGCACTTTTTTGAACTTTTAAGTTTTTTATTTATGACGTTCAGAGGGGAGAGGTACTTAGAGCTAGATTCTTCATGTATTATGTAACTCTCTAGTTTGCTCATCAGTTCATTTGAATTAATATTTCTGTTATAATATTGAAGCGAGTTATCCAGGAGTCTGTTTTATAGAATTGGCATGTTTGAACAGTTGTGTAGAAATATGAGTTTGTTGATCGTGGGACTGTATATGCTTGCGTTAAAATACAATGTTGTATATGTTGTTTGTTGATGAGTGTTTTTGATACATTTATCCATGTTATACAAACATATTCTACGACTGGTCTGATGTGTGTTCTGTAAAGTTTTAATATGTTTTCTGTTGAATCTTCTTTTTATCATTCACATTCTTAAAGTAACTCGCTATTTTCAAAATTCTGGGTTTTATGCTATTAATGTGTTGTATGCAGTTTGAGTCAAAGTAATCCTTAAGAATTTTGCTGATATTGTTACCTGCAAGAGTCATGTCTAGATATAACTGTAATATTAATTTGCTTTATGTTCTACCAAACATGCTCGTCCTTTTACCCATGAGGGCGTTATAATGTGATGGTTAATCGCACTATTCGTTGGTAAAAGAGTAGCCCAAGAGTTGGCGATGGGTGGTGACGACTAACTGCCATTTCTCTGGTATTACACTACACAATTAAGGACGGCTAGCGCAAATAGCCCTCGTGTAGCTTTGCGCGAAATTTAAAACAAGCCAAACCTTTTCTACGATTTCGCAAATAATATGGCTTGTATTTTGTGCGCACTTATTTTAATTATCCACTCAGTACAGTGAAAATTTTATATTGTTTAGCAGTGGTTGTTTGTTGCTGTTATTGGTTTTTCGACACTATTCCAGATTGCAACATCACCTGAGAACTGTGAGAGAATAGTGTGGTTTGGGTCTGTGAGAGGATTGTCGCTGACACGCTCCCTATCAAAACGCTCCTAGTAATACAACTCCTACAAATATTGTATCTTTCTTAATCTGAAAATGACCTAAGGTCGAAACGTTGTTCTCTGCTTTATTGGCAAAGTGTGTTAATACCCACACCAACTGTCCTGAGATTTGTTTGTTTTTTTTCTTATAGCAAAGCCACATCGGGCTATCTGCTGAGCCCACCAAGGGGAGTCAAATCTCTGATTTTAGCATTGTAAATCCGTAGACATACCACTGTACTGGCGAGGAGCAGCGTCCTGAGATACATTTTTACTTCAAGTAGGTTACTCGTCATCACGAATTGCTCCTACTGATATTGCCATCTGGTAACAGTTTTTGAAACCATGACTCACGTAACCTCCTAGATTCCCTGATGTATAAAGCCACACGACCGCATTAACAGTTTCGAAAAGTTAACAACTTTTGATAGTTTGAGAAGTTTTTTTACTTCTTTACGTAATAAACAAGAATATGTTTGACTTGGTATGGACGTCAGGCAGAATGGTATCAAAGGATAAAGATAAAAGGTACTTTATAAGCGCAAAATACTATTACACAGAATTTCATATCAGTCTAATTATATTTGAACATTACATAAAGTATGATACAGGAAGCTTATATCAACTTCTTAACTTTCAAAATTAATGGACAGTAAATGTGAAACTAAATTTCAAGATTAACAAATCTGTAGCAGACAAAGGCAGAAATAAATTGAGATTTTTCATCCGTAAATAAACCGAACGTGACATAATTTTAACAAGTAATAAAAGAAGGCAACTAAAGATATAATATGTTAATGAAGTTCAGAATTGGGATTATTTTGGTGAAATTAAAATTTAATATTAATTAATCTTTAACCTTTGAGATGACCTTATGAGTATTACTGGAGTTGTTTGTTGGTTTGTAGTTTCATATAAAGCCACAGAGTGGGCTATCTGTGCTGTGTCCATCAACCTGATATTAAGTGTTGTAAGTCCGAAAACATGCTGCTGAGTTACTTGGTGGCTTATTGGGTTAAGAAACAGTGACAGGAAATCAAAACGAAATAAAATAAAATAGTTGAACGAGGCAGAAAATGAAAATATTATAGAAAAAAGTAAAATAGAAATAGTAAATTATATTAATGATCAAGGAAAGTCAAATATCAGGAAGAAAAGAGTGTTTTTAAAAATGTAACAGGTTTAATACTAATATGTGTTACAAGAGTATGTGTAATCATTCTTTGACAGTTTCTGGGAGGCGAACACGACGTAAAATATTAATTCACTGTCTTATTGTTTACAATAATTGATAACATATTAACCACGGATAATAAGTTGTTAAGCACAGATAAATATAAAATACGCTATTGATATTCCTGTTGTCTGTTGAGTATTGTTGTTCGTTTGTGATATTCTTCTCTTCAGATGAATATTGTTGTTAGTTAGTGATATTCTTGTCGTCAGTTCAGTATTGTTGTTTGTTATTGATATTCTTGTCGTCAGTTCAGTATTGTTTTTGTTAGTGATATTCTTGTTGTCAGTTGAGTATTGTTGTTAGTTAGTGATATTCTTGTTGTCAGTTGAGTATTGTTGTTAGTTAGTGATATTCTTGTTGTCAGTTGAGTATTGTTGTTAGTTAGTGATATTCTTGTCGTCAGTTGAGTATTGTTGTTTGTTAGTGATATTCTTGTCGTCAGTTGAGTATTGTTGTTAGTTATTGATATCATTGTCGTCAGTTGTCGTCAGTTGAGTATTGTTGTTAGTTAGTGATATTCTTGTCGTCAGTTGAGTATTGTTGTTAGTTAGTGATATTCTTGTCTTCAGTTGAGTATTGTTGTTAGTTAGTGATATTCTTGTTGTCATTTGAGTATTGTTTTTTGTTAGTGATATTCTTGTCGTCAGTTGAGTATTGTTGTTTTGTTAGTGATATTCTTGTCGTCAGTTGAGTATTGTTGTTTGTTAGTGTCGTCATATTCTTGTCGTCAGTTGAGTATTGTTGTTCAGTTGAGTGATATTCTATTGTCGTCAGTTGAGTATTGTTGTTTGTTAGTGATATTCTTGTCGTCAGTTGAGTATTGTTGTTAGTGATATTCTTGTCGTCAGTTGAGTATTGTTGTTAGTTAGTGATATTCTTGTCGTCAGTTGAGTATTGTTGTTAGTTAGTGATATTCTTGTCGTCAGTTGAGTATTGTTGTTAGTTAGTGATATTCTTGTCGTCAGTTGAGTATTGTTGTTAGTTAGTGATATTCTTGTCGTCAGTTGAGTATTGTTGTTAGTTAGTGATATTCTTGTCGTCAGTTGAGTATTGTTGTTAGTTAGTGATATTCTTGTCGTCAGTTGAGTATTGTTGTTAGTTAGTGATATTCTTGTCGTCAGTTGAGTATTGTTGTTAGTTAGTGATATTCTTGTCGTCAGTTGAGTATTGTTGTTAGTTAGTGATATTCTTGTCGTCAGTTGAGTATTGTTGTTAGTTAGTGATATTCTTGTCGTCAGTTGAGTATTGTTGTTAGTTAGTGATATTCTTGTCGTCAGTTGAGTATTGTTGTTAGTTAGTGATATTCTTGTCGTCAGTTGAGTATTGTTGTTAGTTAGTGATATTCTTGTCGTCAGTTGAGTATTGTTGTTAGTTAGTGATATTCTTGTCGTCAGTTGAGTATTGTTGTTAGTTAGTGATATTCTTGTCGTCAGTTGAGTATTGTTGTTAGTTAGTGATATTCTTGTCGTCAGTTGAGTATTGTTGTTTGTTAGTGATATTCTTGTCGTCAGTTGAGTATTGTTGTTTAGTTAGTGATATTCTTGTCGTCAGTTGAGTATTGTTGTTTGTTAGTGATATTCTTGTCGTCAGTTGAGTATTGTTGTTAGTTAGTGATATTCTTGTCGTCAGTTGAGTATTGTTGTTAGTTAGTGATATTCTTTGTCGTCAGTTGAGTATTGTTGTTAGTTAGTGATATTCTTGTCGTCAGTTGAGTATTGTTGTTAGTTAGTGATATTCTTGTCGTCAGTTGAGTATTGTTGTTAGTTAGTGATATTCTTGTCGTCAGTTGAGTATTGTTGTTGTTAGTGATATTCTTGTCGTCAGTTGAGTATTGTTGTTAGTTAGTGATATTCTTGTCGTCAGTTGAGTATTGTTGTTAGTTAGTGATATTCTTGTCGTCAGTTGAGTATTGTTGTTAGTTAGTGATATTCTTGTCGTCAGTTGAGTATTGTTGTTAGTTAGTGATATTCTTGTCGTCAGTTGAGTATTGTTGTTAGTTAGTGATATTCTTGTCGTCAGTTGAGTATTGTTGTTAGTTAGTGATATTCTTGTCGTCAGTTGAGTATTGTTGTTAGTTAGTGATATTCTTGTCGTCAGTTGAGTATTGTTGTTAGTTAGTGATATTCTTGTCGTCAGTTGAGTATTGTTGTTAGTTAGTGATATTCTTGTCGTCAGTTGAGTATTGTTGTTAGTTAGTGATATTCTTGTCGTCAGTTGAGTATTGTTGTTAGTTAGTGATATTCTTGTCGTCAGTTGAGTATTGTTGTTAGTTAGTGATATTCTTGTCGTCAGTTGAGTATTGTTGTTAGTTAGTGATATTCTTGTTGTCAGTTGAGTATTGTTGTTAGTTAGTGATATTCTTGTCGTCAGTTGAGTATTGTTGTTAGTTAGTGATATTCTTGTCGTCAGTTGAGTATTGTTGTTAGTTAGTGATATTCTTGTCGTCAGTTGAGTATTGTTGTTAGTTAGTGATATTCTTGTCGTCAGTTGAGTATTGTTGTTAGTTAGTGATATTCTTGTCGTCAGTTGAGTATTGTTGTTAGTTAGTGATATTCTTGTCGTCAGTTGAGTATTGTTGTTAGTTAGTGATATTCTTGTCGTCAGTTGAGTATTGTTGTTAGTTAGTGATATTCTTGTCGTCAGTTGAGTATTGTTGTTAGTTAGTGATATTCTTGTCGTCAGTTGAGTATTGTTGTTAGTTAGTGATATTCTTGTCGTCAGTTGAGTATTGTTGTTAGTTAGTGATATTCTTGTCGTCAGTTGAGTATTGTTGTTAGTTAGTGATATTCTTGTCGTCAGTTGAGTATTGTTGTTAGTTAGTGATATTCTTGTCGTCAGTTGAGTATTGTTGTTAGTTAGTGATATTCTTGTCGTCAGTTGAGTATTGTTGTTAGTTAGTGATATTCTTGTCGTCAGTTGAGTATTGTTGTTAGTTAGTGATATTCTTGTCGTCAGTTGAGTATTGTTGTTAGTTAGTGATATTCTTGTCGTCAGTTGAGTATTGTTGTTAGTTAGTGATATTCTTGTCGTCAGTTGAGTATTGTTGTTAGTTAGTGATATTCTTGTCGTCAGTTGAGTATTGTTGTTAGTTAGTGATATTCTTGTCGTCAGTTGAGTATTGTTGTTAGTTAGTGATATTCTTGTCGTCAGTTGAGTATTGTTGTTAGTTAGTGATATTCTTGTCGTCAGTTGAGTATTGTTGTTAGTTAGTGATATTCTTGTCGTCAGTTGAGTATTGTTGTTAGTTAGTGATATTCTTGTCGTCAGTTGAGTATTGTTGTTAGTTAGTGATATTCTTGTCGTCAGTTGAGTATTGTTGTTAGTTAGTGATATTCTTGTCGTCAGTTGAGTATTGTTGTTAGTTAGTGATATTCTTGTCGTCAGTTGAGTATTGTTGTTAGTTAGTGATATTCTTGTCGTCAGTTGAGTATTGTTGTTAGTTAGTGATATTCTTGTCGTCAGTTGAGTATTGTTGTTAGTTAGTGATATTCTTGTCGTCAGTTGAGTATTGTTGTTAGTTAGTGATATTCTTGTCGTCAGTTGAGTATTGTTGTTAGTTAGTGATATTCTTGTCGTCAGTTGAGTATTGTTGTTAGTTAGTGATATTCTTGTCGTCAGTTGAGTATTGTTGTTAGTTAGTGATATTCTTGTCGTCAGTTGAGTATTGTTGTTAGTTAGTGATATTCTTGTCGTCAGTTGAGTATTGTTGTTAGTTAGTGATATTCTTGTCGTCAGTTGAGTATTGTTGTTTGTTAGTTAGTGATATTCTTGTCGTCAGTTGAGTATTGTTGTTAGTTAGTGATATTCTTGTCGTCAGTTGAGTTAGTTATTGTTGTTGAGTTAGTGATATTCTTGTTGTCAGTTGAGTATTGTTGTTAGTTAGTGATATTCTTGTCGTCAGTTGAGTATTGTTGTTAGTGATATTCTTTGTCAGTTGAGTTGTTGTTAGTTATATATTCTTGTCGTCAGTTGAGTATTGTTGTTAGTTAGTGATATTCTTGTCGTCAGTTGAGTATTGTTGTTAGTTAGTGATATTCTTGTCGTCAGTTGAGTATTGTTGTTAGTTAGTGATATTCTTGTCGTCAGTTGAGTATTGTTGTTAGTTAGTGATATTCTTGTCGTCAGTTGAGTATTGTTGTTAGTTAGTGATATTCTTGTCGTCAGTTGAGTATTGTTGTTAGTTAGTGATATTCTTGTCGTCAGTTGAGTATTGTTGTTAGTTAGTGATATTCTTGTCGTCAGTTGAGTATTGTTGTTAGTTAGTGATATTCTTGTCGTCAGTTGAGTATTGTTGTTAGTTAGTGATATTCTTGTCGTCAGTTGAGTATTGTTGTTGTTAGTGATATTCTTGTCGTCAGTTGAGTATTGTTGTTAGTTAGTGATATTCTTGTCGTCAGTTGAGTATTGTTGTTAGTTAGTGATATTCTTGTCGTCAGTTGAGTATTGTTGTTAGTTAGTGATATTCTTGTCGTCAGTTGAGTATTGTTGTTAGTTAGTGATATTCTTGTCGTCAGTTGAGTATTGTTGTTAGTTAGTGATATTCTTGTCGTCAGTTGAGTATTGTTGTTAGTTAGTGATATTCTTGTCGTCAGTTGAGTATTGTTGTTAGTTAGTGATATTCTTGTCGTCAGTTGAGTATTGTTGTTAGTTAGTGATATTCTTGTCGTCAGTTGAGTATTGTTGTTAGTTAGTGATATTCTTGTCGTCAGTTGAGTATTGTTGTTAGTTAGTGATATTCTTGTCGTCAGTTGAGTATTGTTGTTAGTTAGTGATATTCTTGTCGTCAGTTGAGTATTGTTGTTAGTTAGTGATATTCTTGTCGTCAGTTGAGTATTGTTGTTAGTTAGTGATATTCTTGTCGTCAGTTGAGTATTGTTGTTAGTTAGTGATATTCTTGTCGTCAGTTGAGTATTGTTGTTAGTTAGTGATATTCTTGTCGTCAGTTGAGTATTGTTGTTAGTTAGTGATATTCTTGTCGTCAGTTGAGTATTGTTGTTTGTTAGTGATATTCTTGTCGTCAGTTGAGTATTGTTGTTAGTTAGTGATATTCTTGTCGTCAGTTGAGTATTGTTGTTAGTTAGTGATATTCTTGTCGTCAGTTGAGTATTGTTGTTAGTTAGTGATATTCTTGTCGTCAGTTGAGTATTGTTGTTAGTTAGTGATATTCTTGTCGTCAGTTGAGTATTGTTGTTAGTTAGTGATATTCTTGTCGTCAGTTGAGTATTGTTGTTAGTTAGTGATATTCTTGTCGTCAGTTGAGTATTGTTGTTAGTTAGTGATATTCTTGTCGTCAGTTGAGTATTGTTGTTAGTTAGTGATATTCTTGTCGTCAGTTGAGTATTGTTGTTAGTTAGTGATATTCTTGTCGTCAGTTGAGTATTGTTGTTAGTTAGTGATATTCTTGTCGTCAGTTGAGTATTGTTGTTAGTTAGTGATATTCTTGTCGTCAGTTGAGTATTGTTGTTAGTTAGTGATATTCTTGTCGTCAGTTGAGTATTGTTGTTAGTTAGTGATATTCTTGTCGTCAGTTGAGTATTGTTGTTAGTTAGTGATATTCTTGTCGTCAGTTGAGTATTGTTGTTAGTTAGTGATATTCTTGTCGTCAGTTGAGTATTGTTGTTAGTTAGTGATATTCTTGTCGTCAGTTGAGTATTGTTGTTAGTTAGTGATATTCTTGTCGTCAGTTGAGTATTGTTGTTAGTTAGTGATATTCTTGTCGTCAGTTGAGTATTGTTGTTAGTTAGTGATATTCTTGTCGTCAGTTGAGTATTGTTGTTTGTTAGTGATATTCTTGTCGTCAGTTGAGTATTGTTGTTAGTTAGTGATATTCTTGTCGTCAGTTGAGTATTGTTGTTAGTTAGTGATATTCTTGTCGTCAGTTGAGTATTGTTGTTAGTTAGTGATATTCTTGTCGTCAGTTGAGTATTGTTGTTAGTTAGTGATATTCTTGTCGTCAGTTGAGTATTGTTGTTAGTTAGTGATATTCTTGTCGTCAGTTGAGTATTGTTGTTAGTTAGTGATATTCTTGTCGTCAGTTGAGTATTGTTGTTAGTTAGTGATATTCTTGTCGTCAGTTGAGTATTGTTGTTAGTTAGTGATATTCTTGTCGTCAGTTGAGTATTGTTGTTAGTTAGTGATATTCTTGTCGTCAGTTGAGTATTGTTGTTAGTTAGTGATATTCTTGTCGTCAGTTGAGTATTGTTGTTTGTTAGTGATATTCTTGTCGTCAGTTGAGTATTGTTGTTAGTTAGTGATATTCTTGTCGTCAGTTGAGTATTGTTGTTAGTTAGTGATATTCTTGTCGTCAGTTGAGTATTGTTGTTAGTTAGTGATATTCTTGTCGTCAGTTGAGTATTGTTGTTAGTTAGTGATATTCTTGTCGTCAGTTGAGTATTGTTGTTAGTTAGTGATATTCTTGTCGTCAGTTGAGTATTGTTGTTAGTTAGTGATATTCTTGTCGTCAGTTGAGTATTGTTGTTAGTTAGTGATATTCTTGTCGTCAGTTGAGTATTGTTGTTAGTTAGTGATATTCTTGTCGTCAGTTGAGTATTGTTGTTAGTTAGTGATATTCTTGTCGTCAGTTGAGTATTGTTGTTAGTTAGTGATATTCTTGTCGTCAGTTGAGTATTGTTGTTAGTTAGTGATATTCTTGTCGTCAGTTGAGTATTGTTGTTAGTTAGTGATATTCTTGTCGTCAGTTGAGTATTGTTGTTAGTTAGTGATATTCTTGTCGTCAGTTGAGTATTGTTGTTAGTTAGTGATATTCTTGTCGTCAGTTGAGTATTGTTGTTAGTTAGTGATATTCTTGTCGTCAGTTGAGTATTGTTGTTAGTTAGTGATATTCTTGTCGTCAGTTGAGTATTGTTGTTAGTTAGTGATATTCTTGTCGTCAGTTGAGTATTGTTGTTAGTTAGTGATATTCTTGTCGTCAGTTGAGTATTGTTGTTAGTTAGTGATATTCTTGTCGTCAGTTGAGTATTGTTGTTAGTTAGTGATATTCTTGTCGTCAGTTGAGTATTGTTGTTAGTTAGTGATATTCTTGTCGTCAGTTGAGTATTGTTGTTAGTTAGTGATATTCTTGTCGTCAGTTGAGTATTGTTGTTAGTTAGTGATATTCTTGTCGTCAGTTGAGTATTGTTGTTAGTTAGTGATATTCTTGTCGTCAGTTGAGTATTGTTGTTAGTTAGTGATATTCTTGTCGTCAGTTGAGTATTGTTGTTAGTTAGTGATATTCTTGTCGTCAGTTGAGTATTGTTGTTAGTTAGTGATATTCTTGTCGTCAGTTGAGTATTGTTGTTAGTTAGTGATATTCTTGTCGTCAGTTGAGTATTGTTGTTAGTTAGTGATATTCTTGTCGTCAGTTGAGTATTGTTGTTAGTTAGTGATATTCTTGTCGTCAGTTGAGTATTGTTGTTAGTTAGTGATATTCTTGTCGTCAGTTGAGTATTGTTGTTAGTTAGTGATATTCTTGTCGTCAGTTGAGTATTGTTGTTAGTTAGTGATATTCTTGTCGTCAGTTGAGTATTGTTGTTAGTTAGTGATATTCTTGTCGTCAGTTGAGTATTGTTGTTAGTTAGTGATATTCTTGTCGTCAGTTGAGTATTGTTGTTAGTTAGTGATATTCTTGTCGTCAGTTGAGTATTGTTGTTAGTTAGTGATATTCTTGTCGTCAGTTGAGTATTGTTGTTAGTTAGTGATATTCTTGTCGTCAGTTGAGTATTGTTGTTAGTTAGTGATATTCTTGTCGTCAGTTGAGTATTGTTGTTAGTTAGTGATATTCTTGTCGTCAGTTGAGTATTGTTGTTAGTTAGTGATATTCTTGTCGTCAGTTGAGTATTGTTGTTAGTTAGTGATATTCTTGTCGTCAGTTGAGTATTGTTGTTAGTTAGTGATATTCTTGTCGTCAGTTGAGTATTGTTGTTAGTTAGTGATATTCTTGTCGTCAGTTGAGTATTGTTGTTAGTTAGTGATATTCTTGTCGTCAGTTGAGTATTGTTGTTAGTTAGTGATATTCTTGTCGTCAGTTGAGTATTGTTGTTAGTTAGTGATATTCTTGTCGTCAGTTGAGTATTGTTGTTAGTTAGTGATATTCTTGTCGTCAGTTGAGTATTGTTGTTAGTTAGTGATATTCTTGTCGTCAGTTGAGTATTGTTGTTAGTTAGTGATATTCTTGTCGTCAGTTGAGTATTGTTGTTAGTTAGTGATATTCTTGTCGTCAGTTGAGTATTGTTGTTAGTTAGTGATATTCTTGTCGTCAGTTGAGTATTGTTGTTTGTTAGTGATATTCTTGTCGTCAGTTGAGTATTGTTGTTAGTTAGTGATATTCTTGTCGTCAGTTGAGTATTGTTGTTAGTTAGTGATATTCTTGTCGTCAGTTGAGTATTGTTGTTAGTTAGTGATATTCTTGTCGTCAGTTGAGTATTGTTGTTAGTTAGTGATATTCTTGTCGTCAGTTGAGTATTGTTGTTAGTTAGTGATATTCTTGTCGTCAGTTGAGTATTGTTGTTAGTTAGTGATATTCTTGTCGTCAGTTGAGTATTGTTGTTAGTTAGTGATATTCTTGTCGTCAGTTGAGTATTGTTGTTAGTTAGTGATATTCTTGTCGTCAGTTGAGTATTGTTGTTAGTTAGTGATATTCTTGTCGTCAGTTGAGTATTGTTGTTAGTTAGTGATATTCTTGTCGTCAGTTGAGTATTGTTGTTAGTTAGTGATATTCTTGTCGTCAGTTGAGTATTGTTGTTAGTTAGTGATATTCTTGTCGTCAGTTGAGTATTGTTGTTAGTTAGTGATATTCTTGTCGTCAGTTGAGTATTGTTGTTAGTTAGTGATATTCTTGTCGTCAGTTGAGTATTGTTGTTAGTTAGTGATATTCTTGTCGTCAGTTGAGTATTGTTGTTAGTTAGTGATATTCTTGTCGTCAGTTGAGTATTGTTGTTAGTTAGTGATATTCTTGTCGTCAGTTGAGTATTGTTGTTAGTTAGTGATATTCTTGTCGTCAGTTGAGTATTGTTGTTAGTTAGTGATATTCTTGTCGTCAGTTGAGTATTGTTGTTTTGTTAGTGATATTCTTGTCGTCAGTTGAGTATTGTTGTTAGTTAGTGATATTCTTGTCGTCAGTTGAGTATTGTTGTTAGTTAGTGATATTCTTGTCGTCAGTTGAGTATTGTTGTTAGTTAGTGATATTCTTGTCGTCAGTTGAGTATTGTTGTTAGTTAGTGATATTCTTGTCGTCAGTTGAGTATTGTTGTTAGTTAGTGATATTCTTGTCGTCAGTTGAGTATTGTTGTTAGTTAGTGATATTCTTGTCGTCAGTTGAGTATTGTTGTTAGTTAGTGATATTCTTGTCGTCAGTTGAGTATTGTTGTTAGTTAGTGATATTCTTGTCGTCAGTTGAGTATTGTTGTTAGTTAGTGATATTCTTGTCGTCAGTTGAGTATTGTTGTTAGTTAGTGATATTCTTGTCGTCAGTTGAGTATTGTTGTTAGTTAGTGATATTCTTGTCGTCAGTTGAGTATTGTTGTTAGTTAGTGATATTCTTGTCGTCAGTTGAGTATTGTTGTTAGTTAGTGATATTCTTGTCGTCAGTTGAGTATTGTTGTTAGTTAGTGATATTCTTGTCGTCAGTTGAGTATTGTTGTTAGTTAGTGATATTCTTGTCGTCAGTTGAGTATTGTTGTTAGTTAGTGATATTCTTGTCGTCAGTTGAGTATTGTTGTTAGTTAGTGATATTCTTGTCGTCAGTTGAGTATTGTTGTTAGTTAGTGATATTCTTGTTAGTTAGTGATATTCTTGTCGTCAGTTGAGTATTGTTGTTAGTTAGTGATATTCTTGTCGTCAGTTGAGTATTGTTGTTAGTTAGTGATATTCTTGTCGTCAGTTGAGTATTGTTGTTAGTTAGTGATATTCTTGTCGTCAGTTGAGTATTGTTGTTAGTTAGTGATATTCTTGTCGTCAGTTGAGTATTGTTGTTAGTTAGTGATATTCTTGTCGTCAGTTGAGTATTGTTGTTAGTTAGTGATATTCTTGTCGTCAGTTGAGTATTGTTGTTAGTTAGTTAGTGATATTCTTGTCGTCAGTTGAGTATTTGTTGTTAGTTAGTGATATTCTTGTCGTCAGTTGAGTATTGTTGTTAGTTAGTGATATTCTTGTCGTCAGTTGAGTATTGTTGTTAGTTAGTGATATTCTTGTCGTCAGTTGAGTATTGTTGTTAGTTAGTGATATTCTTGTCGTCAGTTGAGTATTGTTGTTAGTTAGTGATATTCTTGTCGTCAGTTGAGTATTGTTGTTAGTTAGTGATATTCTTGTCGTCAGTTGAGTATTGTTGTTAGTTAGTGATATTCTTGTTGTTTGTCAGTTGAGTATTGTTGTTGTTTGTTAGTGATATTCTTGTCGTCAGTTGAGTATTGTTGTTAGTTAGTGATATTCTTGTCGTCAGTTGAGTATTGTTGTTAGTTAGTGATATTCTTGTCGTCAGTTGAGTATTGTTGTTAGTTAGTGATATTCTTGTCGTCAGTTGAGTATTGTTGTTAGTTAGTGATATTCCTTGTCGTCAGTTGAGTATTGTTGTTAGTTAGTGATATTCTTGTCGTCAGTTGAGTATTGTTGTTTGTTAGTGATATTCTTGTCGTCAGTTGAGTATTGTTGTTAGTTAGTGATATTCTTGTCGTCAGTTGAGTATTGTTGTTAGTTAGTGATATTCTTGTCGTCAGTTGAGTATTGTTGTTAGTTAGTGATATTCTTGTCGTCAGTTGAGTATTGTTGTTAGTTAGTGATATTCTTGTCGTCAGTTGAGTATTGTTGTTAGTTAGTGATATTCTTGTCGTCAGTTGAGTATTGTTGTTAGTTAGTGATATTCTTGTCGTCAGTTGAGTATTGTTGTTAGTTAGTGATATTCTTGTCGTCAGTTGAGTATTGTTGTTAGTTAGTGATATTCTTGTCGTCAGTTGAGTATTGTTGTTAGTTAGTGATATTCTTGTCGTCAGTTGAGTATTGTTGTTAGTTAGTGATATTCTTGTCGTCAGTTGAGTATTGTTGTTAGTTAGTGATATTCTTGTCGTCAGTTGAGTATTGTTGTTAGTTAGTGATATTCTTGTCGTCAGCTGAGTATTGTTGTTAGTTAGTGATATTCTTGTCGTCAGTTGAGTATTGTTGTTAGTTAGTGATATTCTTGTCGTCAGTTGAGTATTGTTGTTAGTTAGTGATATTCTTGTCGTCAGTTGAGTATTGTTGTTAGTTAGTGATATTCTTGTCGTCAGTTGAGTATTGTTGTTAGTTAGTGATATTCTTGTCGTCAGTTGAGTATTGTTGTTAGTTAGTGATATTCTTGTCGTCAGTTGAGTATTGTTTTTTTAGTTAGTGATATTTCTTGTCGTCAGTTGAGTATTGTGTGTTAGTTAGTGATATTCTTGTCGTCAGTTGAGTATTGTTGTTAGTTAGTGATATTCTTGTCGTCAGTTGAGTATTGTTGTTTGTTAGTGATATTCTTGTCGTCAGTTGAGTATTATTTTTAGTTAGTGATATTCTTGTCGTCAGTTGAGTATTGTTGTTTGTTAGTGATATTCTTGTTGTCAGTTGAGTATTGTTGTTCCATTAGTGATATTCTTGTCGTCAGTTGAGTATTGTTGTTCTATTAGTGATATTCTTGTCGTCAGTTGAGTATTGTTGTTCACTTAGTGATATTCTGATCGTCAGTTGAGTATTGTTGTTAGTTAGTGATATTCTTGTCGACAGATACCACCTTTAGTTTTTACTCACTAACTTTTGAAACTTATAAGATAGATGGAGTGATGAAAGAAACATATATTGATGATTCACTGAAAGTTGGAACTCAACTTTCTGTTTTCCTGGAACGTAATTCTCTCACTGGCCATTCCGTTTTTTTTAATTAATTTTATGATATTGGCTATCCCAGACAGACAAAAAGCTACAGTGTTTGGTTTACTCACTTTATAGACTTAGCAGAAGTGGATATTTGATTGCTTCAGGAATAAGCTGCATGTTCTACTATGTTCACAGCATTAATAACAGGAACCAATGGCTTAGTGTTCCCATTATGTAAAAGCACAGTTTTCACACTAACTTAAGATGTATTGGTAAAATGTTTTCTTTCTTGAGACTATAATCAGTACTTGATTCTTCAATTAGTGCATCAACATTTGTACAGAAACACAAAGTATCTTGCATGCTGACGTGAGAAGCAAGACTTTTATGATAAATTCCATTGCCGTAAATGAAAGTTCCCCATGCTGTTTCAGTATAAAACAAGTCACAAATCTGATCATTTAGTTCATCTTGTGTGATCAGATGAGGCAGTTTATGCTGAGATGCCACAGGGTAAAATTACTAATATAACTTCTATTTCCCACTTTGCTGCTGGATGTGACACAAGAAAATCATCCCCATGAGGTACTGGTTTCATCACAGATGCAATCTCTGGATATTTAGTGTATTGTTTAGTTTTGTCTGAATATCCAGAAATATTAATGCAAAAATAACAGTAAGTTAGATGATCTTTGGCTCACACTGTATCATTGAAATTCTAAATGACACAATTGTTCTCTTTTGATTTAGCCACTGTGTGAAGCCAGATTTGGAAACTGTACAACACAAATGTAGCATAAACTGTTTAGGTGGTTTTTGGACTTTACTTGAAGTGAAAGTGATTATATCACAGGTATGATGTGAGGAAGATGGACTTTGTTTTGAGTGTGGGCAGAGCCAGACAAAGTAACCAACTGAGTGAGTGGAGTGAAAAGCAGTTGAGAGAGAGGTGTATCACTCTGCCCATTTTAAGCTCAGTTGAGGGACTCCTCAAATATTCCTGTGCAGAAAAGGTGAACATGGGAATGAAGCAAAATTGGTGCAAGTCATTATAATTTTATCAAGAACAAGTAGCACATATAAACAATATATATGGAGTTTTACACCAATACAATACAGTTACTGTTTGAAGTTATCAAAAATTTATTCCTTTTGTTCATTAAACTTTCTATGTAAACTTAATTTCACAGTATAAACCTATTGAACTGAGCTGATTGTATGGTATTCCACATATTGTTGATAAAGTAGTGAGATACTACAGTATATTAAAATCTAGAGGTGATGGACAAATTTTGATTACGTATCTGAAACCAAAACTAGTTAACTACCAAGAATCACTTGAGTTTTCTAGTAGCAAATGATTTGTTATGCAGTGTTACCTAAAACATTGTTTTGGGCAAATTTGTGTGTGTGCAGACTTGTAAAAGAGTTGATTGATTGATGAATTTGTGTTATAAAGACAAAAAAAAGTTTGTTTGTTTTTTTACTTTCCAATGGTGTGTTTACACTTTATATTTTATAATGCATGTTTTGAACCAAAGTTTATTTATTTATGAAAAGTGTATAACTACCTTCAAGTTGTTTTAGAAATAAAATTATTGATAAAAAATACAAATTCAAATAACGCAACATTTTTTTTTTAAAGGGTCTTATTTTTTTTAGGTAGGTCTTGTTCAGGCTTGTGAATGAAAAGGATTTGTACAATTTTAATAATATAATTTACTAATTTTTAAAATATTAATTTGACCTATCCATACTTTTAGTGTGAATTAATGTTCTTTACTCCCTTAAGGGTGAGAGAAGCAGGACAAGAAGAAGTTGGTAGAAACTGCCCTAAAACAGCTCAGACAGTTAACATCAAACAGTGATTAGTATAATTGTACTTAATTCTTCCCTTTGTTACATATTTTGGTTCTATAATTACTGGCTTGATGGAAAGTATCCATTCAGTTTTTTGTGTGTTTAATGAATTAGTAAAATGTGACTGTTCAATGTCAAGAACATTGATATCAATTATTCTGAGAAGTGACTGAACCAGGCTTTCAGTTAACATTAATAAAATATAAAGATTCTCATCATTACCACAGTTTTGGTAAAAATGGATAGTTCTAGCAGCAGAGCTTACCATATTAATGTCTGCCATAAAGGGAAATTAGGCCAAGAAGTGCACTTTCTACTTATTTCTAACAAAATGTATTGACCAGTTTTTAATTGTTTGGCTATATAGTTTTAAAATTTTGTGAGAGACAAAACGTTTATAACACTAAATTATTAAAATTATTTGACCCATATGTTGCTTTATTTCAGTTTTAAATTACTTTTGTTTAGCCCATTTATTTTGTTATAGAATAGGGAAAGAGTGTGATTCTGAGGAAGTTTGATATTATAATTAAATTGTGATCATAACACAAATAATAAAAAAAGACATTAAACACGGGTCATTGTTGTCTGGCAGATTTTAGTGTATTAGTCTATTAATAATTATACCTTGAGTGAAATTATAAGTAAAATATTACAATATAAGACAAACACTGAAATATTTTCTAATATAAAAAAAAATAAAATTCATAAGGTTTCTAGCTGATTTAGAAATTTAGGGAAAAAAAAACTTCATTATAGTATGAATGTAGACATTTCAAGAAATCACTAGGTAAATTAACATGTTGCTATTGTGGTACATGTAATAGTTCTGTTCTAATTTTCCATTTGATTTAATAGCTAGCTCATAACTGTTTGGTCTCAAGGTAATATATAGATAGTAGAAAATGAACTTGAATCATCTAATAAACTGTTGTTGTGACACAACTGAATTCTTGTGTTTTCTGAATATAACTTAACAACTAATTGTAAAGTTACATACAGATATTAGAATATAAACAAACCTTGTAGTATAATAAATAGCAGCTATGATAGATCTAAACTGTCTTCTTTATGATTCAACACACTGATATAGTTGTGTTAAGAGAGTCATCTGTATAAACAATATCTGTAAAGATGTTTTTCAAAACAAACACCAAGGGCCTTTATGAGATTTTAGAATGGTACTTAATACAGTTTTTCAAGTGTGGTCCCAGTTATTACTGGAAGAAACATTTTCATGTGGATGCAAAGTAAAATTGCCAACCTGGTATGTGGTGAAGTAAAATGGTAAGCAGACAATACAGGAGAGAGAAAGTTAGTATAATGTACAATAATTTAGGTATAGTTGACTGGTATGCTGTAACATAATGAAGGGTGCTAAGAATACATTGTGTTATAATAATCCATAAATGGTAAAATGATTGTTACTATACCACAACTGCTGCAACCTAATGGCAGACACTAGAAAATCACAGTATTATGACAAGGGAATAAAAAATGGTTATGTGCTAATATGGTAATACTCTAATATAGTGGAGATGCTAAAACAAACAAACAGTACTACAACCATGAAAAAGTGGCTAAATGATTGTCACTGTGCTGTACCTTGATGTTGCTATAAGGTGACTGTTTTGTGGTGCTAAATAATTTGACAAAGTTGTTTACCAAACTAATGCAGAAGAGCATATGATGTTACTACTATAGAATAATTCAGTTTATTTGTTACATATACAAGACAAATATGTCTAGTAATATTACACAGTAGTATAATTTGTTTGTCATTGTATAAACAGACTTTTCGTCCCCCTCTACTTACATCAGACACTTAGAGCTGGCAGCTGATTTTTTACTTAATATTAAACCAATTTACGTTGCGTGATCTGAAAGCCAGTGTTCAGTTTATTTAGTAATAAATCTCACACATCTCATGCTTGAAAGAAATGTTTGATAGGATAGTCTACAAATGGGAAAAGGACTTTTAAAGAATCTTAAAAATGGGAATAATGTTTGACATGTTTCTCTAATAATTTGACACTGGAAGAAGTTAGTTGTGCTTAACTTTATGAAACATTTAAAATTGTGCCTTTACTTGTCATATAAGTATGCTACTGGTTGAATTGTAATTGACTAATTAGATAAAATAATTATTAGCTATGTTGTACTGTACATTTTAGGCTCATAATGAATGATACATCATCAGGTTATTATGGGGTATAATTTTCAACAGTTTTTGTACTTTACATTAAATAAACCCCACTATGTGGTAGATGGTGTAGTTAAATACTTTTTCTTTGCAAAGAGGTTTAAGTGGAATAGTCCATTGCAGTTAATAATAAGGTAATATAATTTACTTTGTTTGTGTGAATAATACATACTTCATGAAAAATATGTTAAGATCCATTTTTTTTCATAATTACAGTCATTAAGTGTTGCTTTTTTTTAATATCATTCATGCTTTTTCATTTATAAATTTGACTGCTCATGGGAGAGATGTAATTAAACATTAAGGGTTTTTTTTTCTCTCTAGCACCATACTGTATCTGCTTCTGTTTGTTTAATTTGTTTGTTACATGAAATACTAATTTTGAAGGTCCCAAACTTGTAGATGTTTACAGCACTGGAACTACTAGTAAACATTTGTTAATGAAGAAGAATTTTTGTAACATTACTCCTGTTACTGATTGTAAACAGAAGACTTAGTACTCGTGATTTACATATTAATTTATGTTAGTACAAGTATAGTACTATATCATGTTGTTGTTTTTTTAATTCATGGAATACCTATTGTGAATCATATTAGATACTCAAGAGATTCAGACAAATGAAAAAGGTACAGAGCAATATAAAATTCTAACAAAAGATAGCCATGTTTAGATAGTGAGTAAAAAATTATCATGTTTTGTTTTTGTTATTTGTTGTGAAAAAAGTCAGAGTGGCCCTTTAACTAATATAAAACAATTTGTTAATGATAGTGCAAGTTCCCTTGCACAGGCCTTCAACAGTTACAGAGATTAGTGATATGGTTAACATTTTCTGTGACCATTAGTTGTCTTAAGGGTTCAAAATATTTGTAAGCTAATAACCATCATGAAGGGTGGAAACTTCTGTAAGGTATCAGCCTCTGTGTTTCTTAAATGTTTTCACAAAAACTCTCAGTTGTTTACAATCCATTTTGTCAGGTTGGACTTCAATGGTTACATCATGATTCAAACTGCTTACTCTTGAATGTTCAACATTTAGTTGTTTCTTGTCCCAGCCTTTTGTATTACTTTGTTTTGACCATAGGCAATTTTTTTTTCAGAATAGTATGTTACTGTGGACATGAATAATTAGTGTAAATATGTGTATATTGCTTTGATGTTTTGAACTATGAAGTGCTTCTTTATGCTTAGTTTTACACTCTGGAAACAGCTAAAACCATTTAACTGAATTGGGATTTTAACACTCGTTAAAAGGTTATAAAATTTGATAATATTGTTATGCTTTTGCTTTGTGTAAATGATAAAAATTGATCAGAGAAACTAACTTTAAAACATAATATTTATAAGTAGACTTCAAATAAAACAAGTCAGAACTATTTTTGTGTGTGTGTGTGTTTGGAAAATATTTTATTAATCATTATAAACTTATAACTGCTACAAAGAAACTGTATAACATACTTATTTTCTGGTTGTGTTAGATGTTGATGTTTTTCAGTTTGAAGAAATCAAGTTTTGTGGAATGTTTTTTTTGTTCAGTAACTGAGAAAGATATTTATCTGTGTTGTACATTGTATGTTTTTTGTTTGTGGGTTACATTTGTTTTCCACAAAATAGTTTTATTGTAACTTATCTGTTTATACCTTTGTTGCTGAGTTTTTTGGGAGATAGTTTTCAAGTGCCTTTGTGTGTAAACCAAACAATTTCCATAAAATCAGTTTATAAGTTTTTAGTAAATTTATCCTATTTAATAACACCATTTTTTTGCTTGAGTTGTATATAGAGCAATATTTACATGTTTATGTACACAGTATATTTATTACTTGTTTTGGTTTCTGAAAATATTGATGGATGAATGGATAGAATACATTAAAAGTTAATTGTATACTTAGTGTTGTTTTGTTAACTGGTGTTAATTTTTAATGTTTTAAACAGTAATTTGTATGTATTTACGAGTACTATATTATATGAAACTATGTTGTTTTATCCAATAACAAACAAGCATACTTTAATGAGATGTTGGTTGTTTTTTTTTGAAGTTAAGAAATAATAATACAGTTGTTAACAGAATGACTAGTACATAGTTTCCAAAAAATGTTTTGTAGATTGTTTTTATTATAGGCTGTGTGTGACTTACAGATATTGCTGTATAGTCACAGTTCTTTGTAGTAACATTTACTATGCAACTCTAGATACATATACTTCTCCCTCAAGTACTTTTGTCAGACATCATTTCATTTGTAGGTCATAAAAACGTGATGAATATAATCTACAGCCTTTGTCACTGTTTGTTTTTAACAACTAAAATAAGAAGACAATTTTTATGACACAATATCAAGATGTTCCTCTCAGTTGATACTTCTGCTTATAATGACGTAAAATTATTTTATGGAAGTAAACATCACAACTTTATTCAACATACATTATTATTGTGGCATTATATTTTATTTCATAACATTCAGTTTGAGATGTTTTAAGGATAGTTTGGTACAGCTGCAGCAATGTATCCTTGTCTGATAAATTTTTTAGTGTTCCTCTTTCTTGTTCATGCAATCATATGTCCTAATGTGATATTAAGTACAGTGATTGTGAAGGAAAAAGAAAATTTACTGAATTTTTAACATGATACAGGATATTTGAATATTTTGAGTTATTTGCTTGAATCATTTCATAATGTTCATTATGAAGAATGAGGATTTAACAATCTGGATTAAACAGAAGTTTATTTATACATTGCTATTTATCTTCAGTTAAGACATTTTTTACATTTTTCTGTTAGAGATTCCATCTTTTGATTTCCCATCCTATGTTATAATCCTTGTACAAATTTTACAACCCTAGTCATTCCCATTTGGTGATCACGTTTGTATGTATATCTTCCTCTTAAATAGCTGATTGGCAAATAGCAAGATTTTGCCCCAGCTGTTATTATCTTTGAAGAAAGTTCACTGAATAAAGTAAATTAACATTTTTCCAGGGATATTTTTAGCATGATACAGCCATGTTCTCAAAGCTCTCTTTGCCTTCAATTGTAAATTCAAGAAGGTTTACTGTTAGTAATAGGGATAACACAAGATGAGTCTGTAAAAATATTTTATATATCAGTTTTTTTACTTCCAATGAAAAAATTTCCTTACAAGAAAATGAGGACAGTTTCACACTATTAACTCATCATCTCTTTGTATGCCTTTTTTCAAGGAGCTCCATTAATAAAAAATTAACTTCTCATACTGAACCTGTAGCTTAAGGTAGGCATGTTGCTCTTTTATAATCATGAGGTCCTGTGTAAGTAAGTAACAACACAAAAAAAGTAATTTAGAATGTATAAGAGTGATATTCAAATGCAAGTAATAAAGTAATACCACCCTAACCAACAATGGAATTATAAGAGAATGATTGTCACATGCATTTAAAAAATTAAT
Source organism: Tachypleus tridentatus (assembly GCF_004210375.1). Lineage (NCBI taxonomy): Eukaryota > Metazoa > Arthropoda > Merostomata > Xiphosura > Limulidae > Tachypleus > Tachypleus tridentatus. The sequence continues at coordinate 30,501,242 of NW_027467782.1, forward strand.
GTTATGTGGTAGTTAGTCTTTGAAATTCTTAAAACTGTTTAACACCTTAAAACTTCCTTGTGGAGACTGCCAAATAAAACTGATGGTCCAAAGATTTTGAGATGCTTGTTAAAATGTTCTGGGATATTTGTAATCAGTGTGATATAATGGTCAGGGTCGTAATTCTGTGATAAAATACTTAAGTCCTGTCTATTGACTTGAAGATCCCTTGCATATTTGGTCTGGCATGGCCAAGTGGTTAAGGCACTCAACTCATAACACGAGAGTCGCGGGTTTGAATCCCCGTCACACCAAACATGCTCACCCTTTCAGTCATGAGGTTGTTATAATGAGAGACTCAATCACACTATTTGTTGGTAAAATAGTAGCCTGAGAGTTAGCAGTGGGTGGTGATGACTAGCTGCCTCTATCTAGTCTTGCACTGCTAAATTAGGACTGCTACTCAGATAGCCCTCACGTGACTTTGCACAAAATTCAAAACAAACACACAATTTATGCATATTTACTCTTATTTAAAGGAACTTTGTAACTTTGGACAGTGACATACTGGGAAAAAAACCTGTTTTGTTTATTGCTAGTAAATTTTGTTATTTTCATGCCATTGAAAAAAAATAATTTTGTTTCTTTCTTCTTTTGTTTATTTTTCAGAGGTTTCTAAAGAAAATCAAGGAACGATCTTTGTCGCTGAGTGTCTAGGAGAAGAAAACAAAGTAGTACTAGTCAGGAAGATTCAGAATTAAGTGAAGGTGTAGTACTAGTCAGGAAGATTCAGAATTAAGTGAAGGTGTTAAAATTTGTTTATTTTAATTTAACTATTACATGAAATAAAAGTAGATAACTACCAGTTCTGTAGTGCCTCGCTGGTACAGCAGTAACTCTACAGATTTACAATGTTAAAATTAGTGATTCAATTCCCCTCGGTGGACTCAGCAGATAGCCCAATGTGGCTTTGCTATGAGAAAAACGCACACGCCAGTTCAATTAGTAAAAGGTAAAAAGATTTTTACCCAATATAGTTATCATAGAAAACTTTAATTCAACATTTTCTAACTGAAAAATACTTCAGAATTGGTTATTTTATCATTTTGTAACATTTTTTTTTGATAAAAATTGGAATGAATATTTAAAAAATGTAAACACTTGTTTGCATACAGCTTTGAGGGGAATCTCTTGTAAATGGTGCGACTTTAAATTATTTTCAAATTTTCATTCCATCCCAAAACATTGGTTTATAGATAAATAAACTATCATACTTTAAATACATAATTAAACATTTTATGTTTCTTTCCTTATTTTTATTATTACAGTTTTTCAATTCCACCCTTTTATAATGTCACAGCATGTAGTCTGAACTACAATGAAGAAAAGCATAAAGAATATAGCTACAAATAAGGTTTGAATGCCATTAGATGGAGCATATTATAAACTGTTTCCATCAGTGTGAAGCCAGTAAAATATTTAAGCAGAGGTCCTCAGAGATGAACAGAGGAATCTTGTGAAAAGTTTAGTAAACATAAAACTAAACTAGAGATCTGATACTTTTATTTTTAGTTTCTTTAGGTGTGTTTCTCATTGTTAAAAGGTGTTTTTTGTATTAAATTATATCTGTTTGAAAGCTATGAAAAGTTTCTCTTACGACCAGACATTAGTTAAATTTATAGGGTAGTGAAGGTAACACCAATATATTATTTTGATTCAAATCCTTATTTATTTTGTTAGGTTTATTGTATGTAAATAACACAAGTAATAACTTGATGAAACTTACATGAATAGATGGCAACTGCCTGTTGAGAAAAAACAAGTGTAGATGATAACATTTGAAAGTCTTCTCCACCTCTCGCTTCAAGTGGAAGACTTCAAAATGTCATCCCTACACTTGTGATTTTACAGCAGTTATCGTCCATTCAACTAAGTTTCATCACAAATACTCTGTTTAACAAACAACCAAACAACAGTAAAACAACGTGTTATTTTGTGAAGATAGTTTGTCAAGTCTAAGAATATCGTTAGCAAACATATTTTAACTACTCTGACCACTTTGGTGGTGATAATACCTTTGTTAAAGTTCATGATGGTAGGTTATGAATAAATCTTTTGTAACAGAAAGAGCCAGAAAATTTGAAAAGTATTAATTACTGAAGAAGGTATACAACAAATCTCAATAAAAAATGTATTTATTTTCATTATGATTGAATATTCATATCTTTTATCAGGCTTGCAAAACTGTGTCAATAAAGCACCAACTATCTGTACAAATGTAGCTGTTCTGTTTTCACAGTTTTCAGAAAAATATTTACTGGGTCATCACTGTGACCAGTTGTACTTAAGCACAGTTTATAATTTGTCAAATTAGCTCTTCTGGAGCCATTAGGTTTAAATGTTTGTAACTTTAGCACAGATGTGACACCATTTAAGAACTTTTTCATGAAATTGGTTTTGTAAACATGAAAATGTAATTATATAAAAGCTGTGGTTTGAATTTGGTTATTTGTCTGTAGTTTGTACTAAATACATATATAAGTTATATTTGAAGTCAAGATAATGAAATTTCATATCCAGAAGTACTTAAAATATTATAAATTGTAAATTATTCATAGTGAAATGGTAAAACACCCTTATGTTAAAAAATGTAAAACTGTAGACAGTTATGCTGTACAACATAGTGATTAAATGCTAACAAAGCTTTGTGGAAACTTAACGATAACCACGATGTCACATTACATTTCCCAGATAAATATTCTTCAAGATTTTAATACATTTCACCATTTCAACTTGTGACTGGTTAGATATCTCACAATAATGTTAATATGATATTTTTATTTTAAAAAATTTCAGGATTGTAACTTTCAATTGTTTGAATAAAATACATCTTTGACTGTTAAAACTTTACAGCAGTAACTTTAGTGACCAGATTTATCATTATTATTACTTATCTCAGATGCATTGCATGGTATTTTAAATATTGTAAGTATATATTTTAAAGTGCCCAACAGATTGTATTATTTCTGTATAAAATTGTTCATTATTATTACATTCTTTATGAGAGACTTTTTTACTTTGAAAATAATTTATGTTTGCAATAGTTTATGTCAAACAACCTCATGTTGGATTAAAGTTATTAATGGTATTTATCAAGTTTTGGACTTCATCATAACGATGACCAGAACAGTTTAAAATAGTTCCAATTTATCTTCATTTTTATGACTTCTAATAGATCAGATATTATTATTTCTTTGTTTTTTCTTGTCACATTTTTGAGGTTTATTTTAGTAATAACTCTTTATATTTTTCATTTATCTCTTTGTCATGGATATTTAAATATAAAACTTTGTAATTTCTCAAATGTCTGTCAAAATTCTTTTATCATGTAAATTAGGTTTCCCAGAATGGTTGATATTGATCCCCTTGGTTTGGTGAGACTGTAAGGGGTGAATAAGGACTTAAGTGTTGATAGGAGGACAGAAATAACTCCTGTGCTAAAGTTGGCCTATGCATCTAACTGCTGTATGACTCTCCAAGTTTGTATGTTGTTAAAACTGCAATTAGTCATGTAAATGGTTATTGACTCTGAAGAGACAGAGAAATAGGTTTAATGTTAGAAACTTCAGGGACTCAAACTCTGAAACCTACAGTCCGATATTCATCAGGCAACTTTTAGAGAAAACCTCATTTTTTTCACATTTTATGTTTCCTAATGATTGCATCATAAAAGTTGATTATATTTTGAAGTTTCACTTCGAATTTATGTTCAAGAATTTGAGAATCAGTGACCGCTTTATAAATTTCTAAAGGGGTCAACATCTCAAAAGGCTTTAGGAATCCTGATATTATTTTGATATATTTAGTATGGTATAATGACTTTGTGCTGTTTACATCTCCAAGTTCTTATCATTCATGTTCTATGTAAAGTATAAAATCAGTGGCCTTTAATCATTTCAAACCAGTTCATGTGTTTGGTCGAATAAACGTATAACAAAAAAAATTTGTCATTATCAATTGCTAACTAATTTCTGTGTGTTATGAAAACAATGATTCAGGTCATTCTGAGTCAGACTTAGAAGAACAGCAGTGACAAGCTAGTTGCACCAGTGTGGTGTGACTGAGCATGTAGTCGAAAAGAAGAAGAGTTGAGTGACTACAGTGGCACACAGTGGGCTTAGTGTTGAGAGTGTCACGAGCAACGCTGTTGACTGCAATGGAGGACTAGAAGAAATTTGACTAGTAATAGTTCTGCAAAATGGACTTGATTGTATTAGCATTAAAGTAAAAAATTTGTTACATAGTGTTTATTTTATGCTCAGATTGATAAAAAAGTGTCTGGTATTTCAGTTTTAAACATTTTGTTTTGTATAATATTTTAATATGATGAATTTTTGTCAGTCTTTGATATAGTCAACACCAAAAAATATCTTTTGAGTATTATCATCCTAAATATAGGTCTCTAGTGGAACAGGAATTGACACCCTCAGTAGTTGAAGTCATTAAAATCATCAACCAAGAAGGACTTTTGCCGGGTATCAAAGTTGTTGCTGATTGGTTAATCATCAATAGTGACATTATTGTAACTTATGGAGAGGTGATTAAAGCTGTTTTGTTTGTTTAAATTTGGTATATTTATGTTAAATTGTAATTTTTTCTGAAAGTGTTATTATCTTACTACAAGTTATTTTAAACTGTGGTATTATATATGATATCACTATTTTTTGCTTTTAAATAACCAATTTGTTCTGGCATTTGATTTATATAAATATGTATGACTAATTGCTATTTGATCATTTGATATCGTATGGTAATTTTATATGGAATCAAACTTTTGATATGCACCGCCATGCAAACTTAAAGTCAGTGAACATGAAAAATATGCATTTTGCAGAATTTTGACTCAACCACTTATTTGAGTCGAGCTTTGAAAAGATGAAAATAAGAAAAGGGAAAATAAAAAATAAAAAACTTTTCAGCATTTAATAGGAAAATGTGAACACTATGAAATTAGCCTAAATACTAGCTGGTCAAAAGTTTAGACCATACAGAAACGGTTGCGATCGGTATAAACACGTACGAAATTTAGTGATTTGTGTTCAAGCATTAGCGTTGTCAACATCTCCCACTGACATCCTGTGTTACATTGGGTAAAACATGGCAAAGGCTAAAAAAGTTGACAGAGTTTGAACTTGGCAGAATTGTTGAGCTGCAAAAGCAAGGTCTCTTGATGTTGCAAATTTCTTAAAAGACCTGAAAGATATGGAACGAGAATTTCTGGCTGGTTGGGCCATGAAAATTTCACCGGTGTTGAGTAGTGTTGATGCAGAATGAATCAAGAACAATAAGATGGTATTCAGGAGAGAGGCTTGAAAACTGTAATGTCTTCAAAGGCCATGCCCTTCCACACCATGAAACAGCTCAGCTAAACTTGCAGAAAGCACCAAACATGGGACCTTGAAAAGTGGAAGAAGGTTTGTTCTCTGATGAGAAAGATTTTACCTGGATGGTCTAGATGGCTTCCAACGTTACTAGTACGATAAGGATATCCTGTACTTTCTCCTTCCAGTATTTTCAGGGCATCAACAGCAGTTGGTCATATTGGTGTTAGAGAGCATCCTATTGTTGACTGAAGGCCCTTACTTTTGTGAAAATGACTGATCTTCTCAAGAACAATGCTGCAATTCACAATGCCCACAGTACAAAGGACTGTTTCATGATGAATAACGTGTCTTTTCCATCCAGCGTGTTTGCTCAAACTGAATCCCATCCAAAATGTTTGGGGTGGATAGCAAGGTCTTGATGTGAAAGAATTAGCAAAAGTATAACATTACTACAAATATATAGACAGACAGACCAACACCTGGTAGTTGTTGTGAACTTACTGACTGCTTTAGTTGTTAAAGTTTAATGCTTGGTATTTTCTGATGCTAGTCCTCCAAGTGTTCAAGGTTTTGTCTGAATGGACCAGAA
>NW_027467782.1:30507693-30613112 GCF_004210375.1 Tachypleus tridentatus
TTGATGAGTGATCAACTAAAGAGAGGGAATGGATATGGTCAGATTTATATGATTGCTAGCAGCAGTGCTTGTGGAACTTGTACACGCTTGGAGCATGGTTTAGTTGTATTTTTAAAATTAAAGTTTGATGAAGGTAAGCTATATTGCCCACGTTAAGCAAGAATAAATTTGTGTCTAAGAGAAATAATCTCAGGTTAAAAGAACAATGGAAAGCATCCAAGAATCATTATAAATTTGTACTGGCACATCTGTCTTAAGTAATGTAGTACTAATATTAAGAGTCATATATTGGTTATTTACCTTTTTCTAAATTTGAATCAGGAACAGCAAGATAGTTGTACTATATTTTCTATTCCTTTTCTTTGTTATGTAGAAAATTAAATTTGATAACGGTGTGTTAGCTAAGATGTTATCATTTTTATGATGTGCATAGTTTATAGTGTACATTCAGGTAGATTTGATTAGTATGTAGCTTACCTAGTTGCAGCCAACAGTAAATAATATTCCACAGTTTTGAAATATATATGGATGAGTGCAAAGTGAATTGTTTTAATTTGACTGTATACACAATGTGTAGTTATTCTCAATTTACTGAATATATAACAACCACGTATATACCTTTTCATAACTTGTAATGACTACATACACTACTGTGTACAGTATTTTGCTCGTGATTATGTAGTTCAGACTGTATAACTTTAAAAATAAAATTCCAAGACAGACATGTATGTAGTTTAAAGTTTAAAATCACCTGTATTATGGTTATCTATTTATTTTCATTTACCTCTACACAAACAAATTGTACTTGACACGCATAAATGTACAGTTATAGTAATGTTGTCTTACATGACATATTTTAAACTTGAAGTGACCTAAACAAATCATCTTATTTAAGGCATAATGAACATTAAAATTTTCACACATACATAAGCTTTTAACTTTAGGTTTCAGTTAGTTTTACTTCTGTTTAGCATTGTTTTGACCAGAATTGTATGTTTTTACTAAATAGGTTTGCCATACATTTTTTATGTAGAATGATCAGGCTTGATAAATGGTGACCTTCAAGTCATTTGTTAAAAATGGTATGGGGTATTATCCATATTAATATTTAGAACTCTGTTGTTTCTTGTGAGTGTGTTTAACTGTTGGTTATTGTGGAGGACTGAATTTGAAGTTGAGTACGAAAAACAAAACAGGTTATTGTAATGTTCTAGATGTAAGAAATAGTGTGTTATAAGGAACTTTACAAAATAATACTGTTCACTAAGATTGTGGGAGTTTTAATATTTTCTTACAAAATAGTAAGAATGCTACTATATTTTTGTTTGAAATGTTTCCAGGGTCTTTTGCGTATAATGCTGTACTGGTATCTCTCACTTTCTTAATATTTTCTTGAAATGTTGCCTGTGATAAAGTTTTCGTTTGCCATTCTTTCTATTACTTTTGTATTGTTTTAATAATTTCACATTGTGCTTTTGCTGTTTTTTTACCTCATGAATTGTTTGTACTGTCTTACTGTATGGGTATTGTAGTTAGTAATTTAGTCTACATATTGCTTGCTGCACATGAAGAAGTGCCTGCTTCAAGTTTATCCATTTAAGAACTTTAAAGATTTATACTGAATACTATTCTGTTTTTTCTCAAAGTTTTTATTGTGACATTAAATGAATAGCAGTAAACCTTGTTAAACAGTTAACTTTCTTATAATTCTATATTTAACTGGAAAAGAAAAGCTATGCAAATTTTACATGACTTGAATCTTGATTGCCCAGGAATTAGTTAAAATGTTAAAAATAAATTGGGACAAAATTGAGATTTTGTGTTCAGAACAAGATTTAGTGTTAGCATAACTGTATTTTTCTTCTTTACAGAACTATAAGATTTTAAGCCTTTTTGACTGTGTGAATGGCCTTCAAGTTCAACTTTCCAGCTCCTTGTCGTCATGTCAGTGATGCTGAACAAGATTAATGTGAAGAAACCTGTGAAGGAAGAATCTGTCCATCAGAAGGAAAAGTACCAATAAACAGTGGAGGTGAAACTATGGGGTAGAGGTGTCAGTCACTCCACAGCAAGTACACGTTTGTCCATTTCCTTTTTTTCAAACATTAAATTTCTTGAAGTGAGCTAAACATACATAGTGAAGCTCCTACAGTAACATCTGGAGGACATTATAAAGGCAGGGGATCAATAAAATGGGGTCTTACTTTTTAAGCAATCTGATGCAAAACCGTTTATGAGGGAGGGGTTACAGAAGGCTGTGGATTTCCTCTACTCCATATGGGTTGATCGATGTAGATCTCTTATTCTTTTCTGTCAATCTTGCAAACCCTTTTAAAATGTAAAATTGAACAGCAGTTTTTTGTATATCAACATTTAATATGTGTATATGTGTCAATTATTTTTAAAGCTGACATTTGTATTTCCAAGCTCACAGCAGGCAAGGTCTAATTATGGACAGTGTTTTATAATGGGGAAAAGAGCACTTTTGGAGCATAAGAGGAGAAAGACAGGTACATTAGTTCACCCATCCACCTCCATTGTTTGTGTTATTGAGCTCCTATTAAAAACCAAACTATCAAATGTCTTGTGATGACTGAAATTTTGTTCTAGAAGGCTCTGTGCCTTATTGTGAGATAAGAAATAGAGTACTTTTAGTAATTATTTTAAGTATAAAATGAAAGAACACATTTCTTTAAAACTGTTATTGTGTTGTGAGAATTACATACAATTCAAAATGCTTTACATGATTGGAGGAATATCACCTAGATTTTACATGTGGAGAGAAAATTGTAGTTACCAGTTCTTATGTTGCTAGGACCCTGATGAGATGTTTGTTAGCATTATAAGCATAACATCAAAGCTTAAAGTGGTATGGGATGTTGTTGTTTTGTTTTTTATAGGAACTATAAAACAACTCTGCTGTCTCAAAACTGTTTTCGGTCTACACCAAATATCTTACTCTCTTTCTTTTCCTTTTCATTCAAGTGCAAATGGTAAGATACAACACAAAGTAACAGTGAAACAAAGTGCATCCAACAGATGCATACAGGTTTTCAGTAAGGAGTCTAATTAGTATATCCACTGCTGTGAATAGTAGTTAACAACTGTTGGCTTCTTGGAAGGGTAAGGTTCAATAGCCAGTGCAATAAATACTTCCTGGATAGAGGAACTACATTTCTTTTCTTAAAATGTCATGTAAGAGGGGGATAGGAACAAAAGAAATGAACCCTTTCATTACAGACTCACTCTGTGTGACTTTGTTCATAATCATCAGTTTCCACACTGTAACTTTTAAAATGATATGTGTATCTTCACAAAATCTGACTAGCTTTCTGTAAATATTACAAGTTTTTGTATACAAAAAATTCAAAGTTTTTGATCAAGTATTTTCACTAAAATTAAGTTATCTTTTGAAATTCAAGAATTGTTCAAACTGGTCCACTTTCTCTTTTCCTCCTCTTCAAAAACTGCATTACAACAAACTTTATTTTAGTGTTTTCAACCAATGGCAAGTAGTGTAGTGACTAAAATATATAAGTTCAGGGTTGTAAGATAAAATACACTGTTTAATGTAAGTAGTGTTAATTTTGTGAGTTAATATTTCATGACTGTTTTGTTTCACAGTAAGAAAGTTGAAAGCAGAAGGTTATTGAAAGTTGTGTAATTGATATTAAGGCTACAGAGATTTCTAGAATGCCTCAATGTAAGAATGTAAGAATACCTCTCTTCTTCACAAAAATCCATTTTGGCCAAATTCAATTGGTTTAAAATGCAGTTGACAAGCCAAACTATTTTTCTCAAGAAGAGAACCATACAGTATTTAGATCCAGTTGTGATACATGTAGTGTGAAAAATTTGTCATGTTTCACTTGTTTTGAACATATTTTAGAATAAGTGGAATGCATGCTGTTCATTTATTTTTGAATTTATCTCCAAAAAATGGCAAACATCCACTGTAAAAGAATCCTCAGTCCAACACACAAATTTAAATTATTATATACAATATTTAAAAGTGCGTTTTTAACTGAAATGAAATCAGAACATTGGAAAAATTGTGGTTCTTCAAAAAGCTGTAGGAGTGGGTGTGCTTTTAGGTCTAATGCACCAGTGTCCAACTGTATTTCATAGTCACCCAAACTGTTTAAAATGTGTTAACATTTTCACTTTGAGGCAAAAAAATTAACTGTGTTTTTAAAGATGGGTAAAAATACATAGTAATGTTTTCAATTATTTATTAAGAAAATTAATTATACAAAAAAATAGGTGGTAGAAGTAAAGCACCAGTTCACCACAGGTCAATAGCTGTTTTGGCATGTGGCAAGCGGTGACCATGTTGGACACCATAGGTCTGAGAGATCTAGAGCAGGTGAAAAACAATACTCTTTTCTCTCTTCACATGTTGTCTGAGAAAGAAGGAAAATAACTTTCTAAATCCTGTCTTGATTTGTTGAAGGTAGAATTAGGTGGTGTACAGATACTAAAAACCTCATTGCTATATTGTGTATATATACAAAACACAAAAATCTGTGTCTGTCTCTTGTTCCATTATCTAACTAATCCAGGTTCACTGGACCAGTCTTAACCAAACTGTGTATAATGTTTTCAAGGGAGCAAAAACAGTAGTGCTTTCAATAGATGACTATCCTTCTTAATGAGGGTAAATGTGAAGATAATTCGGAAGTGGCCATGCTAATGGATGGTTCCTAACTCCTCCACCCCATTATTGCTGTTATTGAACACTTTGATTGAGTTAACATCAATTATATTCATCGATGCACAGAGCACACAAACATTTAATATATACATCTCGAAGACTGTGCTTGGCTCTCTTTGGAGGAATTAAATGAACAAAGATGACTGCCTTTGTTACAATAATGCATAAACTGAGATGAAGTTTCTATTTCAACAGCCACCATAAGGCTGGTATGAAAAGCTGTTGTTTGAGTTGTAATTTCTTACTTTGACCTGTCTGTAAGACACTTCTGTAGCCATTGGTTTTCTATTAAATAATCATGTGAAACACTGCAGAAAGATGTGATGAGCTGGGTGTTGAAAGCAGGTAACAGAATGCACCCCTACTGACATTACAATTGATACTACCTTTTTCTACAGGGTCATAATGACCATTATACAGTGTAGTAAATGAATTGTATGAAAATCAGGATTTTTCTCATTTATCATATCTTCCACCTCCAGATTTTAAGTTCATGTACAAATAAAGGACAGGTACCTCAGCTTGATAAATATGAAACATAAAATTCTGAGTTATTTTTATGATTCTAGCTCAGAACTTCTTACTAGGGCACGTGCTAGTTGACTTCTAGGTGTTGCTGTACCTAACATGAGTCATCACAGATGGTATCTGCTGCTTCATGGGATAGTTCACCAGGTATCAACTTGAGTGTGAATTTGTATTATTAATGGATCAAAAGTAATATGTTCTTCTGGATTATTGCCATCTAAGTTGATTGGCCAGCTACAAGGAGAACACAAATCATGTAATTAGTTTCTGTTTTGAAAGAATTGTGACCTGTAAAGTGCAGCATTTTTATCTAGGTATGTGTTGAGTCTGAAGTGCATATTTTAATAATATTTTTCCTTTTGAGTCTGTTTTAATTTTCATTCCATTTGTCAATTTTATTTTGCAAAGTGATAAACATGTGAACTGATTATAGATTATCAAAAGTTAGAACTTGTGTTTGGTAAAGTCCATGTTCTTTATAATGTAATATTTTCTCACACTAATCTTCCATCTCAATAAATCATCAAGTCTGTCAGTATGCAGGGTGTGGATTACACGAATGCCTCTATTTTTGTAAACTACAATAATTAATCACATCAGTACTTCCAAAGTTGATTTTTCATACTATGGATCTCTGATAAAGCTGTTTAAAGTTTATTTTATATTGTCTTGACAGAACCAAAGGGGCATCTAGTCAACTGTAAAAGTGTTATCAAAGTAGCCATTATTCTCAACCAAAACATATATGGTTAAGGTGGAATAGAATACTCTTCATCCCTACCATGTCTTGTATTGAGTGAATCAGTATGGTTTGCATTTGAAAATAGGTCTTTGTAGTCATCCATTGCATTGTTTCAAGTGTTGTTGTTCCTTCAGACTCTCCATTGTGTTTTATGCCCTCACTTTTCTTCTAATGAAGATTGATAGCCCTCATTACATTCCAGTTTTCCCATAAGTACCACATCTTTCTTATCTGGGTGAAATGTATACCTGGCTCAGTCTCCCACATCAGTTTTCCAAATTTGACTTTCTTGTCTTCAGGTGTGTCCTCTGGATGGCTTTGGAGGATGCTTCTTTCCTTCCCTCAAACTGTTTCTTCCACCTATTCAATGTAAGATTCTTGCTATATGTTGATATGACATAATGCACTGTATTGGAAGTTGTAATTCACCTAAACTGTAAATGTATTTCTGGAAGGTTCTTACCAAATTTCACACTTCCCATCTTACCTCTTCATTAAAACCTGATGCTTCCAAATTCTAAGAGAACTCAAAGTGATATCTGGTAGAATTGAACAGATGAAGTCATAAGCAAAATGAGAATACCTTACTTTATTACTGATGGAGGGTTGTTACATGATAATTTTAATGAATAATTTGCAAACAAGAGGAGGCAGAAACTTGTGGTATGCTTGAAAACAAGATTTACAAAAAGATGGCAGCATTGAATAAGAATATGTATTGATGTAAAAGTATTGTTTGTTTGTTTTATAATTTCGTGAAAGCTACATGAGGTCTATCTCCACTAGCCATCCTTAATTTAGCAGTGTGAGACTAGAGGGAAGACAGCTAGTCATCACCACTCACTGCCAACTCTTGGGCTACTTCTCTACCAGTGAATATTAGGATTGACTGAAACATTAGAAGGCCCCTACAGCTGAAAGGGTGAGCATGTTTGGTGTGATGGGGATTGGAACTAGCAATCATCAAATTACAAGTTGAGGGTCTTAACTGTCTGGTTATTCTAGGCCTGTGTAAAAGGAGATAAGTACTTATTGGAAGTTAATTTTTAGTACAGAAAATTATAAATATCACAACAATTTTATAGAATATGTGATGTAGATTAAAAATAAATATGCAGGTTAATCAGTCTGTAGAATGGTATTCCTGAAGTATTGAAAATATGATTCAAATTATAAAATTTAGTAATTTTGAATAATTAAAACATCTAACACATTTATGACTTGCAAAAAAAAAAAAATGTAGTGTCACAAGCTGGTAATTTGATTCACCCAAAAACAGCTTACATCAATAAGGGTTTATGTTCAGTTGTAATTATTTCAGTCCCAGCAAAAATAGTTGCATAACTCAGAAAGTGTTAAAAATGTGTAACTAAATAATTGTACATTTTGATTTAAAGAGGAGATATGACAAATTATGAAGAGTAAAATAACAGTGTAGAAATACATTATTTCCAAGGAACTTTCAAAGTGTGATCACAGTAATGGTTACAAGGTTTATAGATCAAAAAATTCCCTAGTGTTATTACTATTGTAAGGATTAAAACCATACATTTACTAAAATAGATTAATTTCTGCATATAATCTAAGCAGAACTGTTGTATTAAATATTCGAAACTAACATCATATTATGAGGACATCGTGAATGTAACAGCTGCACACACTTCCAAAAGGTTATTAATATAACTTGGAGGGACGGTGCTTACTTGTGTGAATATAATGCACCATTTATTTTTTATCAGTATCTTAGAGTAGAATTCATATAATTAAAAAGTAACTGTGCACAATTTTCTAACTGCTGTATAATAAACATACAAGGAAAGTATACAATTTTATCACCTTACAAAAATATAAGACTAGAAACATGTGTTAATCCATTACTTTTCAAAAGGTACAATAATTTTATAAGTAGCATGTGGTAATATGTTCACGTTGTAGCACATTACAAATTCTAATGATACTTTTATTGTTTCAGTGGTTCAGGAACTATCTACACAGCCATAGTAACTGCTACTGGGTTTTAAGTTGCAATTAAAGAGATCAATGAAAACCAGGAAAAGAGCTTATCGTCACCGAACTTATAGTGGTGGACAAAAGTAAACATCCAAACCATCGTCAACTATTTGGTTAGCTATCTTGTTGGTGATGAGCTTTGGGTTAGTCTTATTAATGTTACATTTTAGTTAATTTTTGTATTTTTAATCTTACCTGTTATAAATTGTATGCTAACATATTGTCTTTATTTAATTAAATGGTCAATTTCAAGCAATTTTACAAGTTTAAGAATATTTTTGCATATCACTCTCACAGGTTTGCTTTGTTTAAATTGTAGTTGTAAGTAATACGTGACAGTTTTATTGTGGGAGGTTGCAGCCACATTTGGTTCTGACATAATGACTTTTCAATTCATTCCATATATAAATAACTTTGAAATAACTTTATATATTTCTGTTCTAAGCTTCTACCAGTATGTTATCTCCAGCCAGCACTCTTTAGTTTTTATTATGCTTGTTTCAACTTCTTTATATGTACGTGTGTTATGTACATGGTTGTTGAAATTATTTTATTCAAGAAAGGTTGAGTTTGTTGAATTATTTGCAGCTTATACAGTACTCTCAAATGTAGCATTATTTACAAAGCTGTAAACATTGTTTATTGTGTAATACAATAAATATTAAGTTTTCAGTCTCTTACACAAAATACAATCCAGTGTAATCTTTTATAAATGTTGGGAATCAGATTACAGCATTGGCATCTAAATTAGAGTTAATTTTGTAAGGCTTACTAGTAGTTATTTCTGTTTTCTTTTTCTTTCGCATGATAACTTTATTGCCTGGTTGACACTTGGCATTGGTTGGTTCCAGAATTAATAAAAAGGAAAAAGTACGGACCAGAGGTTTACATCTGGTTTCTTGGTATTTTGTCAGAAAAATTCTGACATGGTAAGTGTAGGTAACCAGTACTTACAGCCAAGGAATAAGAGTTGATTGAAGTTCAATTTTCTCCTTGTTTGGGTATCTTGCATTTTTCTCTTTTGTGAATTGTTTAAGTTTTACAAGTTACAAGTCCATGAAATTAGATGGAAAGTTAAATACTTTAATGCAACAATAATATAAAAATGTGATTTAATAAATCTCAGAGGGACTTCCAGTGGATAAAGGTAATAATGAACAGTGGAATGATGACAGCAACACTGAATATTTAACAAGACTATATACAATTACAAACAGTTAATTATTGAATCTTGTGGAGTGTATGGTATAATAATCTTTAAAATGCATAAAGTATAGTGTTTTCTGCCACAATATAACTACCATCTTGTTAAACCCCTATAAATAAATAGTAACATGTTAGGTAATTCACTCAGGGTGTTCTGCTACTGTAAAGTTATATTTTGTGGAGATATTTCGACAGTATTACGGAGTATTATCCAAAGATTTGTACATTCCGATGTCATGGGTGTCAAGTGACATGAGTCAGTAATAGTGCATGAAGCAGATAGTATTTTTGTGTTTTGTAAGTAAGGTATATTCTATCTCTGTAATGCTAGTGTCATTAACAGTATTGGTTATAATTTCTGATATATATAATTGTTTTCATTATATATACATGTATATTTTTTATTATCAGAATTATTTTGTGTTGTTAAATTATTGATTTAGTCATCAAGTCACACTCCTTTTTCAGGTACTTGATTTAATATTAACAAATGGAAACCAAACAATTTAAATAAAGATAACCTGCCTACAGATTTTCAAGACTTTCTAGACAGGTGTCTAGAAGTGGACGTAAATAAACACCACATTGCCTCTGAACTCTTATTAAAGATATGGTATAAATTACTGTTATTTTACTCAGATATTTTGGTTTACTTTGAACCTATTATCTTGATAACATACACCAAAAAGCAGTACCAGTATGTTTAGTTTCATTTAGGCCCATCCTACAGTACTGTGCAAAAGTGTTAGGACAAAGTCAAAATCAGATTTCAGGCAGCTTTCAAAAAACATCTGAAGATAAATCACAGGTAAAATATCGATATTTTATTATTCTTCACATTCAGTGCAAGAAAAATATAGTGAGAGTTCAACAAACAGTGAATATGTTGTGTCTCCTTTTACTTTAATAACTATGGAAAGTCTTTCAGGCTTTGTTACAAGATGTTTAATCACAGTGTCCTTTGGGAGTTTAGTCAAAATGTCTCTGATACACTCCCATATAGTTTCATTGGAAGTAGCATTTGATTTTTCAAGTTTTTGATTTATGAAATTCCAAATCTGCTGATTTGAGATGGGGCTCTAAGGGAACTATTGAATTATTTTGAATAACTCCAGTGGCTTATTTCTCAGCTAAGTAATTTCTGCATACGTTGGATGAGTGTTTGGGGTCATTATCCTCTTGGTAGTAGAACTGGGTCTGCCATGATGGATCATGTGCATTGAAATAAGAATCTTTCATCTTTCTTCTGCTGGATGTACAATGTACACTTTGAGTAAACTATTTCAAACTTTGACTTTTCCATCCATATTACTTCTTTTCAATTATCAGCAGTCCAGTTTCTTGTCAATACTTGGAGAACAAAGTAAAGGTTTTTTTAACTGCTACATGATCAAATATTCTATCATCATTGACTTCTCTTGATATTGTAGATCTGGAAAAATTTCTTTCATTTGGTACATGGTCATTTATTTCATGCCCTTAAATTTACCACTATATTCATTCAAACAGAACCATTATGACATGTCCAAGGTACAAGCATAGGAAATTCTAAAAACTCAGTGTTCTCACCCTAGCTCGTTTAATTGTTAAAAAAGTGATCAATGAATCACTACCATGGCATTGAAATTTACAATCAGTAATAACATGGAAGAATGAGCCCATAAAATGGAAAGAATGAAAAGATATGCTTTTTCCCTTGCACTTTCACACAGTATTGTATAAAGAGACTAATTAAACAAACTGTATGTGATGTATAATAAGCACTTTTGTTAAACAGATGTTTTTTATTTTTCACCCAGCATCTGTTCATTGAAGTAGCAGGCCAGTGAAAACAATACAGCCCACTACAGTGATAACTAGATTCACATTAATAGCTCAAAAAACAAATATCCCAATATACATGTTGAAATATATTGACCATGAAGACTGGAATCATTTTAGGACAAGAAAATTAACAGATTGTTTTTCTTAGATTTCTTCTAGAGCAGTAGTATATTGGGTGCCACGACTTCCTATTATTCAGCTTATTAGATTTTGAAAATAATATCCATTTCTCCTCCATGTAAAAATGTTGTTACGAATTAGGAATAAATAAAACTCTTGCTTAGATCAAATTATTATTTTATTTGCCACAATGAACATTTTTTTATTATGTTTGTTGATAAAAAAAAAAAAAATGAATAAACAAGAGGAAAGTTGATGTCAAACAGATATGCATTCAGATTCATCCTGATATTTTTGTGAAATTTACATCATTTAGTGTCAGAACTATGTATTATGATCTCGCATATTGCAAGTTGAACTTGCAGTCTGTGAGTTGTGGGTTGAATCCTTGTTCAAACAAACATGCTTGTTTTTTTCAGCAAAGTAGTCATTATAATCAACCCTACTTTTCTTTTATAAAAAGTTACCAAAAGTTGACAGTGGATGCTGATGATTAGCTGCATTTTCTTTTGTCTTTTGTAGCTAATTTTGGGATTGTTAACACAGATAGCTTTTGTGTGGCTTAATGAAAAAATTCAAATTAACAAACAGACTTAGATATGTTCATTTTAAGTCAGTTTTCTAATCTGAGGCTAAACAAAATCCTTTTAAGTGTTGCTTCTGAAATTGCTGGGAATTCCTCATACAGATACTTGAAACAGTCACCATCTTTGTTTAAGATAATTACAAACTGATTTATCAAACCCAGTTTTATATGAAATGAAAGTAATATGACATTCTTTGTGTCAACCAGACTTTCACATTCATTGTTTTCAATTCTGGTATCTGTCTGACTTTGTGTGGCCATTACTTCTTATCCAGCATTGATTTTGTGTCATTTGTCCCATTTCACACACAAAATGTGAAAACTTTGTCTGACTGGGTGTTTAATACAACAACATTCAAAGGACTTTCAAGTTTCCACAAAATAGCCAGCCATGTTCTTTGTATTAGACCTTATTAACAAGAATTTTGATAGTTTTGTATGTTTCCTTCAAGTGAATCGATTGACTAATAGGAACATACATATATGTTACTGTTTTGAAGAACAACACATTTTGGACCTGTATTTAAGTTATCAGTGAACTATATCCACTCTTCATTCACAGGCTGCAACTCATAGTATTGGTATTAATACAACAATATTGTTTCAATAAAGCAGTGAACATTCTTGCTAAATGTATGGAATAAATTCTTTCTCTTGATTTCTAGAAGCTTTGGTTTAGAGTTATTTGGCATAATGGCTGTTTTCAGAAAGTAAAATAAGACAAGTTTTAAAAGACTTGTAGCAAAATTTTAATAATTATAACTCCCCAGGTTGACTAATGAGCAGTTCAAACAGCAGCAGTTCTGGTTTCGAGCTATTTGATGTAACGGCTGTTTTCTAATTTCAAATAAAAGTACATGGACTTTGATTTTAAAAGAGAATTACATTAAAAAAGATGTAATGTGTAAATTAAAAGTAAAATGGCATTAAAAGATGAATGGCCTTTAAAAACTTAAAATTTTTGTAATGTTACTGATAAACCAAAGGACAAAACATGTTTAAATTGGTGCTGTTGTTGAGAGTCATAAAATGTGGCTTGTTGTGACCTGAATTTTGCAGAGACAACACAGTAGTGCAACAATGCCAGATAAAAGAAAACAACGAGTTAAAAAACTGTGACCAATGCATAGTCTAGTTAAGAAAACTTCCTCTTTCTGATCCTTGTGGAAGCAAGATGGCCAAAGTTTAATAGAGGGTTTTATTTGGAAAAGCTTGTTTTCACGTTACTCACTCCAAGCCAACTGGCACAGAGCTGAGTCTTGAATACAGGACCTAGTATACAGATGGTTTAAAATCAGTTTGTTACTTTAGTTTTACTTTTCCCCTTCTCTCTTTGTTCTGATTTATTTGTTTTTGGTATTTCCTTAGTTTGGTGTTCATATCCCTCCATCTTATATCTAGGTGCTTTGTCTTGTCCATTTTTTTTTTATAGTTCTATTTTTTGGGATTGTTCTCAACCCTTTGGAATCCAAGGTTTAGACTTTAGAGGTTATTCTTCTTTGGAACCAGTCTCAGGCTTTGGTCCTGTCAGTGCCTTCCTCTCTCACTTCATCTCCCAGTTTTCTTTTTTTCTCTAACAACCTGAAGCTTTGTATGTCCTATCTCATAATTTCAATCTTCTTTTTCATACTTTACCTTTCTTATTGTTCTATTTTCTATCCACGTCTCGCTGATCATCTGTATCTTCATTATTAACAGAAGGAATTATTGAATCTGTCTCTCACTCTACTCTGGATTTTATTCTAGTCTTTTGTTGTCCCCATAAAGTTGTGTGGTTCTTATCCTGTCATTTCTTTATCATCTCTGAATCTCTACATGTATCCTTTTCTGCTTCAACTGTTTAGGGTCACCATCTTGCATATTCTTCTTTGGGTGTGTCAGACCATAGACATTTTCGCATCTCCTGCCAGTTTCAACATAGCACAGCTTCTTTTCGTTGTTTGTCTTTGGCGATCTCACAGACTGGTATGTGAACTAAAAGTAACACATTTGTTTTCCATAACTTATATAATTATGCAGTTTCCTTTTTCTCTGGATTTTGCCTCCTACCAATTTTTATTCTCCAATATACCCAGAAGATCGAGTGTGATGACTTTTGTTTGTTTTATTTTCCAGTCATTTTCATGTGGTTTATATACGTATTATGGTACCTTGATTAATGTACATATTTCAACACATTGACAATTTCTCATTGATAAGAAAATGAATGTAAGAAGGTAATAGTCATCTGATACAATGTTACATGAAGAACAACATCTTACACTTCTCTTTCCTGGTGCGATGTGAAACCACCAAGTTGCTGTCTTTACCTCACAGGTATTACTAAACAAAAATCTGAATTGAACACAAGAGAATGGAAAATATTAAACCCATCTCCTCCTTCTAAGTGGCCAGTGTTTAAATGAAAGTTTTCTGGGAATATAATTGACATAGCCAATTCTGAACTCTTATTAAACCAAAACATATAAAACAGACAATTCTTTCCTGATCTTTCTTACTTCCAGTAAATTTTCTTTGCCTTGTCAAAAGAAAACTTGTGCTTATACAGAGATTGTGTGACCTTCCCATTGGTAGAGGGCTACAGCAGTGTGATTGTCATAAGCTGTTATAATGCACATGAGAGCTTGTTCAAGGTTGATGGCATGTGGTAGTTGTATGTAAGTGAATAGCTCTTAGTGGTGCAGAGGTAAGTAGCTATATGAAAAATATTTTTACATAAGGGAGATTTTAACCCTGTCTCTTGACTATTGAACTATCCCAGAATGAGTTAAAAATATTATAATGTTACTTGTCATTGTAGTTTGCGCAAACTAAGTTTTACTCTGGACAAAAGTTTAAGGAAATTAAATTTTGAATGTGATTACCAAGTTACAGATAAATATATTTCACTTGTAAAGGGTTCAACAATTCTTGTTTTAGGAATTTGATTTGGTTTTAGGACTCACAGTATCAAGATAATTATACTCACTATAAGTATACAAGTATAAAAGTGGAAACTTATTTCAAGACAATTTGAATTGCTATTGGTTGTGGAACATCTGTTAATTAGAAGGTTTGTTTGAAGTTCCTTCAGCATGAACCTTATTTAAGTTTCTAAAAAGCAGAAATTTCATACCTTCTATACTTATGTTAAATAGTGTTCCTGATGAAATATAGTGTGCATGTTGTTGTATATAAGATTTCTAAGACAAATGTTTGTTTCTTTTTCTTACTCTTTCAGTAAGAGGGAATTGTTCAGTGATGGCATTAATCTTTACACTGAAAAGTGTGACACTCAAAACACAGCTCGGAGGGACTCCAAGTTCCTGTAGAAAATAACAGGAAAGTTTTGAACCCACAGGAACTTGGAATCTCCTGTCTATTAAAAAAGTTTTAATAAAAATGTGCAAATGACCACATCACCCATATATATGGAGGTCTCACAAAATGTCATACCTCCATGTTGTATCATAAGCCTTTTCAATGTCAAAGAGTATTGATACAGGTTGTTGTTTGAGAAAAGCTTCTCAGATCGTCGTTTCAAATAAAATCAGGTGGTTCATGGTGGAGCTCTGTTGTCGGAACCCACACTGGGTGGGCGAGAGGAGGTAGTTTGATTCGAGGGACCCAGGCGACAGGTAGAGAAAACAAACAGTGATAGTATGACCCAAGGAAACACGGATGGCAACGGCCTTGAAGGGTGTGTAGAGTGGCATATGTCAGGCAACTATGACGTGACGTCTTTAAGTGACCGAACCTCTGACACTAGAAACATCGGAGAGAGTTTGGAATGTACGGCCGTTCCTGCAATTAAGATAACCTGCCTTGATGGTTGCAGGTGCACGTGGTTATGTAAATGTCAGAATGAGGATATTGTTCGGTATTGTAACTCCATCTTTGTGAGTGGAGATACGCCTCAATGCAGAAACTCGAGTGGAGAACCCAGCTGGAATCTCTGACTTGGGGATGTTCTTCAAATCCTTCTCAACAATAACTGTTGGATGTTTCCACTGATATGTCTCCAGATCAAAGCTTCTTTTCTGACTTTGAGAGCTAGGAAGTCCCTACAGTCCCTTCTGAATAAAAAAAGGAGGACATTTGCCCTCAAGGTTTCTCTGAAAGAAAATGTAAGATAAGAAAATGAGGTACAACTGGTGGTACAGATGTTGAAGATTGCTGATCAGAATCTTCAAGACGTAATTGTTTTCCTATTGACTGTTTTTTCACTATTTTATTTAAATTTTTGTTTGGAGGATCCATAAGAGAAAAGAAAATTTTGGTGCCCTCTGACCCCACCCACCATAAAGCCCTATGAGGAAACACACGACAATGTCAAGCAACGACAGGGTTTCGTGAGCACTACACCCAAACACCTGCGTCAGACGCAAAGTCCACAACACCTGTTAAGAACTTTCAACACTGGTACCTGGTTGACCATAGCCCAAGTGGACCAGCTGGCTGCCTGTTTATAGGAATTCAAGGTCAAAGTGGTGTGTTATGGTTGGACCACCAACCAACAGGATCCTCTCCACCCCTTCACGGGTTACCACACACGGTAAACACGTGGGTGAATGTTTAGATCCCAGAAGAGGTAATCTGAAAGAACAGAACCTTCCCTGGGAGATCCCCTCACAACGTACAGGAGTCCACACTGAGGGGTGAGAATAAGAAGTGCAGTAAAAATTAAAATAAAGAAATAAAGTTGTTGTATGGAATACAATACAGAATGTGAAATATCAATTTTTCGAATCAATTATATACGAGTGTGCGTGTATAACAAATACTTAAAGAAACACATTAGGGATGCTGCAAACACGAAAATTGTGACCATAGTGATGACTACCAGAGCACAAAACTTTAATGATACAAAGAATTATCACAGAGAATATTAGGTAGGAAAGTAAATAACGTTTTTATGCAAAAAGTTATCATTCGGTTTGAGGAAAAGAACTTGCAAATTTATGCCTTTTCTCTATGTCAATATTTTAATATTTGAAGCAATCCAAAGTTGACTATGTGAGAAATGGCTCAACAGCTCCATGTAACAATCATTACCTACATCTACGAAATTGGAAAAGTTTCAAAACTTGGACACTAGGTTTCGGATAATTGACATGTTGAGAGAGTCACTATTTGTTAATCTTTAACAAGGAGAAATGCTCATGAATCAGTTCTGGAAAAATTGTCAGTGACAACGAGAAGTGTTTTTTTTTGTAATGAACATACTCAACGTAAAATACAATTGTTGAATCTCTGTTACACACTTGTACCAACACCGAAGAATGGCTTATATCAACAAAAAAAAAGTTTTGCCTTGTGTTTGGTGAGATCTGGGAAGTGCAGTTTATCACAAAATTTTGGATCCAAATCACAGCTGAAAGATATTGTCATCAGTTGAAGTGCTAACACCAAGCACTGATAAAGAAAAGAACTGCATTAGTCAATATAGAAGACTAATGTTTTTTCACGACTTAAGATTGTGTTTTGAATCCTACACACTTCATTAGGGACCCAAGAAAAACTTCAGGCCTTAAAATGGAAAGTTGTGCCTCATCGCTCCTATTCACTGGATATTGCTCTATCTGATTATCATATTTTAAGATCCTCACGGCATTACTAAGATGAAAAAAATGTTTGTTAAAAACGAGGAACTCAAAACTGACTTAAGATTGTTTTTTGAATCCAAATTAAAGGAATTTTGTTCACGTGGAATCCATAACTCACTTAAAATATGAAATAATGACATATAAAATGAAGTCAAATACAGTGGTATCTCGGTTCTTGAATGACTCCATTCCTGAACTATTTGGTTTTCGAACATATTGTTTGAGGATAAATGTTTCGGTTGTCGAACATAAACTCGGTTCCCGAACAAAGCTGTTGTGGCCTAAACCCCTGAAATAACCCGACTGATGAGCTGAACGACCCTTCGCCCACTTTTCGGCCCATGCCAAGTTTGCCCAAAACATTTTATCCACACCTGTCGCTTAGTCCACACCCCCACTAAAATCTGTTGTGAACGTTTTCGTTTTTTTTTTTTTTTTTTTTCTAAATATTCTAATTAAGAACGATAATCTAATGCTGCGGTTGCATCCTTAAAAGCCACATTAAACTATTAATCAAGCATGTCAACGGCAAATAACAATATATCTCAACCTGATGAAAATGCATGGAAATGGAACCAAATGTTCAAAGTATTCGTCTCAAGGAAGGTAAACTATTTCCGTAAATTTCTACTTGTCCTGGCATGGCCTAGCGCGTAAGGCGTGCGGCTCGTAATCCGAGGGTCGAGGGTTCGCGCCCGTGTCGCGCTAAACATGCTCGCCCTCCCAGCCGTGGGGGTGTATAATGTGACGGTCAATCCCACTATTCGTTGGTAAAAGAGTAGCCCAAGAGTTGGCGGTGGGTGGTGATGACTAGCTGCCTTCCCTCTAGTCTTACACTGCTAAATTAGGGACGGCTAGCACAGATAGCCCTCGAGTAGCTTTGTGCGAAATTCCAAAAAAAAAAAAATTTCTACTTGCTACCATTATCTCGACGCATTTCGTGAAAAGAATATGAATTTTTATTTCATTAATATTTTAAGTGATTCTGAATACCAATGTTTTCTTCTTATAATCCATAGATGTTCCGGTGAAGTCCATATTGGCTTTTTAAAGAAATATATCCAACAACTTTTTCTGAATCATCACTTCACTGATTATACGGTCCAAAGCACACAAGAAATAATATATATATGTAAGTGTTGAAATTACACCCACTAACTGTTGCTTTAATTTTCTGAGCATTTAACACCAGAGAATGAGTCGTTTTATCCTACATTTCTGGTGTAACAGACAAAAATAGGAAATATTAAATAAATTGAAATATATAGGTCTCATCTGTTGTGAATAATATACATAAGAAGCTTGGTAATTTGATGTTTAAAGGACACCACATAAGATCTCACGGTAAACTTTCCACTAAAGCAGACTGTTTGCTCATCAGAGGTAATTTATCTTTACTTGTGTGTATTGTGTGTGTTTTCTTATAGCAAAGCCACATGGGGCTATCTGCTGAGCACACCGAGTGGAATCGAACTCCTGATTTTAGCGTTGTTAACTTTACTTATTTTGACAAATATTCTAGATTACGATAAATTTTTCTCAAAGTCTTTTCTGAGTGGTCAGTCAGTGATGAGAGGATAAGAAAAGTTGTAAGTTTTCAAATATTCAAATGATGTTTCCCTTTACCCGTGATTTATATAATATAATCATTAAAACGAAATATAAACCATACTAAAATACACGCTAGTTCACGCCAAATCACGTTGTTTCAACTTTAAATGAAGTGAATAAGCCTTATGTTTGTGTCACGATTTTCTTTGAAGATCCTTCTTACGTATATCTTCCTTGATGATCCTGGTGTCAGAGACTATTAAGGCTCAGATATATTCACATCTAATTAAGAGATGCTGACCAAAAGGAATGAAATCAGTCTTCACCTATCTACTCTAAATCAAATAAAAGGATTGATTCCACTCTAAAATTACTCCCATAGCTGAAGATACAAATCGTGTTCAGCGACATATCGTAGCTCGAACCTACGATTTCTAATATGTACAAAATATACATTTTAAAAAAAAAATTAGAATTAATTAATATGAATCGCTTGTCTAAGATATTCTAATGTAGGTTCTTTAAAGTGTTTATTGCTCTTTAAACAATGGTTTATACAAAACACTTGGGAAAAAAACTTTCGAAGAATCTTTTATTCGGAAATTTATCAGTAATCTTCAGCTGGGACAGCAGAAAGTCTTCGGATTTACAACACTAAAATAAGGGTTTCGATTCTCCTCGATAGACACAGGAGATAGTACAATGTGGCTTTGCAACAAGAGAAACGCGTGTGTATTTTAAAAATAATTTTTTTGAGCTGCAGATACAAAAAAGACTTTACCTCTACATAGAATGAGGAATAGCAGAATTACGAAACTGTTTTTTATTCAGATTACATAAATTTTTCATTATTTTATTTCTTCTTTAAACGTTTATTCAATTAGTAATTTTAACATCAATATCAATTTTAACATAGAGCTGTGAACTTCAAGGAAGCAGTCATGGAGATTGTACTGTTCTCAAATGACATCAGCAAAAACTATTAATTCTAATAATAATAGTACACGTAAATTTGAAACTGGTAACTATAAAGTTTAATTTAAATTAAAAAAACTTATGTTTTCTAAAATTTTAATCTCTTAAAAATACGGTGAACTGCATTTTTAATTTTAGTCGTGTTTGGCCTTGGTTGTTCTTCCCAAATGATGCGTTGTCTGTAAAGTAACCATTGGGTTGTGAGATTTTCAGTTGATCTATTGCGCCACTCAGAAGAACACGTGATGGTGTATCCTAGTCTTGACACAGAATGAAACAGAATGCAATTATAAAATGCCTTTACAAACTTGTAATACTTTTTAAAACACATGGACACCTTCCATCCAAGATTTATAAATTGTTTGTCAGCCTTTGGTTTCACTTTTGGTAAAATTTCCATCAAACTTTTCTTTGAGCCGTGAATCGTCATAAAGTATCCACGATCAGTAAATTCCGTTTGAAAGACTAAAGTTTCATCAATGCAGCTGATGAAATCATCCTCACGCTCTTTTTGAAATTGAAGAAGAGTGAGATTTTGTGAAACAAGAACTTCTGCCAGTTCAGTTTCATAGTATTTAATTCCTTGTAGGAATGTGTTAATATTCCCATCATCTCCAGGAACAATGAAATGTTTTGTCTTTATATAATGAATAAAGAAAGGGAATATGGTCCCACCTCCTTGAAACTGATATTTCTTATCTTTAGGCAGATGCCAAGGTCGTTTCCGTACTGGAGTGGTAAGGCACCTGTCTACTTCACACTTGAGAGCTTTTCAACTGGAATCCTGTGTCTGATTCCATTGATACTCAAATGTATTGGTTTTATTCCTTCAGGAAACATGGCAAAATATCAAGCTATAGCAACTTATTTCACTTGAGATTCTTATTTCCCAGATTCCTATTATTTTATTTGCTAACGTTCACTGACTTGTCATGTAGTAACTATATTTCGTAAATGTGTTCGTCTTTCCGTATCTAAGCATTACTTTTTAATTATTGTTACGTAATGCATTGTTTTATCAATAAACGACAACAGCCAATAATACTTAAACATTTACAAATATTATTGTCGAGTGAAATAATAACTATCATTGAATAGATTTTCCTTCCATGTTTCCTCATTTCTTCACCAATCAACACAAAACTTGACACTAAGGGAAGGCAAGCGCAAATAGTCCTCACGTAGATTTGCACGAAATAAAGAAATTAAATAAAATGTAGCCTATCATTTCAAACGGCCCGGCTAAAGCGTTCGACTCGTAATTCGAGAGTCGTGGGTTTGAATCCTCGTCACACCAAACATGCTCGTCCTATCAGCCCTGGAGCGTTATACTGTTCTTATCAATCCCACTATTCGTTTGTAAAAAAGTTGGCGATGGGTGGTGATGACTAGCTGCCTTCCTTCTGGTGTTACACTGTTAAATTAGGGACGGCTAGCGCAAATACCTTTAGTGTAGCTTTGTGCGAAATTCAGAAACAAAACAAAGTATCAAAAATAACAAATCATTTCACATATACTGGCGGCTATGCGTAGGAACTTATTTGATAAGCTTTTCATGAAAACTTCTGAAACAAACCAAACTTTGAAAGTAACCTTGTCAGAAAAATGTGCAATTTTATGTGTATGTACGTGCACTTATCACAGTTTGAGAATGATAAAAAATCTATTTTTAAACTATTATTAATTGTTTTCAAATCCGTTAAATTTTACAAATAGGTTTATTCAAAAGAAACACATTTATTAATTTTGTTTGAACTTCTTTAAAATGTGATCTACGTAGAGTCGTCACAAACGCAACTTGACTGTGATTGGCGAAACCAATTCAAAGGTGAAAGTTGTGAATATATGGCGGCGTGCTTGAGTTAGGATATAATTTGAGAGTGTCGTCATTGAAGTTTGTAGTTAGCGTTAATAATTTGATTCCTGTTAATTAAATTTTTTATGTATCACTACAATAATATATTATTAATCTGCGCTTACAAGAATATCTTCATCGTGCGGACATATTTGATACCTAAACTTTGAAGAAAAATTAGATTATGACACAGAATCCGATTCACACTGAATGAAATTGGATGTCTAATTCGATTTCGAGCCAAATTTAGCTATTTGGAAACTGAAGTGACACACCAACTTGTAATGTATATGTAGGCCTCTTGTATCCAGACTTAGATTTAATTATGATTTTAAGTACATATTTTAAGGTATTAGTAATAAAGCGCGAAGGAAGTTGTAACAATGTGATAAAAACGAAGTAATAACTAAGAGTTTGTTTGTTTGTTTATTTTGAATTTTGCGCTAAGCTACTCGAGGTCTATGCGCTCATCGCCCCTACTTTAGCAGTGTGAGACAAGAGAGAAGGCAACTCGTTATCACCACCCTCCGCCAACTCTTGGGCTTCTTTTTTACCAACAAATAGTGAGATTGATCGCAACCTTATAACTCCCCCACGGCTGAAAGGGCAAGCATGTTTGGTGCGACAGAAATTCGAAACCGCGCCCCACAGATTTCGAGTCAAACGCTTCAACCACCTGGCCATGCCAGGCCACGAAGTTAGAGTAAGACTTAAGTTAGAAGAAGAGTATGGTGAAAAGTATACATCATTTGATTAGAATAACCATAATAATTTCTTTTAAGTTTATTTTGGGATATTTAATATTTATATGTATCAAAAGCTAGTTTGTATACTTCTAGGGGAACTGTATAGGCCTAAATGGAGAAACCTTGATAGTTATGCAAGTTATACCTTTTTCTTACATTAATGATGCATTTGTAAAGGCAGAAATGGAATATCAGTAATCACAGTGAGAAGTGTGTATTAATTTGTTATAACTCAAAAACAAATTAAATAAAAAAAATGCTGCATTGATTGAAAATTTCCCAGGGTACAAGCTACAGTGTGGGATCACAATATGTACCCTAGGGTTTTGAGGTGACTGAAGAAATAGGACCCACACTGCAGTGGGGATACACTGTCTATCAGTCTTAACCTCCATTCACCAGTCTCATATAAGAAATAGAGTAGCAACACATACAGAATTAGAAATAGAAGGTAGGACAGTGAGACGTGGGTGCTCAAGCCCACAACTTCCTACATGTGAAAATGATGTTGGACATGTTTTTCCTCATAAAAACTACACACATGATTTATAAAATACAATGCAACAACTGTCATGACTTCTACATTGGGGAACGAAGCAGAAAAATGGAAACTAGATTCAAAGAACACAAAAAAACTATCTTTGCACGTTTTTCAATACGACAAATGTCGTAAACACATTATCATAGGAGACTCCCAGATGCTAAGTAGGAAAACAAATGCAAAATCAAAGAAGCCCTACTTATAGATATAAAATTAGAAATTAGGAGAGAGAGGTGCCGGTGCTCAAGTCCATAACTTCTCATGTTTTTGAGTTATAACAAACTAATATAATTTGTGAGAGGTTCAGGTTTGCTGTTTTAATGGAGTCATTCCTTCTGATTTTACACATTTCACTATTTAACTTCATTAAAATGTATTTATTTTCACTAATACATATTAACAATTGTGATAAAAATACTGACAGAAACAGGTTACAACTTCATGTTGCATAACAAAAGTGTAAAATGTTTTATAAATTCCCAAAAAATGAAAATCAAACAAATTCAAGTATTTGGAAAGACTTGAGACCTACTAGAGCGATAGCTCTGATGATAAAATGATGCTTTTAAGAAAGCATTTAAAAGATTTAATGAATGAACACGAATTTGGAAAATGTTTTTCCAAATATATTTTGAAAATTTTGGGGCTAAGGATTCAAAATATGGAAAAGATTATTTGAAATATCTTTTGATATTTTAAGGGAACATGCTATTGTAAAATTAAGAACAGGGAATTCTAGGTGGGATTGATCTGTTCATTTACTGATTCAGCCCCTGAGGTGCCTTTCCAGATGAAAATTTCAGTTAGAGTTATTCTGGTAGAAATTATTTTTACTGTACTTAATCTTTCCAAACTGTAGTTGATTATTAGAAAGTACCAAAATATTTAGAGTTGTATCACTTCACTTACATTTCTTATACAACCACAAAAAGCAAATATTTGGCTGTGAATATAGATAGTTTTTCTAAAAGTTCTTTAAACACATTTTAAGAGTGTTGATATAATTACTGGAACCTTCTTTTTCATAATAACTTTTGTTCTTGAGAATGATTGCATGAGAGATTGAAATGTTGTACTTGTTTTTAAAATATTTCTTCTTACTATAAAAGGTGTAACTTCCAATAATCTTACAGCAGTGTTCGTATTATGAGTACTTATCACATTTTCAAACAGTTATCCCTTTTTATGTACTTGTTAACAGCAGAATGACTTTATAACACCCCTATGTCAAAAGTTTGAATTAGTTATTCATGTTTTTGCACTTGTTAACAGAGTTCTTAGAATTCTTGCACTATTACCAGCAGCAAAGTGTGTGAACTTTTAATGCTAGAAAATTGGTTCTGATACACATGGTGGGTAAAGCAAAGATAGCCTATTGTGTATATTTGTGCTTAGTTACAAACACATAAATAATTAGAACTCAACACAAAACATTTAGTTTCTGAACAGACTTAAAAAAATATACACAACAGACATAATTGAAACACAAATTTAAAAAAAATTTTATTTTCTTATTCATAATTGTATGCAGTGGACAGACATCTATATTCACAAATAATATTATCCTACTAGTAAAATGTGTAAAAATTGAAATATATAGAGTTGGCATTTCAAGTCATAGTCTTAAACTGAGGACATTTGAATTCATGTTTGGAAAATTCCTTGTTAACAAAGTTTTCAATATTTGTGTACAGTAAGAGATATGATATCAGCTTGGTGAATAAGTATGACTTGTATAGAGATTTCTAAAGCTAACTGTGATTGAAAATTGGCTCAGCTCAATGGAAACCTAACTGACAGCTGTCTGTTGTTTTCAAGTAATGTTATAATAAGGTTGATAGTGTTGTTACATTTATTAAACAACAACAAAATAAAAATCAAACTTCTTTAAAGCCTCTGTTTGTATGTAATTTTCCTTTAAGTATTGTATAAGAAAGATTTAATACCAAACTTAAAATACTGAGTAATGATGTGTGCTTGTGAACAAATTATATGTTATGTCTTTTTGTGTAAGTATTAAAATTGATGTGTGGGTTAAAGATAAAAAAGTAGTTATATTTTAGTGTCTTTATTTTTCTTTCAGGTAAATACAAAGTATTACATTTATTCAGAAAGTGAGATAGAAAAATAACACTTTCATTTAATATATATTAATTAGAGCATAACCTACTATTTTGTAACTTTGATCTTCATCTACATATTCAGAGTAAATCAATGGATCATTGTGATATAATTTTTGAGCAACAAAATCTTTGAAAATGCAGAATAACTTTTTATAAACAAGTACTTGTGTTGAGCTGTACCTCATGTTTAAATGTTCTAATGCTGTGTTTTTATCACCCAGATAAATCATGATTCTAGCCTATCTAAAAGTTTACATTGGATAATACACTCCTTTCTTACATGTGGTAAAGCAGAATTTTGTATTATATCAGTGGTGTTGTCCCATGACTATCTGCACAAACAGAAACAAGCTTCAACAAGCTGGGCATTGTCTCTGTGAATTGAACCATCTGCCAAGATTCTGTGATTTTGAATGTGTGAGGACACTCTTGTAAGTGGAAAGTAAGTTAATTTCTATAGTATTTAGTATCTGCTTAGTTTCATGTAACTTTAATAAGTTTAAACATTTCAAGTAACTTGTCATTCAGTTTGTTGAAAAAATTTTGGTACCATTCAGCAATTTAACCAGCATTTATTTATTATCATGTTAAGGTAATTAAAAAGCAACACTAACCAAAATGAATAGTGATATATATATATATATATATAAACAGACCAAAATTTCAATGTTAGTTACATACCACACTCGGTTATTTATTGAGTCTTGGAAATTAAGATGTCTTTATTAATAATTAAGTAATTTGCTTAAGTTTAAATTATCTAAGTTTTGAATAAGGCTTAATAGGAACTGAGAATGTCTTTCTATATGTATATTTTAACTTATAATACATTTTCATATTCCTATCATTTTATAATAAGTGAATATTGTTTTTGACTTTTTTCATCTTCAGTTTAACATGTGTAAAGAATAGATGTAGATGACTTAATACAGAGAAAAGTGATGGAATGTAGAAATAAACATAATACATTGAATAGTTATATAGTTGATTCTCTGTAAGTACTGACCTCCACTAGTGCAAACAATAACTAATTTCATAAACCAATCACACTAATATAAAAATAAGTCTTGTTGGTACCTTGCCATTGTTTTTTAAATTTTAACATTGTGCCCTCTTGTCATAATGGGGTATAAGCATTGTTTAATGAAATTTAGTCAACTTATTCTAACTTTGGTAGTGAGGAAAGCTGAAGAATACTAGTAAATAAAAGGCTGTTACTGATGGAATTTTGGCAAGCTGTAGTTTGTTGTATACAAAGATCAAACTGAAAGAAACTTAAAATTTAAAATGAATAAACATAAGTAAAGTGTTGAGAAAAAAGGTAAAATTCCTACATTACGTGAACATGCATATCGTATCAGTCTTATCATTTATTTGAAAAGAACTGTTATTTTGGATCAATTGAATGAAATAACAGCTGGAAATATCGGATAATTTACGAAAGAAATGAAAGTGAAAGTAATTATAAATAAAGATAAAGGTTTGGCAAGTCAACCAGTATATGAATGACATGTTTTTCTGAAAGTTCAGTGTATTAACTAAGTACTCGCATGATCAGTGGCTTTTTACATATTTATGGTTTCCATGTAGAGTACCTGGTTTGAGACTATTTAAACTTTCCAAAAACATTGATCACTTGAGTACCTCAATTAAACTGTACGCTTGTTAATTATGGAGTACCTGAGGGTCAGTGCTTGGGCTTTTGTTCTTTCATATTTACATTAATCATATTGCTAGAGGCATGTCATGAGAGTTTACTGAGTTATATTTAAAATTTAATAAAGTTACTTTTATTATCATGGTAAGTAAACTTGGCAACAAAACTTAGCTTGTAATACAAATTTGGAAATTATATAGTTTTATAGGACAACATTTAAAAATGTCTTCAATTTTCCATTGTTTCCGAATTGTGATATTTGCATTTTAAGTATTTCCTCTTCTCTTATTTATTGACCACTTGTCCAAGAAGTACAAAATTTGACATAAGTCGCTCATTATAATATTGTTATTACTCAGACAAAGTATAATTTTTTTTTATAGCCTTCAATCTTATTTGGTTACAGAGCTATAAACTAGAAAATCAAGTCCCTTTAGCCATACCCATAATTAAGTTTTCTCTTTCACAAGTTTCCAATATTTAGTTCTCTTTGATATTTAAAACTATATTACTTTTAACCAACAGAAATCCAAATATTATATTACATAATTTTCTGTACAGGAGTTTGTTTATTTTGCTTCCAGTGCAAATTTTATTTCCACAGGAAACACATTGGCAAGTTTAGCTAAATTTTTATTGAGTCTTACTGAATGGTAAGAAAGCCAGAAAATTTTGATAGTCCTAGGACAATATGTGCTTTAAGCATGTTATTTTGTATTCTTTGTTGCAATTTTGATTAACTAAAAATCATTTAGTACAGTAATACCATTATAATAATAGTTTTAATTGAGAGTTGATAAAAAAAAGACCCAGGTAAGTACTATATTTCTAGTTTTTCATGTGTATTATTTATTATTATAAAGGTAAATAAAATATAAGTTTTAGATTAGGTTAAATAAAAAAAAAAAACGTTTTCCTGTGATATGCTCATTAGTAACCAATGCATTACATAATTTCTTCAGGTAACGTAAGCTACATGTTTACAAAGTGGTTCACAACTTGTGTGGTGATATCATTAGTTAGACACAGTTCAAAGAGCAATAAAATTTAAGCATAAATATACATATATTGTAAAGGGCTTAAAGCTATTTAAGATAGTCAAATGTGTCGTGAAGTCATTCTTGAAAATAAAAAAAGGACAATATGTTTTCTTTTCATGGTGTATGAGGTGTAGAGTTAGAATGAGGAAAATAACATAACACGTAAAGTTTTACTGAAAAAACACACATTGAAATTCCAGTGCAATTACCCACCCTTTTTCACAGTTATAGCTATTTTTCATATGATTTCCTTCTCGTGCACAGATTGTCACTCACTACTAGCTGTGAATTACTATCTAATTACACATGTATGCCACATGTGTAAATTAGCATTCAACAACTCTCCACCAGTGTGAGTGTAACACATCCTTATTCTGATATTTATATTACCACATCAACCTGCCACAATCAAGGCAGGTTATCTTAATTGCAGGGTATAGCCATACATTACAAACCCTCTCAGATATTTCCAGTGTCAGTGTTTCGGTCGCTCAAAGACGTCATGTTGTGGTTCATTGAACTGTGCTCATTCTTGCCCAGAATGGTTAGAAGAAAAAGAGATGCAGCATTTGAAAACGATTCATAACATTACTTATCCTGAGGCTTGAAAATTGCTGTCCAGCACTTCATCTCAGATGTATGGCTGCTGCATGTCATCCCACAACTACAGTGGGAGTGCAGACAGATATCTCTGTGTCTCCAAAAGAATCATTCTCAAACCAAATGAAAAGGATTTTGACCTGCATTGTTAAAAAAGTTGATGAATTAGCTTAACATCCATCTCTGTCCCTAACATACATTCCAACAAATCCCAAGATCCACTTCCTCTGGTTCTGGGTACAGGCATTTCTTTGGGTGCATCATCTTCTCCCACCACAAGATGCAAAAGGATCATTTGTTCTTGTCCCCAGTCACTGGAATCCTCTTTAAACAGCATAGACCTACCCAATCGACCCAGGACAGGATCCATGGAGGTTGACAGACCTCCCTCAAATAAAGACAGTAAAGAACAAAAGACATGGACGAAAACAGAAGGGTTCTCCACCCAACTTACCTGCACATAAGTAATAATGTCCAACTTGATACAATGGAACTGTCAAGGTTTACGTTGTAATCTGGATGACATCAAAACACAGATTGCTTCCTACCATTCTGCATGTCTTTCCTTACAGGAAATATACCAGTAACCTGCCAATACAGTTACCTTTCAGTTTTTTTTTTTTTTTGTACAGAAATGACAGGCTGTGTGATGGATGAGCGCATGTAGGGGTGGCATTGTTGGTTGAATAGCATGTGCCCACCCTGTCTTTGCCACTGGATGCACTCTTGGAGTCTATTCCTATCTTGCAAGGTGTTGCTGTACACTAATGCTAGTGATAATTTATTGTTTATGCATGACACCTTGTTAAGAGGATAAAATTGGTCTTACCTGAAATCTAGTGTGTCTTTTTAAAATCCCAAACTTGTTTATTCTTATCCTTTGGTTTTTAGATATATCACAAGAAATCACAACACATTCATCCTTCCTGAATATTTTATATATTTCAATAAAGTCTATTCTCTCTCTCTTTTTTTTTAATGCTCTTAACATGCTTTTCATAAGTTGCCAGGTAAGTCAATCACGTATTTCAGTTGAAAACAGAGAATCTACCTAATTCTATCTAGTTTCTTTGGTTTTGTACATTTCTTGTCAACAAGCTTTTTTATTTTGTAAAATTTCAGTCATCAACATTATTTTAACTGAACTTTTCATGTTCTTAATTATAGGAATATGTTTTAAAGTCATTTTAAATACTTTATTGTGAGAGAGAAAAATGTAATGTAGATTGTATGGTCAGTAGTATGTACTTAATGGGCATTCTCTACTCAATCATACGAAATTAAATGTAGTCATGTTGTTTCGTATTCAGTCAGTAAATCAAACCACCCCACCCACTCCCCCACAAAAATTATATTTACCAAAGAGTTTTGCCTACTTCAAAGGCATCTTCACATTACAAAAGGAGAAAAGATATAACATTTATGAAACGTTGTTTTACACCTAATGAAGGAAACACAAAATCACATGTTCATTGCAAATTTAATCACTTTTTATACCCTTATTTTAAAAGAGACCAGAAAATAGAGAGAATGGTGTTTCTGATTTTAAATATTTCTGGGAGAGCATGCCTCTGGATCTTCCTTAAGATATTGTGCATAAAATATGGTGTAGAGTCACAATCCAGCACTACATAGTACACTGACAGGATTATCTCCCTGATTCATTAGTATCACCCACTTAAACATACTGAAAACCTTGTCTGTTGATCTTTTATAAAGAGATCTTAATATAACCTTTCCATCCCTGGAGTAACTTTAGTAGCTGTGGTGTGAACAATTTACAACAAATCAGTGTCATTACTCAGAGAAAGCTCACACAATATTTCAAGTGAAGACTATCGAGGACCAACTAGTGGCTTGAATAGAAAGATAACTTCCTCGTTTTTTACTTGATAATCAGTTTAAGTTGCATCACTCTGAACAGTCCTTTATACATCACTATTTCTTCTTGTGCATGAAGACCAAAGTTGTACACCACTTCATAAGTATTTGGTGGATCAGAGCAAGATATATTGATTATCTTTCTTATGAAGTAGTTTGATCCTGCAGGCACTCGTCACCTTGTAATTCAGAAGTTACTTTTTGTTTCATGAATGTTTAACAGAATTTGAATTAATAACTTTTTCTTTAATTATGTTTTTTATGTAAACCATTAAGATTTTCTATACTTAATCTTTTCCCATAGAAAGGGATTTTAAGATTATAAAATCTATTTATTTTATTATAATTTCTTCAATAAAGAAATAAGATTTGATATAAAATTGCAGAAAGACTTGCCAACAGTATGGTTAACAATGTAACTGAAATGTGTCTGAGGTAATTAACCACCTTAATACAAAAGTTTCCAATACCAAATAATTAGTAGTAAACTGTATTTTAACAAAAAGATTAATTATGGGCCATTGAAAAACAAACTTTATATTATGTATTATAAACATTCTCCCTGATTTTATTCCTCACTCATGTTTAAAATTAACTGTAGCAAGTACATTTATGAAAAGTAATTTTTACAGCATCCAATCAAGAGCAGTTTTCCTGATGAAGTCACTGGTGGTGTTTTATCAAAAGTGAAAAGAAAATTAGGCTTACTAGAAGTTTCCAAAATGGCAAGTGTATCTGAAGAATTTAAAAAAATGCACTTCAAACAAAAACATTCAGGCTACTGATTGTGATCCACATACACATTCCTTTATCAATTAAATTATATTCTATTAAACCTGTATGTGTGCTTCGTCATTCTGACCAGTTCTGTAATCTCCATGTAACCATGAAACTACATAAACTACTGAAATGTTCTAAATATACAAAGTGTATCATCATGAGTTTTGGCAAATGTTTATGTAAAAGTTACAAGCCATTTATTAACTGAAATTATATTTCAAGTAAATTGCTTTCATAAAACATTCATCCATTAATTTGTGAATTCTCTGTCAAGTAATTCTGTGTAAAGTGTGACTTTTCATGCTAAGAATAAAATTAATTGTGCTCATTTCATGGTTTTTATGTTTAATTAACCTTACTTATAATACCATCTTAATGAATATCATTTTATTTATTTTTCATAGAACTCTAAACTTGCTCTCTCATCTTCACCACCATAACACCAACTGTAATGAAAGTAGTGAAACAAATGTTGGACATACAAAATAATTGCAGATTGTGAAAATGCAATAACAATTTTATTTTAGCACAGTCTCAGTTTTCTAAACATTTCCTGATTGGCTGCTTTTGATTTTATTACTTTACAATGCCTTTCTGACCCAATATAATGATGTAATTGTCAAATATATACAGTAGTAAAACTTAACCAACCGACTGAAATACAAAGTGTACAACGGCACTGAACATCTTCAACATCCAGATCCCTTCTTCCACCTCTTGTGGAGCAGATTGATTTTTGTTCAAAACTGAACTATTTGTCTCTTATTTAAGTTTCTGCCAGGACCTTGGCCTTGAAGATGCTGTACCCTATTCACCATCTGAGACTTCAGCCTTGAACAGGGTCTTTCCATATGTCTCCAGTTCAGAGTCTGTACACTGGGTTCCACTGGTTATACTTTTGGGAATATACAGTCTGCCATTCTTCCCTTTGGTCTTCATATTTAGGTGAAGCTGACTGAGTTCAGTATGTCACAGATTGATGTTGCTTTTTCCATCAATCAGCCCACCACACTATGTTTTATTACCACCTCTGCCTGTTGCCTTTCTCTGAGTCATCTGAGGAAGGTTGATATTTCCATTTGGTTGTACTGTTTTCATTGCCAAACATCTTTTGAACCATTCTTTCATTCCCAGTTATACAGATGGTTTAAAATCAGTTAAGTCTATTGGATCTGCCATGGTTTGTTGCAGCTAGGTGGTTTTGTACAATATCCTCTCTACAGTTTCTGTGTTCACTGTCAAGTTATATGGCATTTCTTTTGTTCTGAATGATATCGAAGCTACACAGTACACTCACTGTTCTATTTATACCAACTCTCTTCACTCTCTACTGGTCAGAGAATCGCTTTGTGTTAATTCTCACCTTATTTTCACAATATTCAACACTGGCTGGCCTATTTTTCTTCTATCTTCTATTCACATCCAGTTTTTCTGGATAACTGGTCATGTTGGTATTCACAGGAACAAGTTTGCTGACATTAAGTTGGTCTGATCTGGTGCTGTCACTGCTTTGCTTGTTCTATATATGGACTACAGTACTGTATTCAAGGCTCAGCTTCTATTTCCCGTATATTAGGATTGTTTCCTATATACTAATATCACCAATATTTCTATTCATTTTATTATTTCCCGTATATTAGTTTTTGTTACCTGTATATTAATATCACCTATATTTTTATTAATTTTTCTATTTCCCATATATTAGTATTGTTTCCTATATATTTCTTTACATTATCATTTTCTGTAATTCCCATTCCTTTTTATTTTTCTATTCTGTGAAACCTGTTTTAACATTTTTTAACTGTTGTCACTGCCATCTTTCATGTAATGCACACATTCTTTTATGTACATCTAAACATGACAGGAATGTCTTCTGTTATTATTGACATAAATGACATCAACATCTGTACTTGTAATGTGCCCTACTAATCATTGCTCTTTATTATCCTAAGAAAAGAATAGTCAATCGAGTTAAGATATTTTATGTCACCTTTATTGGGTTATATGTTGTACTGATAAAGATTTAAGCACTCATTCAGTTTTACATGTACATAAACAGTCAAAGGATTGTTAGGCTAGTTTGGCCTGCTTGAAATGAATAGTGTATTTTGTTCAGTTTAAATTCTTGCTCTTGCTCAGTATGTTAGTTATTGATATTTCTTTTCCAAAAGTTTAGTGATGCATTTGAAAGCCATGCTGTGTAACATTGAATAGATTCAAAATAGTTATTGGTATCTGAATAGACCTATTCACCTAAAAGTTCCATCAGTCTATAGAAATACAGAGATAAAAGTTAGTTTTGTATATCACCTTTTGAGTATATGTATAAAGATTGGCGCTGCTTACTGTTAATAGGAAGATTTTGAATTTTTCATGAAACATTAAGTTATGAAGTACTTTATAAAAATGATAAACGTAGCATGAGATAGACTTAAAAATTGAAATAACTTTATTTTAACTAAACATTTTAGTAAACTGAAAACATTGAAGATCTACATGTTGCATTCTTTGGAAATAAGAAGCTTTATGGCTGTCAGGTATTTACAGTGTTAAAGAGTATAATGTGTGTGGTAGAAGGAACACTCTAAATGTCCCTCTGGTGTTAATATATATAATAAACAGTTTGTGTCATGCTTCTTTGTTTTAATAGTAATGGTCTACAATTTATATCATTGTTTTGTAACAAAACTACCAATTGATATTGTTAGGTCAACTATGGTATTTATGTTGTGAATGTTTAATATACATATTGGTTTGTTTTTTATTCTTGTTAACTTTGGTGATACAACAAAACAATTTAATTCAGAAATTATTTAGATTTAGAATTGATATTTTGTCTTTATTGAGCTTAGAGTAAGTTATTGCACAGTACATTTTTAAGCTTAATTATAAAACAAATAATACCCTAGGCTCACTTATTGCACCATGATAAGTTAGATAGCATTTTATTTATATTTTTTCAGTTGTTTATTAACATTGAGGTATAGACAAAAGTAAGATAAAAATTACCAAGGGTTTCAGTGGAGTAGTGTTTCAACTAAGCCTTTGTTACAATAATGTTTTACACCCAATGCTTATATTTAGCCCATTAAATACACCTTCCGTTACTAATGTTAAGATCAGATGATAGCTAGTTGTGTCTAAGTGTGAATGTAAAGTACGTAATTCCCTCCAGTCTTACACTGTTAAATTAGTGACTTCCGTCTAGTCTTACACTGTTAAATTAGGGATAGCTAGCTGACTTCCCTCCAGTCTTACACTGTTAAATTATGGATAGCTAGCTGACTTCCCTCCAGTCTTACACTGTTAAATTATGGATAGCTAGCTGACTTCCCTCCAGTCTTACACTGTTAAATTATGGATAGCTAGCTGACTTCCATCAGTCTTACACTGTTAAATTATGGATAGCTAGCTGACTTCCATCTAGTCTTACACTGTTAAATTAGGGATAGCTAGCTGACTTCCCTCCAGTCTTACACTGTTAAATTAGGGATAGCTAGCTGACTTCTGTCTAGTTTTACACTTCTAAATTAGGGATGGCTAATGCAGATAGCCCTCATGTAGCATTGCATGAAATTCAAAAACAAACAAATAAATATAATTAAAGATGTATTAACTGTAGAAACTCCACTACGTAAAATAGTTACATATATTTTTCGATATCACATCTTCCAATTATTTTAGTTTAGTCACAGAGTCCATCAGTCTCCTTTCACTAAAACTGATTTCTTATTATTACTTTCTGACTTACGGTGTACAATTCCTTCTTCTTGTAATTTTGTTAGTTAATTTACATATAACAGTTTACTTTATTTTGGTGCATTGGAATTTTTCTTGTAGAATTTTTCTAGTTATATTTTCTTATAACTTCTAGATCTTTTCATGACATGGGACTGGGCAACCTACTTTCATGACTATGGACAAGAAAATAGTAAGTATTGAAGGGTAAACCCACAAGTTGCTGTAGTTCTGCTTGAAAAGTAAGTGGAACATAAAAGTAATCAAAGTTAAATGTCACTCTATACTGCTTTATTATAAATTGTTAGTCTTTCCAATAATTATTATGCATGTTTTGATTTTTAAAAGGAAAATGAAAACATATAGCCACCTTAAAAGTTGTATGTTTAGTTACCTAGTCATATGTTGCCCTTAAGATACCTGATACTATTGATGTCTTACTCCAAGACATGTCCTGCAAGATGTCAAGTTTCATTTTTTAAATTAAAAGTTAAGTCTTATTTAGTTTCTCAACTAGCCTTTAACAGGTGTAAATACAAATTTAGAAAGAATGAAGGTAAGATGATAAATAGTTGTACACTCTGAATAAAGTAATGTTTTATTTTTCTTTCTTTAATGTTAGTTTATTTTTAGTATTGGTTAAATTGTTTGATTATTATATATTTGTTTATGAGGATTATTTTGCATTGTTATCTTAAGGTATGTGTTTAGAACAAAACTAAACCTTCTAAGCAGCTGAATCTTGTGTTTGGGATTATAGCAAAACTTTGCTTGCATTGAGGGTTCCATGACACCCTTCTGATCATCATTAGTATGGTGATATGTTAGATGTACATAATATTCATTACTCATTTAATTTTTATTTGAACTATGTAGGTATTTTGTTTTGATCAGAAGTTGGAAAAAGTTGTAGATTTTATTACCAAAAAGTTTCTCTCCATAGATGTTTTTTATCATTGTAATATATTAAACATAACCTGAGAATTTTCTGTATTAATACCATAATTATTAATGAATCAGTTTTAACTGTCTAGAGTTTAATAATAGTTGAATGTCTGTTGTGTAGTCAGTTAATCATACATGCATACAATTTGCACATATTCACAAGATGATAGGTTCCAATGCTTCAAATTAAATAAACATTCTTAGATTTTCATCTCCACGTGTAATGTGAGAGTAATAAAACATTGAATACAAAGTAGATAAATATTATCAATATATTATTTTTCTAAGGTAGATAGAAATAAAATCTTAAATTTATGGTATAATGTTTATAATTAAAATTCTATTTTACATTTTGAAGTTAATAATCATGAATGTGTTAGTTAATTTAGCCATAATTAGTTTCATTTAGTAGAAAACCACTTGAATTCAGAATGTTTGTTTATTCATATATTTAACAGTGCTTACCACAAATTTGCACAATTAATTGATACTTTCTTGCATATAAATACGATAGTTTTCCTCACCTTTTTTTATGATAACTAGGTGTCTAGGCTTTTTATAATGAAAGAACACCTCATATCTGTTAAAGCATGTCTTGTTAGTTGGCATAACTAAGAATATAGATACTTGTAGGAATATCATGAAGTATATATTTTGTATAGGTTGATCTGTAAGTAATTTTGAAAATTTTATATTTAAGGTTGTTCTATGTGTAAGCTTCTTTATAACAGAAGTTACATATGGTTTTAACTACCAGCTTTTAGTTATGAGATAAAATTCATGTTTTTTGTTTGTGTGTTGAAATATCCTTAAGTCATTCAATGAAAGTAATTTGTAGAAATATGTAAAGCATATAAGTGTTTGAGTAATTTTGCACAGTAATTATATGTTTAGAAGTTACACTGTGCACAAAAGAAGCTTCTCTACCACAATAAAAATACAACTGTTCATGAGTAGTTTGTTGATCCTGATTCTAAAAATTGTTGAATATTACTGATCACCTCTAGTTTTTGAGCTATGTTAGGTTTATTCTAAATATTCTTATATATTATGAA
The DNA here is from genome assembly GCF_004210375.1 of Tachypleus tridentatus. Classification (NCBI taxonomy): domain Eukaryota; kingdom Metazoa; phylum Arthropoda; class Merostomata; order Xiphosura; family Limulidae; genus Tachypleus; species Tachypleus tridentatus. Next base: position 30,544,496 of record NW_027467782.1, read on the forward strand.
AATAACACTCTGATAACTTTATTTATTTATTGAAAATTGCATTTAAGAATGTTCAAAAACAACATGTAATTATATACTGAAAATACACTTAAGCTATATTTAAAACTTTCATCATGGTATTATTTTTTATTTCTTTTTACAAAATACCTGACAGACTTGTATCTTTTATGTATGTTTTTAGTTTCATGCTATAAGAATCAACAGTAATCTTCCATCATCACAGGATTCCACTGTCTTTCTTGATATTACTGTTCTATTATAGACATAACTTGAGGGAAGTGCTCACCAAGATTATTGCTCACTGCACCTAGATATTTGATAAGAAGCTTAATTAAAAATGTGAGAAGTGTAAATTTAGTGACATCTTGGACCCAGTTTTCCTCTAGTTCTCAGGGATATCATTAATCATCACAACATAGTTTTCATCTCTGTAAATTCCTAAGAAAACTTTAACAACCAGTTTGAGTGATTTCCTAGCAGTAAGTTCTTTCTGACTGAGTAGTGTTTTAAAATCACCATTCATCAGCACTTCCCAAATCTGTGGCCCAACAAAGATACCACCTTTTAGTTTTTACTTCACTAACTTTTTGAAACTTATAAGATAGATGGAGTGATGAAAGAAACATATCTTGATGATTCACTGAAAGTTGGAACTCAACTTTCTGTTTTCCTGGAACGTAATTCTCTCACTGGCCATTCCGTTTTTTTTTAATTAATTTTATGATATTGGCTATCCCAGACAGACAAAAAGCTACAGTGTTTGGTTTACTCACTTTATAGACTTAGCAGAAGTGGATATTTGATTGCTTCAGGTATAAGCTGCATGTTCTACTATGTTCACAGCATTAATAACAGGAACCAATGGCTTAGTGTTCCCATTATGTAAAAGCACAGTTTTCACACTAACTTAAGATGTATTGGTAAAATGTATTCTTTCTTGAGAGTATAATCAGTACTTGATTCTTCAATTAGTGCATCAACATTTGTACAGAAACACAAAGTATCTTGCATGCTGTAGTGAGAAGCAAGACTTTATGATAAATTCCATTGCCGTAAATGAAAGTTCCCCATGCTGTTTCAGTATAAAACAAGTCACAAATCTGATCATTTAGTTCATCTTGTGTGATCAGATGAGGCAGTTTATGCTGAGATGCCACAGGGGTAAAATTACTAAATGAAGGAAGTAAAGATGATTCATTGTCTTTTTTGCAGTATAACTTCTATTTCCCACTTTGCTGCTGGATGTGACACAAGAAAATCATCCCCATGAGGTACTGGTTTCATCACAGATGCAATCTCTGGATATTTAGTGTATTGTTTAGTTTTGTCTGAATATCCAGAAATATTAATGCAAAAATAACAGTAAGTTAGATGATCTTTGGGCTCACACTGTATCATTGAAATTGTAAATGACACAATTGCTCTTCTTTGATTTAGCCACTGTGTGAAGCCAGATTTGGAAACTGTACAACACAAATGTAGCATAAACTGTTTAGGTGGTTTTTGGACTTTACTTGAAGTGAAAGTGATTATATCACAGGTATGATGTGAGGAAGATGGACTTTGTTTTGAGTGTGGGCAGAGCCAGACAAAGTAACCAACTGAGTGAGTGAGTGAAAAGCAGTTGAGAGAGAGGTGTATCACTCTGCCCATTTTAAGCTCAGTTGAGGGACTCCTCAAATATTCCTGTGCAGAAAAGGTGAACATGGGAATGAAGCAAAATTGGTGCAAGTCATTATAATTTTATCAAGAACAAGTAGCACATATAAACAATATATATGGAGTTTTACACCAATACAATACAGTTACTGTTTGAAGTTATCAAAATTTATTCCTTTTGTTCATTAAACTTTCTATGTAAACTTAATTTCACAGTATAAACCTATTGAACTGAGCTGATTGTATGGTATTACACATATTGTTGATAAAGTAGTGAGATACTACAGTATCTTAAAATCTAGAGGTGATGGACAAATTCTGATTACGTATCTGAAACCAAAACTATTTAACTACCAAGAATCACTTGAGTTTTCTCTAGTAGCAAATGATTTGTTATGCAGTGTTACCTAAAACATTGTTTTGGGCAAATTTGTGTGTGTGCAGACTTGTAAAAGAGTTGATTGATTGATGAATTTGTGTTATAAAGATAAAAAGTTTGTTTGTTTTTTTTACTTTACAATGGTGTGTTTACACTTTATATTTTATAATGCATGTTTTTTGAACCAAAGTTTATTTATTTATGAAAAGTGTATAACTACCTTTCAAGTTGTTTTAGAAATAAAATTATTGCTAAAAATTCAAGTTTCAAATAATGCAACATTTTTCCAAAGGGTCTTATTTTTTTTAGGTAGGTCTTGTTCAGGCTTGTGAATGAAAAGGATTTGTACAATTTTAATAATATAATTTACTAATTTTTTAAAATATTAATTTGACCTATCCATACTTTTAGTGTGAATTAATGTTCTTTACTCCCTTAAGGGTGAGAGAAGCAGACAAGAAGAAGTTGGTAGAAACTGCCCTAAAACAGCTCAGACAGTTAACATCAAACAGTGATTAGTATAATTGTACTTAATTCTTCCCTTTGTTACATATTTTGGTTTCCTATAATTACTGGCTTGATGGAAAGTATCCATTCAGTTTTTTGTGTGTTTAATGAATTAGTAAAATGTGACTGTTCAATGTCAAGAACATTGATATCAATTATTCTGAGAAGTGACTGAACCAGGCTTTCAGTTAACATTAATAAAATATAAAGATTCTCATCATTACCACAGTTTTGTTAAAAATGGATAGTTCTAGCAGCAGAGCTTACCATATTAATATTTGCCATAAAGGAAATTAGGCCAAGAAGTGCACTTTCTACTTATTTCTAACAAAATATATTGACCAGTTTTTAATTGTTTGGCTATATAGTTTTAAAATTTTGTGAGAGACAAAACGTTTATAACACTAAATTATTAAAATTATTTGACCCATGTGTTGCTTTATTTCTCAGTTTTAAATCACTTTTGTTTAGCCCATTTATTATGTTATAGAATAGGAAAGTGTGATTCTGAGGAAGTTTGATATTATAATTAAATTGTAATCATAACACAAATAATAAAAAAAGACATTAAACACGGGTCATTGTTGTCTGGCAGATTTTAGTGTATTAGTCTATTAATAATTATACCTTGAGTGAAATTATAAGTAAAATATTACAATATAAGACAAACACTGAAATATTTTCTAATATAAAAAAAATAAAATTCATAAGGTTTCTAGCTGATTTAGAAATTTAGGGAAAAAAAACTTCATTATAGTATGAATGTAGACATTTCAAGAAATCACTAGGTAAATTAACATGTTGCTATTGTGGTACATGTAATAGTTCTGTTCTAATTTTCCATTTGATTTAATAGCTAGCTCATAACTGTTTGGTCTCAAGGTAATATATAGATAGTAGAAAATGAACTTGAATCATCTAATAAACTGTTGTTGTGACACAACTGAATTCCTTGTGTTTTCTGAATATAACTTAACAACTAATTGTAAAGTTACATACAGATATTAGAATATAAACAAACCTTGTAGTATAATAAATAGCAGCTATGATAGATCTAAACTGTCTTCTTTATGATTCAACACACTGATATAGTTGTGTTAAGAGAGTCATCTGTATAAACAATATCTGTAAAGATGTTTTTTCAAAACAAACACCAAGGGCCTTTATGAGATTTTAGAATGGTACTTAATACAGTTTTTCAAGTGTGGTCCCAGTTATTACTGGAAGAAACATTTTCATGTGGATGCAAAGTAAAATTGCCAACCTGGTATGTGGTGAAGTAAAATGGTAAGCAGACAATACAGGAGAGAACAGTTAGTATAATGTACAATAATTTAGGTATAGTTGACTGGTATGCTGTAACATAATGAAGGGTGCTAAGAATACATTGTGTTATAATAATCCATAAATGGTAAAATGATTGTTACTATACCACAACTGCTGCAACCTAATGGCAGACACTAGAAAATCACAGTATTATGACAAGGGAATAAAAAATGGTTATGTGCTAATATGGTAATACTCTAATGTAGTGGGAGATGCTAAAAAACAAACAAACAGTACTACAACCATGAAAAAGTGGCTAAATGATTGTCACTGTGCTGTACCTTGATGTTGCTATAAGGTGACTGTTTTGTGGTGCTAAATAATTTGACAAAGTTGTTTACCAAACTAATGCAGAAGAGCATATGATGTTACTACTATAGAATAATTCAGTTTATTTGTTACATATACAAGACAAATATGTCTAGTAATATTACACAGTAGTATAATTTGTTTGTCATTGTATAAACAGACTTTTCATCCTCTACTTACATCAGACACTTAGAGCTGGCAGCTGATTTTTACTTAATATTAAACCAATTTACGTGCTGCGTATCTGAAAGCCAGTGTTCAGTTTATTTAGTAATAAATCTCACACATCTCATGCTTGTAAGAAATGTTTGATAGGATAGTCTACAAATGGGAAAAGGACTTTTAAAGAATCTTAAAAATGGGAATAATGTTTGACATGTTTCTCTAATAATTTGACACTGGAAGAAGTTAGTTGTGCTTAACTTTTATGAAACATTTAAAATTGTGCCTTTTACTTGTCATATAAGTATGCTACTGGTTGAATTGTAATTGACTAATTAGATAAAATAATTATTAGCTATGTTGTACTGTACATTTTAGGCTCATAATGAATGATACATCATCAGGTTATTATGGGGTATAATTTTCAACAGTTTTTTGTACTTTACATTAAATAAACCCCACTATGTGGTAGATGGTGTAGTTAAATACTTTTTCTTTGCAAAGAGGTTTAAGTGGAATAGTCCATTGCAGTTAATAATAAGGTAATATAATTTACTTTGTTTGTGTGAATAATACATACTTCATGAAAAATATGTTAAGATCCATTTTTTTTCATAATTACAGTCATTAAGTGTTGCTTTTTTTAATATCATTCATGCTTTTCATTTATAAATTTGACTGCTCATGGGAGAGATGTAATTAAACATTAAGGGTTTTTTTTGTCTCTAGCACTATACTGTTTCTGCTTCTGTTTGTTTAATTTGTTTGTTACATGAAATACCAATTTTGAAGGTCCCAAACTTGTAGATGTTTACAGCACTGGAACTACTAGTAAACATTTGTTAATGAAGAAGAATTTTTGTAACATTACTCCTGTTACTGATTGTAAACAGAAGACTTAGTACTCGTGATTTACATATTAATTTATGTTAGTACAAGTATAGTACTATATCATGTTGTTGTTTTTTTAATTCATGGAATACCTATTGTGAATCATATTAGATACTCAAGAGATTCAGACAAATGAAAAAGGTACAGAGCAATATAAAATTCTAACAAAAGATAGCCATGTTTAGATAGTGAGTAAAAAATTATCATGTTTTGTTTTTGTTATTTGTTGTGAAAAAAAGTCAGAGTGGCCCTTTAACTAATATAAAACAATTTGTTAATGATAGTGCAAGTTCCCTTGCACAGGCCTTCAACAGTTACAGAGATTAGTGATAAGGGTTAACATTTTCTGTGACCATTAGTTGTCTTAAGGGTTCAAAATATTTGTAAGCTAATAACCATCATGAAGGGTGGAAACTTCTGTAAGGTATCAGCCTCTGTGTTTCTTAAATGTTTTCACAAAAACTCTCAGTTGTTTACAATCCATTTTGTCAGGTTGGACTTCAATGGTCACATCATGATTCAAACTGCTTACTCTTGAATGTTCAACATTTAGTTGTTTCTTGTCCCAGCCTTTTGTATTACTTTGTTTTGACCATAGGCAATTTTTTTTCAGAATAGTATGTTACTGTGGACATGAATAATTAGTGTAAATATGTGTATATTGCTTTGATGTTTTGAACTATGAAGTGCTTCTTTATGCTTAGTTTTACACTTCTGGAAACAGCTAAAACCATTTAACTGAATTGGGATTTTAACACTCGTTAAAAGGTTATAAAATTTGATAATATTGTCATGCTTTTGCTTTTGTGTAAATGATAAAAATTGATCAGAGAAACTAACTTTAAAACATAATATTTATAAGTAGACTTCAAATAAAACAAGTCAGAACTATTTTTGTGTGTGTGTGTGTTTGGAAAATATTTTATTAATCATTATAAACTTATAACTGCTACAAAGAAACTGTATAACATACTTATTTTCTGGTTGTGTTAGATGTTGATGTTTTTCAGTTTGAAGAAATCAAGTTTTGTGGAATGTTTTTTGTTCAGTAACTGAGAAAGATATTTATCTGTGTTGTACATTGTATGTTTTTTTTTGTTTGTGGGTTACATTTGTTTTCCACAAAATAGTTTATTGTAACTTATCTGTTTATACCTTTGTTGCTGAGTTTTTGGGAGATAGTTTTCAAGTGCCTTTTGTGTGCAAACCAAACAATTTCCATAAAATCAGTTTATAAGTTTTTTAGTAAATTTATCCTATTTAATAACACCATTTTTTTGCTTGAGTTGTATATAGAGCAATATTTACATGTTTATGTACACAGTATATTTATTACTTGTTTTGGTTTCTGAAAATATTGGATGGATGAATGGATAGAATACATTAAAAGTTAATTGTATACTTAGTGTTGTTTTGTTAACTGGTGTTAATTTTTAATGTTTTAAACAGTAATTTGTATGTATTTACGAGTACTATATTATATGAAACTATGTTGTTTTATCCAATAACAAACAAGCATACTTTAATGAGATGTTGGTTGTTTTTTTTGAAGTTAAGAAATAATAATACAGTTGTTAACAGAATGACTAGTACATAGTTTCCAAAAAATGTTTTGTAGATTGTTTTTATTATAGGCTGTGTGTGACTTACAGATATTGCTGTATAGTCACAGTTCTTTGTAGTAACATTTACTATGCAACTCTAGATACATATACTTCTCCCTCAAGTACTTTTGTCAGACATCATTTCATTTGTAGGTCATAAAAACGTGATGAATATAATCTACAGCCTTTGTCACTGTTTGTTTTTAACAACTAAAATAAGAAGACAATTTTTATGACACAATATCAAGATGTTCCTCTCATTTGATACTTCTGCTTATAATGACGTAAAATTATTTTTATGGAAGTAAACATCACAACTTTATTCAACATACATTATTATTGTGGCATTATATTTTATTTCATAACATTCAGTTTGAGATGTTTTAAGGATAGTTTGGTACAGCTGCAGCAATGTATCCTTGTCTGATAAATTTTTTTAGTGTTCCTCTTTCTTTTGTTCATGCAATCATATGTCCTAATGTGATATTAAGTACAGTGATTGTGAAGGAAAAAGAAAATTTACTGAATTTTTAACATGATACAGGATATTTGAATATTTTGAGTTATTTGCTTGAATCATTTCATAATGTTCATTATGAAGAATGAGGATTTAACAATCTGGATTAAACAGAAGTTTATTTATACATTGCTATTTATCTTCAGTTAAGACATTTTTACATTTTTCTGTTAGAGATTCCATCTTTTGATTTCCCATCCTATGTTATAATCCTTGTACAAATTTTACAACCCTAGTCATTCCCATTTGGTGATCACGTTTGTATGTATATCTTCCCCCTTAAATAGCTGATTGGCAAATAGCAAGATTTTGCCCCAGCTGTTATTATCTTTGAAGAAAGTTCACTGAATAAAGTAAATTAACATTTTTCCAGGGATATTTTTAGCATGATACAGCCATGTTCTCAAAGCTCTCTTTGCCTTCAATTGTAAATTCAAGAAGGTTTACTGTTAGTAATAGGGATAACACAAGATGAGTCTGTAAAAATATTTTATATATCAGTTTTTTTACTTCCAATAAAAAATTTCCTTACAAGAAAATGAGGACAGTTTCACACTATTAACTCATCATCTCTTTTGTATGCCGTTTTTCAAGGAGCTTCCATTAATAAAAAATTAACTTCTCATACTGAACCTGTAGCTTAAGGTAGGCATGTTGCTCTCTTTATAATCATGAGGTCCTGTGTAAGTAAGTAGTAACACAAAAGTAATTTAGAATGTATAAGAGTGATATTCAAATGCAAGTAATAAAGTAATACCACCCTAACCAACAATGGAATTATAAGAGAATGATTGTCACATGCATTTAAAAAAATTAATGTTATGTGGTAGTTAGTCTTTGGAAATTCTTAAAACTGTTTAACACCTTAAAACTTCCCCTTGTGGAGACTGCCAAATAAAACTGATGGTCCAAAGATTTTGAGATGCTTGTTAAAATGTTCTGGGATATTTGTAATCAGTGTGATATAATGGTCAGGGTCGTGTAATTCTGTGATAAAATACTTAAGTCCTGTCTATTGACTTGAAGATCCCTTGCATATTTGGTCTGGCATGGCCAAGTGGTTAAGGCACTCAACTCATAACACGAGAGTCGCGGGTTTGAATCCCCCGTCACACCAAACATGCTCACCCTTTCAGTCATGAGGTTGTTATAATGAGAGACTCAATCACACTATTTGTTGGTAAAATAGTAGCCTGAGAGTTAGCAGTGGGTGGTGATGACTAGCTGCCTTCTATCTAGTCTTGCACTGCTAAATTAGGACTGCTACTTCAGATAGCCCTCACGTGACTTTGCACAAAATTCAAAACAAACACACAATTTATGCATATTTACTCTTATTTAAAGGAACTTTGTAACTTTGGACAGTGACATACTGGGAAAAAAAACCTGTTTTGTTTATTGCTAGTAAATTTTGTTATTTTCATGCCATTGAAAAATAATTTTGTTTCTTTCTTCTTTGTTTATTTTTCAGAGGTTTCTAAAGAAAATCAAGGAACGATCTTTGTCGCTGAGTGTCTAGGAGAAGAAAACAAAGTAGTACTAGTCAGGAAGATTCAGAATTAAGTGAAGGTGTAGTACTAGTGAGGAAGATTCAGAATTAAGTGAAGGTGTTAAAATTTGTTTATTTTAATTTAACTATTACATGAAATAAAAGTAGATAACTACCAGTTCTGTAGTGCCTCGCTGGTACAGCAGTAACTCTACAGATTTACAATGTTAAAATTAGTGATTCAATTCCCCTCGGTGGACTCAGCAGATAGCCCAATGTGGCTTTGCTATGAGAAAAACGCACACGCCAGTTCAATTAGTAAAAGGTAAAAAGATTTTTTACCCAATATAGTTATCATAGAAAACTTTAATTCAACATTTTCTAACTCAAAAATACTTTAGAATTGGTTATTTTATCATTTTGTAACATTTTTTTTTGATAAAAATTGGAATGAATATTTAAAAAATGTAAACACTTGTTTGCATACAGCTTTGAGGGGAATCTCTTGTAAATGGTGCGACTTTAAATTATTTTCAAATTTTCATTCCATCCCAAAACATTGGTTTATAGATAAATAAACTATCATACTTTAAATACATAATTAAACATTTTATGTTTCTTTCCTTATTTTTATTATTACAGTTTTTCAATTCCACCCTTTTATAATGTCACAGCATGTAGTCTGAACTACAATGAAGAAAAGCATAAAGAATATAGCTACAAATAAGGTTTGAATGCCATTAGATGGAGCATATTATAAACTGTTTCCATCAGTGTGAAGCCAGTAAAATATTTAAGCAGAGGTCCTCAGAGATGAACAGAGGAATCTTGTGAAAAGTTTAGTAAACATAAAACTAAACTAGAGATCTGATACTTTTATTTTTAGTTTCTTTAGGTGTGTTTCTCATTGTTAAAAGGTGTTTTTTGTATTAAATTATATCTGTTTGAAAGCTATGAAAAGTTTCTCTTACGACCAGACATTAGTTAAATTTAGAGGGTAGTGAAGGTAACACCAATATATTATTTTGATTCAAATCCTTATTTATTTTGTTAGGTTTATTGTATGTAAATAACACAAGTAAAATAACTTGATGAAACTTACATGAATAGATGGCAACTGCCTGTTGGAGAAAAACAAGTGTAGATGATAACATTTGGAAAGTCTTCCACCTCTCGTCTTCAAGTGGAAGACTTCAAAATGTCATCCTCTACACTTGTGATTTTACAGCAGTTATCGTCCATTCAACTAAGTTTCATCACAAATACTCTGTTTAAACAAACAATCAAAGAATAGTAAAACAACGTGTTATTTTGTGAAGATAGTTTGGTCAAGTCTAAGAATATGGTTAGCAAACATATTTTTAACTACTCTGACCACTTTGGTGGTGATACCTTTGTTAAAGTTCATGATGGTAGGTTATGAATAAATCTTTGTAACAGAAAGAGCCAGAAAATTTGAAAAGTATTAATTACTGAAGAAGGTATACAACAAATCTCAATAAAAATGTATTTATTTTCATTATGATTGAATATTCATATCTTTTATCAGGCTTGCAAAACTGTGTCAATAAAGCACCAACTATCTGTACAAATGTAGCTGTTCTGTTTTCACAGTTTTCAGAAAATATTTACAGGGTCATCACTGTGACCAGTTGTACTTGGGCACAGTTTATAATTTGTCAAATTAGCTCTTCTGAGCCATTAGGTTTAAATGTTTGTACTTTAGCACAGATGTGACACCATTTAAGAACTTTCATGAAATTGTATTTTGTAAACATGAAAATGTAATTATATAAAGCTGTAGGTTTGAATTTGGGTATTTGTCTGTAGTTTGTACTAAATACTATATAAGTGATTTGGAAGTCAAGATAATGAAATTTCATATCCAGAAGTACTTAAAATATTATAATTGTAAATTATTCATAGTGAAATGGTAAAACACCCTTATGTTAAAAATGTAAAACTGTGACAGTTATGCTGTACAACATAGTGATTAAATGCTAACAAAGCTTTGTGGAAACTTAACGATAACCACGATGTCACATTACATTTCCCAGATAAATATTCTTCAAGATTTTAATACATTTCACCATTTCAACTTGTGACTGGTTAGATATCTCACAATAATGTTAATATGATATTTTTATTTTAAAAAAATTTCAGGATTGGTAATTTTCAATTTTGTTTGTATAAAATACATCTTGACTATAAAAAATATTGTCTGGTCATTAGTAACTTTAGTGACACAGATTTTATCGTATCATTATTACTTATCTCAGATGCATTGCATGGTATTTTTAAATATTGTAAGTATATATTTTAAAGTGTCTAACAGATTGTATTATTTCTGTATAAAATTGTTCATTATTATTACATTCTTTATGACAGAGACTTTTTTACTTTGAAAATAATTTATGTTTTGCAATAGTTTATGTCAAACAACCTCATGTTGGATTAAAGTTATTAATGGTATTTATCAAGTTTTGGACTTCATCATAACGATGACCAGAACAGTTTAAAATAGTTCCAATTTATCTTCTTCATTTTTATGACTTCTAATAGATCAGATATTATTATTTCTTTGTTTTTCTTGTCACATTTTTGAGGTTTATTTCAGTAATAACTTTATATTTTTCATTTATCTCTTTGTTATGGATATTTAAATATAAAACTTTGTAATTTCTCAAATGTCTGTCAAAATTCTTTATCATGTAAATTAGGGTTTCCCAGAATGGTTGATATTGATCCCCTTGGTTTGGTGAGACTGTAAAGGGGTGAATAAGGACTTAAGTGTTGATAGGAGGACAGAAATAACTCCTGTGCTAAAGTTGGCCTATGCATCTAACTGCTGTATGACTCTCCAAGTTTGTATGTTGTTAAAACTGCAATTAGTCATGTAAATGGTTGGACTTCTGAAGAGACAGAGAAATAGGTTTAATGTTAGAAACTTCAGGGACTCAAACTCTGAAACCTACAGTCCGATATTCATCAGGCAACTTTAGAGAAAACCTCATTCTTTTCACATTTTATGTTTCCTAATGATTGCATCATAAAAGTTGATTATATTTTGAAGTTTCACTTCGAATTTATGTTCTAAGAATTTGAGAATCAGTGACCGCTTTATAAATTTCTAAAGGGGTCAACATCTCAAAAGGCTTTAGGAAATCCTGATATTATTTTGATATATTTAGGTGTATGGTATACGACGTACTTGTGCTGTTTATGACCTCCAAGTTCTTATCATTCATGTTCTATGTAAAGTATAAAATCAGTGGCCTTTTTTAATCATTTCAAACCAGTTCATGTGTTTGGTCGAATAAACGTACGACAAAAAATTTGTCATTATCAATTGCTAACTAATTTCTGTGTGTTATGAAAACAATGATTCAGGTCATTCTGAGTCAGACTTAGAAGAACAGCAGTGACACAGCTAGTTGCACCAGTGGTAGTGTGACTGAGCATGTAGTCGAAGAAGAAGAGTTGAGTGACTACGGTGAGCACAGTGGACTTAGTGTTGAGAGTGTCACGAGCACTGCTGTTGACTGCAATGGAGGACTAGAAGAAAATTTGACTAGTAATAAGGCAGTTCTGCAAAATGGACTTGATTGTATTAGCATTAAAAGTAAAAATTTTGTTACATAGTGTTATTTTATGCTCAGATTGATAAAAATAAGTGTCTGGTATTTCAGTTTTAAACATTTTTGTTTTGTATAATATTTTAATATGATGAATGTTTTTGTCAGTCTTTGGATATAGTCAACACCAAAATATCTTTTTGAGTATTATCATCCTAAATATAGGTCTCTAGTGGAACAGGAATTGACACCCTCAGTAGTTGAAGTCATTAAAATCATCAACCAAGAAGGACTTTTGCCGGGTATCAAAGTTGTTGCTGATTGGCTAATCATCAATAGTGACATTATTGTAACTTATGGAGAGGTGATTAAAGCTGTTTCTTTGTTTGTTTAAATTCTGGTATATTTATGTTAAATTGTAATTTTTTTCTGGAGTGTTATTATCTTACTACAAGTTATTTTAAACTGTGGTATTCATATATGATATCACTATTTTTGCTTTAAATAACCAATTTGTTCTGGCATTTGATTTATATAAATATGTATGACTAATTGCTATTTGATCATTTGATATCGTATGGTAATTTTTTATATGGAATCAAACTTTTGATATGCACTGCTGGCCAAAACCTTAAAGTCAGTGAACATGAAAAAATATGCATTTTGCATTGTTAGACTCAACCACTTATTTGAGTCGAGCTTTGAAAGATGAAAATAAGAAAAGGGAAAATAAAAATAAAAAACTTTTCAGCATTTAATAGGGAAAATGTGAACACTATGAAATTAGCCTAAATACTAGCTGGTCAAAAGTTTAAGACCATACAGAAACGAAGCGTTAATCGGTAAACACGTAATGAAATTTAGTGATTTGTGTTCAAGCATTAGCGTTGTCAACATCTCCCACTGACATCTCCTGTGTTACATTGGGTAAAAACATGGCAAAGGCTAAAAAAGTTGACAGAGTTTGAACTTGGCAGAATTGTTGAGCTGCAAAAGCAAGGTCTCTCTTGATGTTGCAAATTTCTTAAAAGACCCTGAAAGATATGGAACGAGAATTTCAAGTGGTTGGGCCATGAAAATTTCACCGGTGTTGAGTAGTGTTGATGCAGAATGTAGATCAAGAACAATAAGATGGCATCTGTGAGAGAAAGGCTTTGAAAACTGTAAACGTCTTCAAAGGCCATGCCTCCTTCCACACCATGAAACAGCTCAGTTAAACTTTGCTGAGAAGCACCAAACATGGGACCTAGAAAAGTGGAAGAAGGTTTTGTTCTCTGATGAGAAAAGATTTTACCTGGATGGTCCAGATGGCTTCCAACGTTACTAGCACGATAAGGATATCCTGGGGTACTTTCTCCTTCCAGTATTATACAGGGGCATCAAACAGCAGCTGGTTACATTGGCATGTTGGAGAGAGCATCCTTATTGACTGAAGGCCCTTACTTTTGTGAAAATGACTGGATCTTTCTCAAGAACAATGCTGCAATCCACAATGCCCACAGCACAAAGGACTGTTTCATGATGAATAACGTGATTCTTTTGGACCATCCAGCGTGTTTGCTCAAACTGAATCCCATTCAAAATGTTTGGGGGGTGGATAGCAAGGTCTTTGATGTGAAAGAATTAGCAAAAGTATAATATTACTACAAATATATAGACAGACAGACCAACACCTGGTAGTTGTTGTGAACTTACTGGACTGCTTTAAGTTGCTGTAAGTTTAATGCTTGGTATTTTCTGATGCTAGTCCTCCAAGTGTTCAAGGTTTTGTCTGGAATGGACCAGAATGGAAACAAACACAGCCTTTGCCAGAGGACTTTACCCTACGTGGGCTAGCCCCACTTGAGAATTTTCACCTTCAGTTGGAATTTGATACATCCTATGGACTTAGTTCGAAAGAAGCTAGTAATTGTTGATTTAAGTCAAATTAAATTACGTGATTTATTTGCTTACACATAATAATAAAAACTCTGAATATGCAAAAGAAGTAATCTAGTAAAAGAAGAAAACTATCACATTTTGACATAATAACCTTCTACAATATAAATATTTATCTCTGCTTAGTTTTTTTTGTTGTAGTTATTTGGAATTTTTTAAAAGAAGTTCTATATGTGGAATTCTGACTAACCAGTTGTTATTTCATCTAGAAACAGTTGAATATGTAGCTTTTTTTGTATTACATGGTTGATCTTTATATTATAAATAATTATTATGTTACTGTGTAGTAAATTAAAACTTTATTGGATGATAAAACTTAAGTTTTTTTACAAATAATTTAGTGCACTTACCCCTGTCACAACTCACATTTCATCCTTCCATAACTTAGAAATAACAACGTACTTTTGTTCAGGCAAATGTTTCAACATTTTTCTGCAGATGTTCTTCAGGTAAGTAGCTTAAGTGGGATGTATGTGTGGAAGGCTGTAAGCTTACAACTAACCCTGTAAAAGTGATATATTACAACAGTCTCTCTGTGATAACTTATAGTTGTTTGGCTCTGTTTCTTTGTTGTTGTTTTCCTGAATTACACGTTGTACTCAAGTTTAGTGATTGCATAAAGGCTTCTACAAGTCATTATATGCTAGTGGTTTATGTCTATTTAATTTGTGTAACGAGAGTGATGTAAGATTGTGGGATATAACACTGGAACATTCATTGTAACTGAACAATGTCATATATATGTTGTTACTGCCTTCATTCTGTGTAAACATAGTTACTTTTGTTACTTCAGTATCCAAACTTTTGTCATGAGAACACTGAAACTGGCCAGTTTAGATAAAATGCTTGTGTTTAATTTTTTTTTGCTCTCCAGCTTTCATTAGTTCTCTTAACTTTTTACAATCATTTTGTGTGTTGTAATAATTAATGTTTATTTACCTGTTAGATATCAGTGGATATGTATTCTGGAATATCATATTATACCACTAATATGTAGACTTTTTGAGGGAAAAAAAAAGTTTATAAATTAATGTACACAATATTAATGAGATTGTTCAAAAGTGTTAAGTTGAATTTTGTGTTAATCAAGATTTGATTTTCTCACACAAGTGTATTAGCTAAAATGCATACATAAACATTTGTTTTTTTTGCTTGTGGTGTTACTAGGTTTTTCTCCGCATACAGTGTCTTCACAATTTTGGCCAGTTATTAGCTAGGCTCCCAAAGACAGGAGTCAGTTTTAACTCTGAAAAAGAATGCTTTACTGCAAGTAAAAGTTTCAGTGGAGCTGTAAGTAAGGCTGTAAGTTTCAGTGGAGCTGTAAGTACTGAGGCTGTAAGTTTATAACAATCTAAATGTTATTGTGTTATTGACTAGTTACTGGTGTCCATCTCTTTTTCATAACTGTTTCTTTGTACACTTCTCCTTTTGTTCTTTTTTTCTGTTTCTGTTATAAGCATTAATGATAAACCAAAAATTTGAATTTGATGCCGACTGAAGAAATGTGTAAATATTATGATAAGACAGTTAAAGAGTAAGTGAATATTTGTTTGAAACTTCCTGATGAAACCATAAACAACAGAAGAGTTTTGGAGAAAGAAAACTAACACTGGAAGTTTTGTCTGACTTGTATGCACCATTATTCCAAAACTGAATTGTGAATTTTTTATTAACTTTAGAGAAGTATTGAATTAATTTCATACTTCTGTTTTATGTCATTACACAAGAAGAAACCTTGCACTAATTACTAAATGATATATATGTATATATATAAATGTATGTGTGTGTGTGTATAGTTTCTAGGCAAAGATGAGACTTGTTTAGTTTAGTGCCTGGGTTTTAACAAGCAGAATAAATTACTTTGTTTTTATTTAACCTGTTAAATTTTATTCAGGTATTTGTTGTTTTCAAGAGTATTTTTTAGTGTTAATCTTTTGAATTAATTATATTTCTCAAGGAGTTGAGCAACCTGTAGGTCAAAGAAAACAGATGATGTGGAACATGGCTCATCTGTGGTTGAAGGTAGGAATGTTGTGAAAAATATATTGTCATGACTCTATAGTATTATTAGAAATATAAATATATGTTAACTGTCTTATGTTGTATAAAGCATATCAGTTTATGATGTCAATTTATTTTTTATATATTTTTTGTTCTTGTTTGCAAATTCTACTTGACTAATATTTTAATGTTAGTGAATTTTCCTTTAGTATACAAATTTTTTAAATGATGAAACATATCAGTAATATTTTTTGATTCA
Organism: Tachypleus tridentatus; assembly: GCF_004210375.1. Taxonomy (NCBI): domain Eukaryota; kingdom Metazoa; phylum Arthropoda; class Merostomata; order Xiphosura; family Limulidae; genus Tachypleus; species Tachypleus tridentatus. The sequence continues at coordinate 30,561,112 of NW_027467782.1, forward strand.
TATGTCTAATATTTCACTGATATGGGTATGTGGATCTAGGCTGAAGTGAATGATTTGGAATCTAAAGTGAAAGGAGGAGGATTTCCCCAACTTTCCCCTTATCTGGTTCCTGACATTAGCTCCTTCTGTCAACATTTGGCATTGTCAAAGCAGCTGAGATTATCCAAGAGATTTGTTATTGTTGTGCCATCTGTTGGTAAGTACATTCAGTAGCACAGTTTACTTTTACTATTAGTTTTTGCTTCATAATTAACAAATAAAACTGAAGGTTATAGATACTCTTGTTGAGTCAAGTTACTCAGCACAATATGAAAGTCAAACATAGAAAATTGTGTTATTCCCTTCTTACTCAGAGAGGTTGTTCCACTATAATTACTTCTAGAACCTTCTAAATGTGTATTGAAAGTTTTAATACAAATTTGTATTTCATCTGCTATTTTCTCAATTTTAACACTATATGGGTGCTGTCTGTTTGACTGGCCTTGTAACCAACACAACAAAACATGATATCTTAATTATCCTTTCCTTCTTTTAGGATGACTGCAGATTTCAGCAGAAAATTACAATTATTTATCCTAAATGGCAACAAGCTTGTAACAGTGTACTTCTGTTTTTAATTTTGTTGTTTTGTTTCTCTTTTATTCATGCTTCATTATAATCTATAGTAACAAAGTGCAGGGAATTTATTTTAAAAACAATTAGGATATGTCACCTATCATCTAACAACATATATTCTTTGTGCATTCCTCAAGGCAACAAAATTCCCATTTACCTTTTTTTTTAATCTAATCTATTAAATTTTTAATTTGTACATTTTAGGACTTTTTGGTTAAAGTTTACACATCTATAAAAAAAAATAACATGTTAAAGAAAAAAATTCAACACTTCAGGATTGAAACCTTTTTGATCTTGGAAGCTGATCTTCATCGAACCTAAGTTGGTTGTCCCAAAAAATAATTGTATAATTTTCAAATACTCATTTTGGAAATAAAGTTCAAAGAGTAAACCAGAATTACTCATACTTATCTTTCTTTCTAACTTACCTACTTATGAAAAGGTTTAAAACATTTCATTACCTAGTGGAATACTGATATCCTTTTACTAAAATGAAACAAAGACATTACAGTCACGTAGGTCATAGAATGGCTTTTTTATTGGTCATAAATATGTAATGTTAACAAGAAAGCATGAGTAAATAAATAATTTAGAAAGAGATCAGACATTCTTATTTTAATTTCTGGCCTGTTAGTATCTGTAATCAGAGTACCTAATTATGGAATATTGTAACACTTAAAGGGAAGAAAGAAAGCTTAAAACAAGCCTCCATGGGAGTGTACTTGTAATTCCAGTTCAGATTTAACACAAAGCTATCTGGTTGGTGAGTGCATGGCCATCCTATTTTATCAATGTTGATTTCATTTATTGTTCATGGAAGGTGATCCACTATCTTCTCATAATTCTGAAAGTGAAGTGGTCCTATTCTAGGTCCTTGGTTGAGCACAGGTACCATGGAGGCATCCTGATGGATGGGTTCTATATATATATATATTTATAACCATTCTGTTCAAAATACAGCAATGGTGTGATGGTGTAAAGAGTATACCATCCCTTAAATTGAGTGGCATCATAGAATTAAACATCTAAATGCAGTTCTCCTCTTCAATTGGATGTGCTCATCCTATCCTCATGCAGATGTTTGAATCCTGCAGGCTGGTTTTTGAATATCAAGAGAGCCAATCAACTTTAGTCCTCACACAGGTTTGGGGTTGTCCATCTGTCTCCCTTGATTCTTCCTTCTGTGAATTGGGTAATGGAAAGTAAGCAGTATATTTCTGTTTCTGTCTTGGGCACTCCCTCATTCTCTCATGAGATATGGATGTTACTGACCTTTGAATGTTTTGGCACAGTCCTACAGTGACAGGAGTTTATTGCTTGCAGTGAGCTTCCAGCAAATACAGGATGACACATTTCCAGATTTCTGGGTCAATCCTGTATCATGCCCTGAGTCTGTGTTTACCTCACATCCATGATTTTAGGGCCTGAAATGACTGTGATGATCCTTGCCTTACCTTCAAGCAAATGTCAGTACCCAGCGAGGAGGTTTTAGATGTGGTTAACATGATAAATATGAGTTGGTTACGTTTGTGTCTGACATCTTAATTAGATGAACACAATCCTCCTATGGCAGTTCCTGGAGGGGGCATATAGATACAAGCCAACTTTAGTTGAAACTGGCAAAAGTGTATGTAGAATAAACAGACATACAAGTGAATCACACTTCTGCTTTATATATTTATATTAATAATATTTTAATATAATAGCCTACATTTAATCCTCATGTTAAGGTTAGCAGTTTAATTTTTAACATTTCTAACAAAGGTGAAGAATTGCATATTGTGTTACATAATCTAACAGCTGTTCAGTTTTTAATTAAATTATAATAAATGGTTTCAGCTTGAGTTTTGAGTTAAAAGTTCAAATATGTCTTATGAGAGAAGCGTAAGGTAAAAATTATTTTCAAACTTTCTTCACTAAAGAAAGTTTGAAATACGTTTCTCTATTTTATTAAGCTTATGATATATATAAGAAGATTGTGATAGTAAACATATATACTGTTACTTTATAAATTGGGAGACTACTGTCAGGCAATATTTTCTGAAGATGGACTTCTCTATGAAGCATGTGTTATGAGTATTAATGAACAAGAAGGGACATGTGTTGTTCACTTTCTTGGGTATGGTAATGAGGAAGAAGTTTGGATTGGAGATCTTCTTGCATCTCAAGGAAAGCATGCAAGAGCACAGCAGGAACTTGCAGCCCAAGGTTATTTTGCTGATAACATTGATGTGGAGGTAAAATATGCATACTCAGTCAGTAATTTAAGACTTGTATAACATTATACATTTATATATATTTATTATATTGACCTTTAAGTCATTGCTAACCTACATCACAGAAGCTACAAGGATGCAGCACATGTGCACCCATCTTACTGTATCCAAGAGCATAAAACTGACCTTTAGTCATCACAAAGTTACCTATCTTGGCTGAGCTTTAGTGGGCTAGTATTTTCAGTTATATATGTATTATCATTACTACAATTAACAAATATGTTTTTAAACTTATTTCTTTTGTAAAATATAGAACTGTAAATAAAGAAGTAAAGCAAACAATTATCTCTTCCAGTTACAACCTTTGTACTCAGTTGCTCTTTGCCTTATGTTGCTAATATTTAAGAAACTTCACACGTGGAAGATGAGAAATTAAATAATTTTTAAAGGTTTTATATATATACGTTTGAATAACCAAAAATTTATAAATTACTATATTGATACCATTATAATTTATCAAGTGTAGTAACTAAGCTGTATTTGGGTCTTAAAGAATATGAAATTTCAAACGGGCTAAAGACCCAACTTACCAGCACAAAGTAATACTTTAAAATGGTTGAGAAAACCACTTGAGGGATATTTTAAGCTTTTGATTGGTTATTCACAAGATGTAAGTGCATATAAGGACCTGTTTTCAAAATGGGAAGAAGTGAGTAGAGCCACTGTGTTTAATTCAGTATATGAATGATATATCAACAAATAGAAAAGATAGGAGGTTCTTATTTCATATTCTAGCTTCTCAGTATCAGTAATTTGAGTTCCTAATTTGTACAAAACAATAAGCTTCGTACTTGGACACCCAATCTGAACCAATGCTGCATTTAACGTACCTTGTGACACACAGAAATCAATGTTTAAAAGTGTTTTTTTAATATTTATTTTTAAATTAAGAAATAGAATAATGTATAATATGAAAATTTACAGTATAATCTACAATTTGATACCAAACATAATGACATAAATTCATAAAATAGTATTATAGTATTAAAGCAGTATTATAATTGCCTGAGAACAAGCTATTTTTTTATGTAATATATTGTAATGAATATATGTGTGTCCATGAAAGATATCATAAGTGAATGTTTTAAAAGTATTGCATGGTATTGTAAACAGTATAAATACAAAAATGCTTTGTTTCTAAACTCTGCCACAGTGATTTTTTGTATCTAAACTTTATGTAGTATTTGTCAACCTTTGACTGTGTTCTTTTAGGTTTATTCCCATTTTGTTTACAACTATTTAGTCTTAGTGCCAATGGAAGTAGACAGCTTTTATGTCACTAGTTGCTCCACACATTTTTATTTTTGTGTGTTTTATCTTGTACAAAATAATACTTTTTCAAGAATTGAAAGAAATCCTTTTAATTATTGCACAGAATAAGTTTTTTTCCTTCAGATAACTTAATACTTGCATGTTAAAATTTTTAAATATTTAGTATTGTACTTAAAGCTGGTAGAAGTATGTGTAACATTATTCTAAAACTGAAATCTATAAAGCTATAAAAATTAATGATAATTATTGGAATTATAATTTCAAATACTAAAGATTACTTGTAGTAACATCATTCTTTCAAAGAGGTAACTGCTAAAATTATACTTCTAGTTTCATTTTAAAGGTATTTTAGTTTAAAAATAAAATTGTGTTCTATTCACCAGGGCCTGGCATGGCCAAGCGTGTTAAGGCATGTGACTCGTAATCTGAGGGTTGCGGGTTCGCATCCCCATCGCGCCAAACATGCTCGCCATTTCAGCTGTTTGGGGCATTATAATGTTACGGTCAATCCCACTATTCATTGGTAAAAGAGTAGCCCAAGAGTTGGCAGTGGGTGGTGATGACTAGCTGCCTTCCCTCTCGTCTTACACTGCTAAATTAGGGACGGCTAGCACAGATAGACCTCGAGTAGTTTTGTGTGAAATTCAAAAACAAAACAATCTTTTCACCAGAAAGAGTTATTACCTGAGTGTGCACTTCAGTGTAAGTTCCTGAGCATGCTGCAGGCCTCTAACAAAGCTCTCATTCCTACATCTATTAATGTGCATTGTACCAGTCTGTTGTTTCATCATTATTAAACCATAGCCCCCCAGCAGTAGGAGGGTGACACATCTTTTATGTGTAGTAGTCACCACAAACACAAGTGTAGTCTTTCCTTTCTTCATTATCAAGTAGAATAATACTAAGTTTAAACTTAACAGTTAGAACTTTCATTTGAATTATGTTGATTTTGATTTTCTTTTAATTCACCTTTTATTGTTAGGGGAAACATGTCCTACTACCTGTTATTGTTATTTAATCCAATGTACAAGTTTCATCCAGTAATCTTCAAGGTCATTATTAGATCTATGGCTATTGCCATACTTGTTTTAGTGTATTTCTAATTATTGCCGTTATTTTCTTTCTTTATGATTTAAGAAAAAGGACTATCATAATATGAGCTTCATGTTTTCAACTGAATGTTCCCACATTAATGATATCCTTCAAGGTTTTTAAAACTCTTTTACAGAAGTCATACTATACTGTAATGACAACTGCAGACAATGATCAGTGATATTACTGCCATTGTGCACAATTTGGCTGGTTTGATTCTTATCTCTGATGTAGGATACTAACTACACTTGCTTTAACTTCTCATTGAAGTTCTACTTTTGTCTTTCTATGCTTGGGATTTACAGTTATGTGTCTTTTGTTTTCTCTTTCTGCAGTTAATTTCTGCTAAATCTTGAACACCTGCATGGTCCTCTTTCACCTGATACTTTGAGTCTAGAGATATATTTTTCTTACATTTTTCTTTCAATCTACCCTTTTCACCGTATTTCAATTTCTTTTTTGTTCTTCTGCTCCTTTTATCCATCATGACCCTTCCAGCTTTTGTGAGGCAGCTTGCACATATTTGTTTTCCACTTTGCTCTGGGTTTTCTTCCATTTGTTCCATTTAGTTGGATATTTTTTTGGACTGCTCCTTATTAGGTTGCTTTATTTTCTGTTTAACCCTTATCCAGGACTTCTGTCTTGGGTCCTTGTGATATGGTGTTTGGGTTTTGTGTTTTTTTAATTAAGTTGGTATCTTTAGCTGATGATGCAGTTCTTCAGCAGTGTTTGTATTCACCAGATTTTTATTTTATATGTCTATATATATTGTTTTTTTTGGAGTGATCCTCCTCTTTCTCTTGTCCTCTTCTTACTATTAACTATCTCCCTTAAGCCATGGAGGCAATTCATTCCTGGAGCTACTTGTTGACTTCAGTCCTGTAAAAACTTTTCCATTGGTGAATCCCTTTGCTACATCCTATGAAGCTCTGTAGGTTCTTTCTCAGAGGTTTTTCCTTCCATCTTTTACTCTGCACCTCTCCTATTGAATAGGCTGTGAGGTAATTCCTCTGCTCCATTCTAGAGTTCTACTTCTGTATTTTTTTATCATTCCAATGAAGGCAGAAGGCTATTAGTCTGTCCCACTTAACCCAATTTTGGTCTTTCTTTTGGTCAGTTTTCTCATCATGATGGATAACTTCCACATCTTGATTTGTATACATATTTTTTGCTTCCTTTGATTTACCTCAGTGATCAAATATTTGATTCTCAATAGTTCCTTTTAAGTTGGTTATGGCCCAGACTTTTTTTTCTCCGAGGTCATATTCTTGAAGCCTATTATATCACTAATCTATAGACACTTGGTCTCCACTTACCACACCGAGTGTGGCTTACTTTGTTTTGACTTCCCTTTTCCTTCAGGAGTAGTCTCATTTCAATCTCAACCCTCCTCTAACTACATTCGTGGAGAAGGCACAGCCTACATTTTTTGTCTTTGTCACTTGGAGGTTTTTGATACCAGGACTCTTGTTTCCTTTGTTTCCTGCATGAGTTATTTTGGAGGATTCCCTCTTCTCTTGAATCTTTTGTTCCTCTTAGATTTGCCCATACACATTTCCTTCAGTAGTTTATGATCTGTCAATGCAGGTATCAGTTGATCTCACATGGCCCTGGATACCCTTTTTTTCCCCATTTATACAGACTTGCATATGATTGGAGCCTTTCAGATCTCAGATCAGTGACTGTGTGCTCCTTCTGCATATAAATGTGAGTTTCTGTATCTTTGGTGACTGTAGGTGGTACTTAGTGCTTAACACTCACCAGTTCTGTAACAACACCTTTCAGCTGCTTCTGTTCCAATGAGGTACAGCTCTGGATGGCTGATCCATTTCTGATGCCAAGGGCAAGGTTTCTCTGGTTCTATATTTTTGAGCTAGTCTCTCCTCACAGTCTAACCTTCATTTTCTGTCTCATCTGTTTGGTATTTTTATTGTGATCCATTCAAAAACATCTGTTGTTCCCTCCCCCATTGTGGAAGTACTCACTCTCAGAACTTCTTTTGTCTTGGTACTGGTCTTTCTCATATAAGATCATGATCATCAGATTTAGTTACTTATGAATCATGTCTTGAAAACTTAAGCTTAGGTGATAGAAGAACAACTCTCTCCTAGATCTGGTACCTTTACATACAGTGGTTTCTCTATCTTCTGGTATTTGTAGTGGATTTTTCTCTCACTTTTGACCTCCTATCATTACTGCCTTTCCACTCACTTTACTTTCAATCTCAGATACTATAGGATGTGATACAATAGTGTCCCATCACATACACCACAGTAACGTTTCATGTATCCTGGCTTTTGTCTCCCTCTTTTGTCAGTTTCCACTCCACAGAACAACTCTCTCCCAGATTTGGAACCTATCCATACAGTGGTTTCTCTATCTTCTGGACTGCTTGTTTGTTTTTTCTTTGTTTTTTTCTGGTCTTATAACTACCTTATTCAACATATATATATTATCCAGACAGTGGGATGTACCAATAAGCAGTTGGTGTGTAACAGGAAATACTTACCCAAAATATGCATTCAATGGGTAGCATGGAAAATGTTAAGCCATCTGCCTCTGCTTATTGCCTGCTGTTGATATGGAGTTTTATACAAGACCAGCCAATCATTAATTGACAAAAATGTAAAACAAATTGACAGTCAGGGGGTGTCTATACACAAACACCTGGTGTCTTTAGTTGTAGTAACCTTTGTGCTGTCTCTAAGTAATGGACATAATTCCAGGTGATTGTGTCTGATGACAGTGGTCCATTCACATCTTCAGTATTCTCCCCATGCAAATTTCTCTCTTCCCCTATTTCTTATAGTACACTTGTTTTGTTTTGTTTCTTTTGGAGGGGGTGGCTTTGCTTCATTAGTTACAAGCTGCTGAGGAAGTAGATATGGAGAATTTCTCATTTAGTGATGTGATTGCTGTAATACAAAACCAAGTGAACACACACCTGTATTCAGAAGTAGAGCTAGAGTGTTACCTGGTTGTGTAGTACAAGACATGTCATTAAATTATGAATCAAGCCAATCTTGACTGTTAGATCCAGACCAATGAGCTGTGGGATGATATTCTTTGTACACCTCATTTGTATGATATCCAGTATTGAGTAGCCTGAATTATAGCTTTAATAACACTATATGCTCATGCCCAGCTATCCATCTGCAAGTTAATGAACAGTTGAACAGTCTGCCATTCTGTCCATCTCAGTGATATGTTGGCATCCAAAAAAAAAAAGAAAAAAGGTTTCTATGGCATTATGTTTTGCTCTACTTCCTCTATTGGGCAAAGAGTATTCTCAACTTGAGATGGACATAGTCTTTCAACAAATGCTCCCCATTAACTTACCCACCTTATGGATATCACACCCCATGGGCTTTCCCTTCCTGGTGCTGTTTCCAGAAAAGAGTTCATCATTGTAATTTCTTTCCACCATTTCAAGGTGAGAATTTAGCTCTTAGTGATGCAAAAAAGATTAGTAACATTTCTAAAGTTAACATTTATTTTACCTGTAAATGTATTTCAGATTGATACACCACCTCCCATTCTTCCTTCACTTTTGGTGTATTTAGTTTGCCTCATGAGGCAGATGTTTGTATGGATTACTAAGTATGGATGATGTATTGCTCTCTTATTGGTGAAAGTATAGTTAGTTATTATTACATTTTAAGAACAAAAGAAGTATGTCATCAGTTAAACCACCAAAGACAACATGACATTTACTACAGATATATTTATTTTTTAATATATACTATTGTAGATACAGCCCTTTTGGCAGTGCCCTTCTTCAGTTATCTGTAGTTGAACAGTAAATTTGTGAAAGAAAATGTTCTAAATCATCAAAGGTTATATGACTTTAACAAAGAAATGTGTACAGTAATGATTACAATTTTTGTGCAAAGGTATTTATTTCTAACAGGCTTATTGTAAAGTTTACTACAGAATTGACAAAGAATGTCTTCATGCTTATGGTGAACTTTATTTCAGTGATAATTAATGCCAGGCAACTGTAGTCACATTATATTGGAGTGCTAGGTGAAAATAGTAATTCCTGGGCATCTTTTCCCACTATAGCTACAACCCTTATTGACTTATGGACCCATGAGTAAAACAGAAAGAGATACCTGCTTTTTTCTGCTGTCCCTTTGATTTAATAAATTGGGCCCAGTCTTCATATCAAAATAGGGACTTTGTGGTTACTCAGTGTACTGTCTCCAGTATTCGCATTCCTCCTGATTTCCTAATCCATCCCCACCCTCGTTTTGTGGGAAAAGGGAGTCTTTTACCACTTGCCAGTTCGTAGTTGCTGGGGTAGTGGACCATGGAGGCTGCCTCCTGAATGTGCTCAATTCCATTCTGTTGAGTGTAGGGCAGTGGTTTCCTGAAGGTGTATAGGGCATATGTTCTTCACCAGTCATACACTATATCATGAGTAAATCCATTGCAATGCTGCTCACCTCCCTGGTTGAGATCTCTCATTTTACCATCAACTGGATGCCAATTCATAGAGACTGATTTTGGATTAGAGATGGACCAACTAACATAAGTTTATATACATTTGTTGGTAAGGATTCATTGTTCTACAATTGTCAAGTGCTCCAACTCTGTGTAATTGAGTCTTGTATGGGGTAGATGTAGTCTCTCCAGTGCTCCACTTCTGATAAATTCAAACTTGGAGGAGGATGGTGTGCAGAGTGGAACCTATCTGATTGGTATTTGAGTGAACCTCCACACTGACGCATCTCTTCCTACTGTTATTCAGGTGTTAGGTTCCTGAGTGGCTGGTGTTGGTTCTGGATTTGCACATGCACAACATTTTGACTGATGGCATGAAATTTCTTCTTTCTTTCTTCTGAAGTTGAGGTTTAGATGGTGTGGACTCTCTCTCTGCCATTGGTTGGATGATACATACCAGATGCTGCTTGGCTTTGGAATGAAGATGACCAGGCAGGTGTTGTCTGGTGGTGAATGAAAAGTTTTTCATATAAAAAGCAGCATTCAATGCTTAGATCTGTTAGTTAAGAGTGCATGCTTGTTGCAAAATATTCTTTGTGCAGGAAAATAACAAATTCTGATATTTGCCTGCACATAATGTTATGTATATAGTTTGTATGTAAGTATATTTAATTTTAAGAAATGTATATAATTCTGATATTTTACTACATTTAATGTTATAAAGGCAGAAGAAAAGCTAGACTTCTCTGTGATTCCAATTGTTTTGAAAAGTGTTGAAGGATGTGAAAGTTTACAAGTTCAAGTAATGTAAGTATGAAAGTTTAGAACTGATACAAAAATTTATTATAACTGTAAAATGTACACAATACCTTCTCTATGTTCTTGATTTTGTTGAAATGTTTGAATAAGACATATTACACAAAAAAAGCAAAAGGATAGTTAGAAATTGTAATATTTTAACTATAATAAGATATATCCACTTCTAAAATCATACATAGTTTATTTTAATCACTTTATGCACATGTAGATGGCACGTCACCACTAAATTTGAGTTACTGGAGTGGGACTATTTATTGTTTTTCTTGTATATGATATGTTTTACTTCTAAATTTTAACTGCTAGAGTAAGCCTTCCAATCTCTTTTGTGCTGGAAAGTTGAGTTTTTAGTCTGTTTAAATTTCATAATTTTTAGGTGCAAATACAGCTCAGTTACTAAGCTTAATGAATTATAGTGGAATTCTGTGGTTATCAGTATTGTAGTTTTGAATCTTTTGGTTATTCCAATATATATTTAAAACCTTTACAAAAATTTTGTTTCATGTCCTCTATGTTTGAAATATCCTAAAGATTAGTAAGCTATAACAAGCATCATCCAGGTGCAAAGGTTGTAGCTGGAAAAGACAATTGCTTTCTTCATTTCCTGTTTTATGTTTTAAGAAAAATAAGTTTAAGAACATGTTTGAAAATGTTAATAAACTATGTAGATATATAATGTACAATAATTGCAATGTGGCTGTATTTTACAAAATATTAGGCCGCTAAAACACACAAAAAATAGGTCACTTTGTAAAGATTTAAAATCAGTTTTATATTATTGGTTTGGGAAACATGAGTGCATGTGCACCACATCATTGTAATTTGTGTTAGCTTGGCATGGCTGAAAGGCAGTATAGTAAAAATAATAAAACTGTATAATTGTATAATGTAATGAGATTTAATCTATATAGTCTGAACATTTATGTTGTGATGTTATAATCTGTAGTCATTCTTGAGTGAAAAAAGGCATAATTTATGCTATATTTATTTCCTAATTTTATGTGGTGGTTATGAGATCATCAAACTGACTTGACCCATAGAGAGATTTGGTGAGGAAATAATATAAAATATAAAGTTTATTTTTCTTAAGAAATGTGTCATAAAACTATTTGGATGATATAAATATTTTACATGTGAAATTTGAAAATTTTCTGATGCATAAAAATATATTTTTTATCTTAAAATGAAAATTACTTTGCACATTAAATAGGCAATGTGCTAAAATAACAAAGGGCATGATAAAACATTGCATAACAAACCTTAAAACTTAATAGAAATAAAACTAATATTTTGCGTATGATAGCATTGTAATATTTACAAATTTTGTGAACATGCACTTACTAATTTAGAATTAACAGCATGAAAACTATAGCAACCACAAAATGGTAACAAAGTTGGTCCATGGACCTAGGCTCTTCCTGAAAGTGTTTGTACATCTGTCATTGCTCATATATACAGAGGTTGTATGCATTTCAGTGATGGGTTGTACTTGATAAGTTCATGCATGGTAATGGCTTGATCTGGTTTAAAATTATTATATGCCTGCTATTTAAGTACAGAGTGAACCATGATTCATCTTTAAAAAAGGATATGACTCCACATGCTGCGCATTCATTGGATATGTTCTTTACAGAATTGCAGAAAGGCTGCTTTGTACCTTGTTTTGCATTTTACATGGAATCTAACCTTGTGAAAATGTTACAAGGCTTAATACTGGTTCACAAACACCTTAATCACTGTAGTTCACTTGAAAAGTAAGAATTCAAACAGTTGTTTCATTAAATATTGTAACATAGACCATGTTCTTCAGTAAGATCTTATAGTAGTGATTTTGTCTTTTCTGGTTATAATATTTCAACTTTTGTTTATTCTTAACTGTTCGGTACAGAGTAACTAATGTTTGTGAGATTCAAGCAAAAATTGAAACAGCTTTTCAGTCTAAGAGCTCCATATATTGCTTTCAATGTATGGACTAATTTTGAAATATATTGAAAACTTAAAAATGTGATTAGCAACTCAATAAGATAAGGTATTACAATGAAATGTTTCATTTTAAAAGCATCGTCCAACTGTATAATTTGTACGTGGTTATTCTTTCTTTGCATCTTTAGGTTTGTAATGGAGTTACTGGTATTTGACTTACTTCAGTTTACACCAGGAAGTAAAGAGAAATTGTGGAATATACTATACAAGCAACTAGAATTAGGAGGAATTGATCTTAAATTGGTATGTATTTAGTTATAAATTGCTTTAATGTACTTAATTATAAGTTTATAATGAAATTAAGTACTGATATTTAAAAATTAGTTGTTGATTGTGTGACCAGTCACTACACCACTGTGCCAGTAGATTGTGACAACCTTAACTGTGAATAATGAAAGTAATCAGGTACTTTGTTGCATGCTTATAATTAGTATGTGTGTGTTTTTTTTTATAAAAAAGCCACATTGGGCTATCTGTCGAGTTTACCCATGGGAATCGAACCTCTGATTTTAGCATTGTAAGTCTGTAGATTTATTACTGTACCAGAGTGGAACTATAATTAGTACTGATGAGACTAAAGGTATCCATAATTACTTAATTCACCTCTTTGAGTTTGTCACATCACACAAGATGAGGTACCTGTTCTTTGTTTGGGTTTATAAGCTTAAAACAAAGTTTGTGGGTGGATACTGTAATAAATAATACAAAAATCCTAACTTTTACACAATTTATTTATAATATAACACATTATTACAGCATTAATTATTACCTCAATGAAAGTTTTGTATAAACTTTAAAAACTCAATATGTGTATACTTTAGATATGGTATACACTGTGTGATGGTCAGGGTGACCTTGTAGGAAGAAGTAGTGGCATTAGAGATGCTTACTGTTACCTACTTTCAACACCCCTCTGAATGTCCTATTACAATGTTTCATATGATTAATTAATTGACAACCATTGGGCACAGAAGTGGCTTGGAGGTCAAAATTCAAAGATCATGGTTCGAAGTAGGAAATGGGTATAACTGAAGAAAGGACATTTCACATCAGCATTATGTTGGCTATTGGAGCAGAAGCTTCAGGCAAGTTTATGTAGTATTGCAATTTTGGCAACCATATTATTTCTTTGAATTCTTCCATAGATAAAGCTAGTGCACTCTCTGAGATATATACACACTGTGTATGTGTTGTTCTATTGAAAGTTTAAGTTTTTTTTTTGTGTGTATGGATGTGGCACCATATGTGAATGTAGATAATGTTAATTTACATCAAAGATGATAAATACTCAGTAATAGTAATAATGAAGGGGAAGGAATTGTGAACATTCATTAAGTGTCCCTTATTCCAAATTATCATCCCACAAAGTTTGGTTGAGGTTAGCCCCCTGCGAGTTAGGAGGTGTAAGATAAGACAAACATAGATTTTGTCCTTATACAGAGAGAAAATTTTATATTAGATCTGAGTCAATTTTGAATTCAGTTAATAGCATCTGACTGGCATATCTAGAATATGTAAGTGGCTTATTTAATTTTGAGCAAAATATATCCTGCACACGTTTTGAAGATGGGAATTAAAATGATCTTATTTTTAACCCTTTGGACTGGCTAGTTGATGTTGTGCTGTTGTTGTTTGTTGCCCTCTCCCACTAAAATGTGTAACCTAATTGGATAATATCTATGCTTGTACTTGAAAAATTATGTAAGTTTGTTTAGTATTTGTGTACTATTTTAGATTATGAATTTTTTTGAAATATAATTGTGAAATGATTTTAATAGTTTTGTCACATCTGGTTTTCTTTTTCCCCTGTGTCTTAAATCATGTAAATGTATCCATTAGAGAGATTTTTTTTGTTAAAGTTTTATTTTGTCTGCATTGTTCCATTTATGACATAATCATTTTCTCATCTTCTCATACAGTTTTTCACACATGATTAAATTAGCCATTAAAATGTGAAAGAAAATAAGACAAATGAATTTGATATTATCATTGGTCATAATATTGTGTTTTATATATCAAATGAGCTATACCTAGTTTTAATTTTATCAGTTATTTGTACTTGTCCTTATTTATTGAAGCAGTTGTATAGCTTCTGAAATAGCATGAAATTGAAGAAAGTAAGAGCACTGACCACAAGATACACAACTTGTATTCTAAACCTGCACTGATACAAGCATTATATTACCAGCTATACAGTACTGTGCAAAATGTTAGTCAAACATTAGGTGTCAGGTTACTTTCACAAAACAATAGAAAGTTGGTCACACGTGAAACATCAGAAGTGTATTAATCTTCATATTCAGTACAAAAGAAACTTGGTGGAAGTGCTAGTTGTCCCATCTTTCATGCATGGTTGTAAAATATTTAATTAAAGTTTCTTTTAGGATATTGTTCTAAGTGTCTCTAATACACTCCCATAAAGTTTCTTTAAATGTAACTTTTGATTTATCTTATTTTGGATCTATCAAATCCCAGCTCTGCATAGTTGGATTGAGATCAGGGCTCTAGAGGGGCCATTGCATCATTTGAATGATGCAGCTTCTTTCTTAGCTAAATAATTTTTGCACAGGTTGATGAGTGTTTTGGTAATAGAATACTTTACTACTAATACGAAAACTGCTAGGTATTGATAACCATGTATGTCCATCCTGAAGAACTGCCATTCTCCACCCAGAGGGTCAATGAATATATTATGTTTATGTTAATAATAAGTTTCATGTTATGTGCACCTCACATTGTAAAATGCTCTGTTGTTACTGATGGATTCCTCTATAATTTTCTAAGTAAGATAATGTAGTACGTTTGTGTGTTGTTAACAATTACTTGGATTACCTACATAGAACTAAATGTTACTGTGCTATTATTACACTGTTCATGACTTAGTACAGTCAAAAACATTTCTTTAGTACCAATGTTCTGGTACATTAGTCTTGTTTTTGTTCTTTAGCTACAGTGGTGTTTACTGATGTTCTAGTACATTAGTCTTGTTTCTGTTCCTTAGGTACAGTGGCATTATTGATGTTCTGGTACATTAGTCTTGTTTCTGTTCCTTAGGTACAGTGGCATTATTGATGTTCTGGTACATTAGTCCTGTTTCTGTTCCTTAGGTACAGTGGCATTATTGATGTTCTGGTACATTAGTCCTGTTTCTGTTCCTTAGGTACAGTGGCATTATTGATGTTCTGGTACATTAGTCCTGTTTCTGTTCCTTAGTAGTTTAGTTAGTGGCATTATTGATGTTCTGGTACATTAGTCCTGTTTCTGTTTAGTTAGTATAGTGGTGTTATTGAGTTTCTGGTATAGTAGTCTTGTTTCTGTCCTTTAGGTACAGTGATGTTATTGATATTCTGATATACTATTGTTTCTGTTCCTCTAGAGCAGGGGTGTTATTAATGTTCTGGTACAGCAGTCTTGTTTATGTTTTTTTAATACAGTGGTGTTATGGGTGTTCTAGTACAATAGTCTTGTTTCTGTTCCTTTAGTATAGTGGTGTTACTGATGTTCTGGTACAGTAGTCATGTTTTTGTTCCTTTAATATAGTAGTGTTATTGACGTTCTGGTACAGTAGTCATGTTTTTGTTCCATTATTACAGTAGTGTTATTGATATTCTGGTATAGTAGACTTGAATTTATTCCTTTATTATAGTGGTGTTTTTGTTTTGTTGGTGTAATGCTCTGGTTTGTATTCCTTTAGCACAGTAGTTTTGTTGATGTTATAGTACAATTGTCTTATCTCTTCCTTTAACCCCATCACACTGGGTGCTGAGCATGACACAATGTTTTAGTGTCTTACCTTGAATATTTTATTAAACAACTTCATGGTTATGGTATGCCAATTAGAATAGCATAAAACCTTTGTTAATAAACCATATTTTAATAACATATAAATAATCAGCTCTTAATTTTGCAAGGCACTATCATAAAAATTCTGAATATTTCCTAGTGTGACACACATGACACATGCTCTCATGGCAGATTTTATCCACCACCCATGGAAGAAGTATGAAATTGAATGAAAACTACTTTCTCTAAAATCATCATTGCTCAGATAAACCACATTAAATATAGTCTTCAACATTTTTTCTACTGAATAGAAAGTCAGACTCCTGCTGTCACATCCTCTCTTTCAAGTTGTGTTCATAGTTCTCTTTATGCTTAACTGTATGTTACCTATAACTAATAGACAGTTAAGGTTTTCATTCTATCAAATGATGTATTTCACAATATTTTCTTCTGTATAACCAACGTTCCATTGAGAAATGACTAGCTTGGATTAATTTGTAATGACTCTTGTCACAGATCTAGAAAGCTAGTAAATTTTTGAGTGATGTGTAAATTTTGCATGTTATAGTCTATGTTGTTTGTAGCATTATTTAATGAAATAAAAATTATAAATTGCGATAATATAAGTAGCATTAAAAGTTATGGTTAACTCTCTTCAACAATCAAGAGAAACAGTGTAGATTGTTCAAGTGTTTCATTTATTTATTTGTTTATGTTTATTTTTTGTGTATAATTATAAAAGCAACTAAAATGTAAAAAATAAGTAAGGATATTTTTTAAGTTAAGATAAAGTAAAATCAACAATAAGTATAATTTTTTCACGAGACACTTGAGCTTATTGTACTAGTTGTAGTAGCTCATGGGTAATGTAATTCGATAGCGTAATGTGAGCTGGATGTTTCTTGACTTGATTTTACATCTTATAATGGCTTGACAGTAGTTTGTTGCAGTTTAAATGGTGATAAACCTTAATTATAAATAGATGTGTTACAAACTAAGAGCTACTTAGGATAAATGAATGTAGTTTCTTCTTGCAATATGAAGTCATTCTAGAAAGAAGAAAGGGTAATTCAGGGTTTTTTTTTAAATTTATTTTATTGTTTTTGGTGGTTTCAAGGTCAGTCAAGTTAATCAATCCTGTTTTGAGTTGGGTTAGAAAAATAACATATAAACTATCAAGATTTACTGAAAAAAATGTTTGAAATGTATTTATGGAGGTCTTAGGGTTATATACAAAGGAGGTATTTTTAATTTTAACATTAAAATAACTTTTCACACAGATTATTCAAAACAAATTATCATATGGACAAATCTTTATTTTATTTAATTAAATATGATTTTTTGTATGTTAGAGACTTGTAATATTAACTGAAACATTGCCAGATTTTTGAAAATATACCACTTTGAAAGTTAGAAGTATTAAATCTAAACAGACTGTAAACAAGCACAAGGAGGTCACATGGTCAGTCATACAGATCAAGGCTGTGTTGAGAGAGTTAATACAGTGTTGTTATATATGTTCTTGTACAATGGATTTTTATCTGTTCCTTTATTGCAGTGATCTTTTAGTTATTTTATGTTATCATAACGTTTTGTTATTCTGGTGTTGTGTTGGGCTTGATGGTTCCCTGAATATATATATATATATATACAGTTGTGTTGTCAGTGTAGTAATATTTTTCTCTCTCTCTCTTTTTTTTTTTTTGTCAATATCCTGTATACTATTGCATCATGAACAGACAGTATACTAGCTTTATGATGTGCTCTTATTATAATGACTTTGTAGGCATTCTGTTACCTTAGATATCTTTTGGCTGTTGTTTCAGCATATTGATCTTGTTAATGCATATTAGTACAGTGAACATATTAACCTGTACACTACAGTTATTCTAGTATATTGTTAATTATTGTATCCTTGTTTATGCATTGTCAGTACAATGATCTTTATGTTGCTATATTAGTACAGTGTTCATGTTGATGTTGTGTTACCACAGTTTTCTTCTGGGAATACTGATACTTCAGGGTACTTGTTGATGATTATTGAGGATGCTTGTTTTTTTACACTGAGGATGGTGGTTTTGTTGGTATCTTCTTAACACTATGGTATGTCCTCTTAGTATGATGTGCTCTATGTCACATCTATTTAGTACAGTTAAAGTTTTAATAGTACAATAATCTTTTTTGACATTCAGTTATTACAGTGGTTTTGTTGATGTAGTAGTTTGTTTCATGGCTGACTGTATATGTAAAAATTAAAACTCCATATTTTTTACAAACACCAGTTTTAATAATCAAAGTATGCTATATTTTCTGCATAGGTTTTTTTTTTCCATATAGGATCCACTTCTTGTCATAGGTAATGCTTTGCTTTAAGAATGACTCCCTCTTGTTCCTAACCAGTTTTCTGCTCTTCTATCAGTTCATGTGGTACCTCTTTGCCCAAATTTTTAACTTTCTGATTGCAGCCAGGTGATGAGAAACAGTTGCACTGGAAACTTCTCAGTCCACTGAAAGTGCCTGAACTGTCATGTGTGGGCTAGCTCATGCAGTAGCACTTAATATGAACTGTCATGTGTGGGCTAGCTTATGCAGTAGCACTTAATATGAACTGTCATGTGTGGGCTAGCTTATGCAGTAGCACTTAATATGAACTGTCATGTGTGGGCTAGCTTATGCAGTAGCACTTAATATGAACTGTCATGTGTGGGCTAGCTTATGCAGTAGCACTTAATATGAACTGTCATGTGTGGGCTAGCTTATGCAGTAGCACTTAATATGAACTGTCATGTGGGCTAGCTTATGCAGTGCACTTAATAGCACTGTAATATGAACTGTCATGCAGTGGGCTGAAGCTTATGCAGTAGCACTTAATATGAACTGTCATGTGTGGGCTAGCTTATGCAGTAGCACTTAATATGAACTGTCATGTGTGGGCTAGCTTATGCAGTAGCACTTAATATGAACTGTCATGTGTGGGCTAGCTTATGCAGTAGCACTTAATATGAACTGTCATGTGTGGGCTAGCTTATGCAGTAGCACTTAATATGAACTGTCATGTGTGGGCTAGCTTATGCAGTAGCACTTAATATGAACTGTCTGTCAGTGCACTTAATATGAACTGGGCTAGCTTATGCAGTAGCACTTAATATGAACTGTCATGTGTGGGCTAGCTTATGCAGTAGCACTTAATATGAACTGTCATGTGTGGGCTAGCTTATGCAGTAGCACTTAATATGAACTGTCATGTGTGGGCTAGCTTATGCAGTAGCACTTAATATGAACTGTCATGTGTGCTGTGTAGGCTATGCAGTAGCACTTAATATGAACTGTCAGCTAGCTTATGCAGTAGCACTTACTGTTTCTTCATTCACAACAGATTGAAGCCTTCCTCAGTGTTTATTCTCGAGGTTCCTATTACCAGAACGAATAGTAGTTTGAGAAGTATTCCCTTGTTCCAGTGCCAAATTGATGTTTTTAGCAACCTTGACTGCATTTTTTTGCCAATTTGAGCTCATATCAAAAAAGTAGTTTCAGTTCTTTTGAAGAAATCATCTTGTGTAGGGTTCCAAAGAAATACAAAAACAATTATAATACAACTTGACATGACAGGCAAATGTAAAACACAGCACTCTCATCAGTATCAAATAGCATACAGTCAAGTTACTGTATTCAGCTTATTCTAATCACAGTCACTGTTCTACTAAGTGAAAATAAGCCATTTCATATAAAATGACCTAATAAATGCTCTTCTTTATGTAATAACAATACTTAAATTAGCTAGCTTTGAAAAAATAAAAAGCTTCATTTTCTCTAGTGTAAGTTATATGAATATAGGTTTTTTCATGTTCATTCATTTGATGTTTGTGCTTCAAATTATTTCTGCTTAAAACACAAACTTCATTGCCTGTAACTTTAATTGTATTCTTGATAAACAACTTTTCGGTAGTTTATACATTCCAGATCAAAAGGTTAATGAAAGTATCATAGAAGTCTGTGTTATCAGTAACACATTCAAACAAGAAAAATTAATCTTTTTAGATAAATAATTAAAATGAATTAAAGAAATGTCTTAGTGTTTTAATTTTTTTTTGTAAGTTTTTTTATGTGTATATCCATACTTCAGTTAGAAAAATATATCTTTAGCATGCTGAAGCTGGAGGCATATTTTTGTTTTATTTGAATTTGTTTAGAAAGTTTAGTTTCTGTAATGTTTTTTAGGTCTAAAGACTTGTTATTTTTGTGAGAATGATAACGTAATATGCATTTTGTTTTTTACCAGGCCACATTAAGTGTGATGCAAAATGTCCTTAGTGCAAGTGGCTAACCAGACATTCAAACTACTTTTTGTCAGTTCTTCAGTTGCTTACTTGGATTAGTAAAATTTTGCTGCTCAGAAAAACAATCTAAACACAGGTATAAACACATATCTTTATATTATAGTATCTAACGTTTTTATTTCATTTGTAATCCAGTTTTATCTGTTAGATAATTCACAATCTTAGTTCTAGGTATTTGTTGCATTTTAAGTTTATTTTATTAAAGGTTGGAGTTAGATATAAATCATTTTAAAGTTTATTTTATTGCTGATTTCCTTGTTCTTCTTTCTGTTAATTCAAGTAAAAATAATAAATGTTGTTAAAAATAAATAACTAAATATTAAATATTATGTTATTAATTCCAACTGTAATCTGACTTATGAATGACTTACATAATTTAGTTCACATCATTGTAGTTTCTGCTCATGCAACTGCTGATATAAATAAAGCAAGACAACTACCATGTCAGCCACATCTCACCCAGAATGATGAGCCCTGTTATTGGTGAAAAGCCTCACCAGCACTGGATATGAGACATTTTGTGTGGTTGACATATTCTTCTTTACTTTCACTCATAACTTCTTAGAATTGTTTATATTAAATTTTTATAATCAAATTGGAATAACAATAAAATAACATTTACATATTTGATAATACATAAGTCTGACTGATCTCTTTACCAAATAAATTTCAGGTGTAACAAAAATATTTTAGGGTAGTTTTGGCTAAAGTAGATTGTGACAGATTTAAATTTTTTTTATGGGCTGCATTTGGCTGCATTTAGAGTGGTTGCTACTTTGGTCTCTGTATTGGGGACTTACTAAAGAAACCAAAGTAGCCAATCCTTATGCTCTAGATGTATGCAACCCATAAAAGCTTATAAGAATAAGAACAAAAATATTCTGGGAACTTTAAAAAAAAAAGAAAGAAAGTTTCTAGTGTTAAAGCAATTTAATAGTCTTAAAATTTGGATAATAATTGTTTATTTTTTTCCCTTATTTCTTGAAAGCAACATACAGGAATTAGAAACCCGTCTTAGTTCAGTGTTGAGAAGACAGTCTGTGTTCTAGGTTATACACCATTGGTATATTCAGTGGATGGAACAATATTGTATTGTTCTACCATTCATCTGGTTGAGGTGAGAGCTTCTGGTTAATTTTATCATTGAGCTTTCAATTTATAAATTTTGTGGTGAAAATTGGATCAAGCTTATAGATTGGTATCATTTTATTTTTCTGTACATAATTATGATTATTTTAAAGCTTTTAACTAAGATATACAAAAATCTCCACAAAGAATATGCTTCATCAAAATCTGGATATCTTGTAAATATTTTCATATATGATATCTAGTCACTCAGTATATAGTAAGTGCATAATGCTACATGGTTACTGTGTGACCACAGCTGCAATCACTGTGTTGCTCCCTTTTGCATAATGTAATGGTAATTCCTTAGAACTAACAACTCATAGTCTTGAGGAAAAGTACTCCTTTATCAAAATAAAAAAGGATAGGGAAATTATATTGGCTTCTTTGAGGTCATATGATGGAGGCTTGGCATCTGGATTAATTGGATCAATTTTTACACTTCTGATGAAGAAGGCAATGGCCACCACATAAGGAAAATAGCTGAAGAGAAATAAGTGTATAAGATAATTCAAATAAAGCTTCTTTATTTTGGCTAGCTTATCATGGTTTTTTTACTATTTTAGCTTTCTAGTATAAATTTGTCCAATTACTATGTCAGCACTACCTCATAACGACCTCAGAAGTAATATTTTCACATTAGACATAAACAGTTACATATTTGGCTGTACTTAATCCTTTCTCAAAGAAACCAAATTCTCTTTCACAGTAGATTGATTGACTAAGAAAGGAATGTTCAAGTAGTCACCTATAAGAACCCCCAAGATTCAAGACAAACTTTTCCACTGCTCCAGAGTTTGTGCATTAGGCACTATTTTCCAAATTTTCAACAATTTTTTTTTTTTTTCGTGTTCTTGTTTCATAATTATGGCTTCTCAGCTTCCTTCATAACTGGTTACAGAGCTACCTTATCTGCCACAAACCTCCTTCCTTCCTTTGTTCAAGGACCTCTTCAGCTCATTTTGTCTTCAGTTGTAATATCTTTACCCTTGATGCTCCATATACTTTTTTCAGAAGGCCTTATACACATAGCAGGTTTGCTTTTTCCCATCTAATCTGGGGCTGTTCTAATTGCATTGGTAAATTGGCTTGTGCAGTTGGTCTGAATCTTTACTGTAATGTTCCTGAATAGCTTAACCATATCAGAATAATACTTGTTGTAAACTGCTTTCTGTGCACATTACTGAGTTACATTTCAATATTTAATTAAATCGTTTTACTCTCAGTGCATTATAATCACATTATTATTATAAGGTATGCTGCAATTCAAAGTTTTGTATTATTTGAGTTTGAATTTCTTTACTTCAAAATAAACCTCTAAAACAATAATTAACAATAGCTTTTGTTGTTATGTGATGCTTCTGTGGTTGTGAATCTCAACTTTAACAACTGGTATAGAATGTCTACATTAACATGTTGATTTTCAAAGTACACTTACACAGGTTGCTTATGAGTAATTTGATTACATTCCAAAAACTTGTCCTGGAGGAAAGTATTATAAAAATGTTCTTAGTTCAAGATAAGCCATGCTCACTTACAAATTAGAAGCTCTATTGCTAAGTGACAGTTTTAACTTGTATGGTATCCTTATAACCAATAGGAAGAGCAGGTTTTGCAGAATCTTTCATGTAAATTATCTTCTATTTAGAACAATGTAAATATTGACTGTATATCAAACATGCTATTGGTGTCAACATTCTTTATATTCACTATGACAAAAACCTATACACAGATAGTATGGGACTTTTTTCTTCACCTGTTCTGTGCATAGGTTTTTTTCACAGTGAATACAAAGCATGTTGGCACCAACAGTATGTTTGATACTTTTCACAATCATATACAGTACTGTGCAAAACTTTAAGGACAAAGTAAAAAATTAGGCATCCAATTACTTTCACAGGACAATAGAAAATTAATCACACGTGAAACATCAGAAGTGTATTAATCTTCATATTCAGTACAACAGAAACTTGGTGGAAGTGCTAGTTGTCCCATCTTTCATGCATGGTTGTAAAATATTTAATTAAAGTTTCTTGTAGGATATTCTTCTAAGTGTCTCTAATACACTCCCATAAAATTTCTTTGGAAGAAACTTTTGTTCTGTGAAGTTTTGATTTATCAAATCCCAGATCTACTCAATTGAGTTGAGACTGGGACTCTGTAGGAACCATTGCATCATTTGAATGGTTCCAGCAGCTTCTTTCTTAGCTAACTAATTTCTGCATAAGTTGGATGAGTGTTTGAAGTCTTTATCTTCTTGTTAGTAGAATCCATTATCAATAATACATAAACCACTGGGTATACCATGATGGATCAGTATCTGATGATACTTGTACTTAAGTTGGATGAGTGTTTGAAGTCATTATTTTCTTGGTAGTAGAATCCATTACCAATAATACATAAACCACTGGGTATACCATGATGGATCAGTATCTGATGATACTTGTACTGAAGTTGGATGAGTGTTTGAAGTCATTATCTTGGTAGTAGAATCCATTACCAATAATACATAAACCACTGGATATACCATGATGGATCAGTATCTGATTATACTTGTACTGAAGTTAGATGAATGTTTGAAGTCATTATCTTCTTGGTAGTAGAATCCATTACCAATAATACATAAACCACTGGGTATATCATGATGGATCAGTATCTTATGATACTTGTACTGGTCCATTATTTTCCATCTATTTTGTAAATATCTCTTGTCGCCTCAGCGGAGCCACCCCAACCCTAACATATGTATATGATACATACCTTTGCATTTGCCCTCAAAGTAGTTCAATCTTCTATGCTGGAGCTCTTAGAGATAGTGATGCTTTCTTGAACTTGACAGAGGATGTTATTTGGTGGCTAATGGCGCCTCTGCAGGTACCTTTCCTATCTTATGTAGCCTTCAAAACATTGAAGACAAAACACCGGTCTTATAATTCTATTCAAGATGGGGATCACCATATATCTGTCTTTTTATTTATTTTCCTAACTTTTATTTACTTTTCCCATTTTACTGTGAAAGAATGGTCAAGCCTATACTTGGCTCTGTTTTATTTTTGTGATGTTCCTTGGGTGCCAACTAACTTGGCCATTCTTTTCAAATTAAAATAAAAGATCCTTTATTCCCAGGAACATTCCCAGTTTTAGCTACTACTGAGAAATTTCCATTACAAAATTAAGATAGTAGTTTGCACTCTGACCCCGTTCACATGTGATTGCCACTACTTTTGACCAGACCTGAAAATTTCTGTGGTTCTACAAGTTTTTTTTTCTTAACTCCCATTTATACATTTGTATTTATTGTTAATGAGTGCACATGAAGAGGAAGGCACCCTCCAGAAAAGAATATCTTCCAGGTTAGTCTGCTTCACTAAATTCTCTCATGATCTTTTACTGTAGTTCAGAATCCTACTTAAACTCTGTTTTATCACTTACCTCATTTGTTAATGCCCAGCTTCTTACCTTCCTAGGAGCTTAAGAGCTCTACTTCTCTGGAACCGGTGTTCTGTATGACACACACTGTTCCTCTTCAATGGGATATTTGCTCTTAGTGTTTTGGAGGAAAGTTAATTGATTTGAGTTTTATATTGTTAGAATCAAAGTGAATTGCAGATAGTTACATACCTCTATAATATATTCTTATACACAACTGGGAGAAATTCATCATAAATAGCATCTCATTCACTGTTGTGTCTGTCATATCCCAGATGGACCTATAAGTCCTGGCATTAAACAAGGTCTTACTAGCATGGATGTAGCAGTTGTAATGTGGTTGACATTTGTTACATATTATTTTTTACTTTCATTCTTAGAACCACAACAGCAAACAGTTAAGTCTTCTTTATGTTGGGAAAGCAGGACTTTTTTATGTTTTCTTAGTGTCTGCACAATAAGTCATGGAAGGTAAGAACATTGGAGAACTTTTAATAAGTTGATGCATGCTTTTCATTAAGGATATTTGTAACTCAACTGTCACATGGTTGTTGACAGCTTGAGATCAACTCTTTGAAACTGATTTGAGTTTTAGAAATGTGCTTAGTGGGTAAGATGCCAAAGCCAAAGGGAATCTTGAATTAAGTTCATGACTAGCATATCTTCTACCACCAGTTCTAAAGTCATATATGACAAGGTTCAGAAGGTCAATGGGCAGTATAATTCCATCCCCCTCTCGATCTTGCTCCCTGATGGTCAGGAAGTAGCTGATACCTGGAGCATTGCTGATACTCTAGGTGAAAACTTTGTTGGGAATCTAGCACTTCTGCTTCTTCCTCCACCTTTTAGCCATCAAGACTCAGGAAGAGCAAACACTTCTGTCCTTTTGAGCTGAATATCTCTATGATTCTAATCATCCCTTTACACTGGTGAAACTCAAACTGGCCCTTCATCAGTCTGGAAGTACATCAGTTGGACCTGATGATGTACACTATGAAATGCTGCACCATCTATCTCCTGCTTCTCTTACTATTCTTCTGATTGTTTTGACCAGGTCTGGCAGGAGAATGTTTTTCCTGATGCCTGGTACCAGGCAACTGTCCTACCTTTTTCTTAGCCTGGGAATGATCCCAAGATTCCTTCAAACTACTATCTAGTGAGCTGTCTCTGTAAAACCTCAGAAAGGATGGTTAATGCTTGTCTAGTTTGGTTCTTGAATGACACAACCTCCTCTCTCCCACCCATTGTGGGTTTCGATGACAGCACTCCACCATGGACCACCTGATTCGACTTGAAACGTCAGTCAGAAAAGCCTTTCTCAAACATCTTGTATCAATATTCTTTGACATTGAGAAGGCTTATAATACAACATGGAGATATGGCATTTTGTGAGACAGCATAGATATGAGTTACGTGGCCATTTGCCCACATTTATTAAAAATTTGTTAATGGTCAGGCAATTCCAAGTTCATGTGGGTTCAACACTTTACCATTTTTTTCTGTAGAAACTTGGAGTCTCTTGGGGCTGTGTTCTGAATGTCACACTTTTCAGTATAAAAATTAATGCCATCACTGAACAACTCCCTCTCACTGTTGCAAACACGCTCTATATCGACGACTTTCACATCTCATGCCAGTCATTGAACATGAGGTATATTGAGCGGCAGCTACAAACTGCTCTCAATTGTTTACTGAAGTGGATCACAGCAAAGGGCTTTACCTTCTCTCTCACTAAAACAGTTTGCATGCAATTCTGTCACCAATGGGGTATTCGTCCTGATCCTGAACTCCATAGCGGTGAAGTTGTGCTGCCTGAGGTCTTTGAGACTAAGTTCTTGGGGCTTATCTTTGACCGTAAGCTGACCTTTATACCACAAATCAAGCAGCTACAGGTCAAATGTACAAGAGCACTGAACATCCTCCTTGTCCTCTCTTCCATCACTTGTGGAGTGGATCGATGTTCTATGCTAAAGATATATCGTGCTCTTATTTGACCGACACTGGACTATGGTTTGCTTGTTTTTGAATTTCGTGCAAAGCTACTCGAGGGCTACCTGTGCTAGCTGTCCCTAATTTAGCAGTGTAAGACTAGAGGGAAGGCAGCTAGTCATCACCATCCACTGCCAACTCATGGGCTCCTCTTTTACCCACAAATAGTGTGATTGAATGTCACATTATAATGCCCCATGGCTGAAAGGGTGAGCATGTTTGATGTGATGGGAATTCGAATCTTAACACACTTGGATTATGCTCGGCCACCTCGACTATGAATCACTGGTCTATGGCTCTGCCAGACCATTGGCCTTAAAGATGCTGGACACTATTCATCATTAGGACTTCAGCTCTGCACTGGGGTTTCTGTACTTCCCAGTTCAGAGCTTATACATAGTCTCATGAACCTTTTTGCACCTCTGCCATTTACAACTGTCTTTACTATATGCTTTGAAACTTTGTTCCTAACTAAAGCATCCCATCTAGGGTTGTGTTTTCTTTCCTCGTTGGCTCATGCTTTTTCAGACCAGACGGAATGCCATTGCTCCTTTTAGCCTTCATATCCAGTCATAGTTGGATGAATTGGGTATGTCCTTGGATAACATTGCTGTATCCACTGGTCAGCCCATCCCACCATGGTTTATTACCATCCCCAATTGTGAATTATCTTAAAGCTATCTGAGAAAAGTAGACACTCCTGATTGGAAATACTGTTTGTTATTTGCTGAACATCTTTTGAACCATCTTTCCATTCCTGTTTATACAGATGGTTCAAAATCAGGTGACTGTGTGGACTCTACCATGGTTGCACGTAGAATCCCCTCTACAGCTTCTGTGTTTACTACTGAACTGTATGCCATCTCTCTTGCCCTGGATCACATAGAAGCTAAGCAGTACTCAAACTGCATGATTTATACTGACTCGCTTAGTTCTCTGCTGGCCCTAGAATCGCTTCACATTGGTTCACACCCTGTTGTCACCAATATTCACAACTGACTGGCCCATTTCTCTTTATCATCTACTTCTATTCAGTTTTTCTGGATACTGGGCCATATTGGTATTCATGGAAGCTAGCTTGCCGACACTGCAGCTAAGTCTATCTGCTCTGGCACTATCACCGCTGTGCCTGTCTGATACATGGACTATGGTCCTGTATTCAAGGCTTGGCTCTGTGCCATCTCGCAGTCAATTTGGAGTGAGCAATGCAAAAAACATGCTTTTCCAAATACAACCCTGTATTAGACTTTGGCTGTCCTTGTTACCGTAAGGATCGGAAGGAGGAAGTTGTTCTAACTAGACTATGCATTGGTCACAGTTTTTTAACTCATTGTTTTCATTTATCTGGAACTGATACACCATTATGTTGTCTGTGTGATGCTCAGGTCACTGTATACCACATTTTACTTTCTTGCCATCGTTATGACTATCAACGATGGTGCCATTTTCACCATATTCTGTCCTAAGGTTTGTCCATAATGACATTGTCCACCTTGGAAATGTTTTTAGTTTTTTTAAAGGCCATCAGTCTTTCTAATGCCATTTAAGTTTCTTTAGACCTTCTTTGATGAGAATCCCTTTGGAGAATCACAGTCTATCTAGTTTGATTTGAAATTAGAAAATGACTGTAAAGTCAAGTAACTCAAATAGGACTGGAAAGGTCTACTTAGGTGACTAACGCTGCTGTTTGAACTACCTGTTAGTCATCCTGGCAAGTTACTATTAAAATTTTGCTACACTTCCTTTAAAACTTTAATTACTTTACTTTTTGAAAATAGCTATAACATCAAATAACTTGGAACCAAGACTGGAAAGGCCAGCTACAGGTGACTGATGATGGTTTTCGTACTTATCTCTTTTAATCTTCCTAGCGAGTTATGATAATTACAGTTATGCTGCAGAAAGTCCTCTACAACTTGTATTACTGTAGTTTTGTTTTAATGCTTTAGACTAGATGTAAACATTGGTTTATGGTTTTTTTACTTTTTTTTTTTTACCTTAATTTTCTTTTATTTTACTTTAATTTTATCTTTTTACTGGATGTTTAGCACAGATAGCCTAGCTGCTTTGTGCCATAAAACACCAAATCAACCAACCAACCAACTAAGGAAGATAATTACTACCTTCAGTGTAACCTAGAAAAATAATTTTTTTCTTTACCTCCCACATTTGAGATTGTTTATAAGTAGAACTGGTTTATTTTTCTTTATTCAGAATAGTATGTAGTTATTCATTCAAACAAGTCAGAAACCTTCCAAGAACTTCTGTTATAATTTGTTTCCAATGTGTTCATGAAGAAAACATTTGTTTTTAAAGTAGCTATATGTCTTAAGCTAGTTGCATAATTGTTAAACTGATCAAACGTAGGAACAAAACAAAGTAAAATTAGTTCTAAGTATTCTGAAAGTGTTTGATACCAAACCATAAAGAAATTCAGAATTAAATTTGAATTTTGAAAGTGTGTTTCGGGGCTAACACACAGGTTTTATTTTGGTCTTTTTCAGGCAATAAAATGTTTACATTTACAGAAAGTAAACTAAAATAATTTTTTATTTTATAACTTTTTTTTGCTTGTCTACTAGCTAGTTGTAGGTTTCAAATAAATTAACTATTGCAAACTTTAGATCTGAGAGTTTATATATAAAGGAAAAGAGTATGACAAAAAAGAAAAATAAACTTTACAGATTCTTTATTTTGAATTATTTTTATAAGATATTGGCACAATGGCTTATGAAAAGAAAATACTTTATCACTAGTACAGTTTTAAAGTTAAGGTTTATCATTTACATTTCATTTCACTTAACCATTTCTGTGAGTCTTTAAATGTATGTGAACTAGTTGATTCTTTCAGATTTTAGATAGGTATGGTTTGTATCAACTTACAACTGAAAAACTTGGAGTTGCAATTGTTGACACATTTACTTACCTGATGAGCTACCTTAAAAGTAGAAACTTTTCTGTTCCCAAGAAGTTGATTGAATCTCTGAGTGAAGTTCTATTAAATCATTGTGGAAAAATGGTGAACTCACAGGTAAGATAAACTGTAGAGTTGAAAGGGTTTTTAAAATATGAAACTTAACAAAGTTTTATATGTATGTATTGGATAAAGGTGTTTTGTAGAACTGTAGTGTATTTTTGCATTATAAATTAGACTAGCTAACAAAGTTTTATATGTCTATTACACTTTGATGAATCTATAATATCATCCTTTAAACATTAAAAATGAATAGATAAGTATGTGTATACTCATATCATGCACACTGACTTTTGTTATTTCATATACACCTGGTACATTGTCAGTTATTACACTGAAGAACATTTTACAAATTTTAAGAACAGATGGGACTTGCACAATACACAGTCAAGAATATATGTTTTGTGCAAAACAAAAGTTATAGAGAAACAAGCATAGGTACTAAAATAAATGTATAACAGTAAATCTGTTGTACTTTTCTTAAATTGATAATTAAAATATCTTTATTCCTTATCTCCATATGCAGCAAAACATTGAACCCAATAAAGCACCCAGATGTTCCTCAGTTTTCACCCTTTGATCATTTCCATATTTTATGTTAATAAATCTAAAATAGCATTATTTCTAGTAGGTTTGTTGACTAATTGGTGAAAAATTCATCTTTTCATGGGAGATTTTGAATGATAAGGTAAGACTTTAGAGAGCTGGAGATTTCATATTTTATTAGATTCAAATACAGCTTAGTTACTAAACTAAATTACAGTGGAATTTTATTGTATCAGTATAGTAGTTTGATGTTATCTTAAAATGTATATTAAAAACCTGAGAAAAGTTACTTTGTTTCACATCCTCCACATGCAAAATTTGATAAGGCTTAGCAACCTATGATTAACAGCAAATGAGTACAAAGTACAAAACTAGAAAAGATACTTGTTTGGTGTATTTCATTATTTACTGTTCTATGTTTTAAGAAAAATTAGTTTATGAACTTGTTTCTAAGTAGTAATAATACACTCAAATGTGACTGTATTTTATGAAATACTAGTCCACTAAAAACATGGCCAAGCAAGTCACTTTGTAAAGGTCAGTATAATAAAAATAATAAATATATATAAGTGTACAATGTTATTAGATTTAAGCTATCTAGACTAAACATTTGGAGTTTTGAGTTATAATTTGTAGTCTTTCTAGAATGAAAAATTCCTAATTTTGTAGTGGTTACAAGGTCAGTCAAATCAACTCAAACCATATGGAGATACAGCAGTGAAAATGAAAAAGTAAAGTATTTTATAATTACCTGGAGGTTATATATGATTTACATGTAAAATCTGAAAAATGTCCTGATGCATAAATGTATGTGGCACTTCAATATGGTCTGTTCTGACAGTTTAACTTTTTGCATATTATATCAGTTATTAAGGGGCCACTCACCTCCATATGAAACTCCCAATCTTTTGGTCTCCATTTCCAGATTTTTTGGCTCCAGCTGTTTGATATGTTTAGTCGAGATGGGTTCAGTCTTTACCTGCATGCTTATCCATCTTCTCTGAGTTCTCTCTCTTATTCAGACTCCTCCATGTCAGTCTTTCTCAACTCACTGTTCTGGCCAGCACAGTTGTGATTTCATCTCTTCAACCTTTTTCATTCATGCCTCTTTTCTTTCCCAATCCCTTCTTTGGCAAAATCATTCCTCCATTGTTCCTCAGCACAGATAGCTCTCATTTAAATAAGTGGGAAATACAAAACAAATAAACCATTTTCCCTCCAGCCAAAGCCAGACTCTTCACAGGTAGCCTTCCTTCTTTCTTGTGTGTTACTACTTCTGACTTTTCCAAATGAATGTTCCACACCCTTCTAGCATTTTTACTTAGCTCTTGGACAATGGTTCATCCATTTTTACAATTTAATCTATAGAGTAGCATTATCCGATACTTTTCATTTTCTCATTTCTCCCACATTGTTTTCTCTCCCATACTTTCTCCTGTTTCATTCCTTTCATGTCCTTCATCCTTACTGTTTAATTGCCCTATGAGATTGAAATTTCATTATTGACCTTCATAACTTTTACTTTCCTCCATTTTAACCTTTGTCCTCTCATTTGATACATCATCTCTTCTTGATGACTAATTTTTTGCTTCTGTTTGCATGTAGTTGTTATTGGTTGGCTTTGCTATTGATATTTATATGTTCTTCTTTATCCCACTCATAATGTTTTTACTGAAATAACAATGCATGAAGAGGTAAGGACTTTCACACCTATTTTACTTCCATCTGTGTACATCTTTGTTCCCAATCTGATCCTGATTATTTTTTTTGCCCCATGCAAACTCTTTGTTGTTATGTTACCAACACTGCTTCTTTCCATTACTCCTATTTCTGTCTTCTTTTATCTCCTGGAACTCATTTTTTTTTTATACAGGGTTTCTCGTTTGTAACCCTTACCTGTTGGCTTTATCAACTTATTAATCTGGTTTATACATCATTGACAAATAATTCTTGTCACTTCTTTCAAGTTTTCTCTCACCAGATCTGTCTTGTCACCCTTTTCATGGCTGCTCTCTTCTGTTGTACATTAGAGAAGATTATGCAAATTGGTATCTGAAACTTATTTTATATGGTGGTTATACATTATCTTCATAATGTGAACATCTTTTCCTCACTGGGATATTTCTTGCAACCTGTTGCTATCCTCCATAACATCCATAGACTTCAAATGGTAAATTCTCACTCTATTTTTATCTCTTACCTTTATAGTAGTCTTTTTACATACCTGCTTCTGCTCTTTAGCAAGTGATACCTATTTGGGGGTACTTAGCTTTAAATCTGCACCACATTACTTTACGGGTCTGTAATTCTTACTGATTAGGTGGAGTGTGTCACAAAACCTGTAACAGATTGCATCAAGTCATGGACTATCATGAGTAAAGCAATGTTGGGACTGACCTACTCTTCATAGTTTTAAGGTGTTGTATTTCTACAGATTCTAATGAATTGTTCCCTCACATACAGTTGAAGGAGTTTTTGCCATTTACCAGTTCCTAGCCACTAGGGAAGTGAATCAAGTAGCTTTTCTTTTCGAGTGAGATTGCTTTCACTTAATCGGGAATAGGGCTGTGGTGTTCTCTTGGTTTAGATGGTGAATACTCTCTTTCTACCTTATAAGAAAAGACAAATTCCCACTGTCACTTGAATTTAAAATTGATAAATTCACCGCATTCTGTTCACCCCTTTGTTTGGATTTTTCTCTTTCTACTGCTGTATAGATGTTAGTTCCTGGTCAGTCTGGTGTTGGATTGGCATATGGCTAGCCAACACAAGTCCTAACATATGTGGTTGGTAGGGATCATTCATCCACTGTGGACCATAAAAAAATTTATTAGCACCATTAGTTTTGGACTGGAGTTTACTCATCACATTAGCATTTCTCCTTCCTACTATTGATTAGATGTTATGTTTTCAGGTGGTCTGGGGTTTGCTCTGTGCACATGTGCCCAGTGTGAGGTTTAGGGATAGAAGACAGTAAGGACCTTCCTTCTACCACTAACTAAAAGACAAATGCTCAGTGCTCACTGCTCTTGAAGAGGTGTTGAACCTCCAAATGTGGTCTGAAGTATCCTAACCACTTTCAGACCTGCCAATTCTTATGATTTAGATGTAATTGTTTTGATTTATTTATCATTTTATACCTGTATGAATTTTTGTAGTAGTTTAAATTCTAATAATTTTTGATAAGTAATTCACTTCTTTCAGCTATACATCTCAGTCTTACAAATAGTTTATTAAGAAGGAACGTAAATAGTTAGCATCAAGGGTGTGCTGATGATTTTTTGAGAAGAAAATGGCAGAAAAATGTGGTTCTGTTTCATTCCTAATGATTCCAACAAAGAAAAGAAATGTTTATAGCAAATAAAACTGCAGGCATAAGTGTTTAAAAAAAAGTTCAGTGTTATTGTATCATCCCCAAAGAGTATGAATTATGCAAGATGTACAGTTTGTGTTTTTGATCTACAATTGCTCATCTATGTGACAGTGTTATCAAACAGCATTTCAGCAGTACTAAACACCAAAATGATTGTTTGAGGTCATCTGGAATTAGCAAACCAAACCCATCTTTTGTAAAACTTGATATCAAACCAGAAAATAATGTGATCAGAGCTGAATAACTAGTCTCCTCTTTCACTGTGAAACCTAACTTTCTTTTGGCAATTTCAGACCATGTCTCAAAAATTTTACCAAAATGTTTCTGGACTTAGAAATTACAGAAATAAACAGATGCTTTAGAACCAAGATCGATGTAACAGTTGGAGAAATGACTAGCAGTGTTAATAATCAGTTGTATGCTGTAATTAGCAAGTACTAAAAGAAACATAATTAGTGTAGTAACCCACTAATTATCACACTCTGTGGGTTCTTTATAGACAACTTCCAAAAACTGTTCATCTAGGTAACTTTTTGCATCAATCCATTCACAATTTCAGCATGGGATTCCAGCTATTAAGTGAGCAGGTGTAAAGTATTGTAGTAGAAATTAATATTTTCATAAACTGAAAATTAGTCTATGGTTGACAAATGTCTGTTATTTTCTTACCCTTCATTTTGTTTAATTCATACTTTTTATATGTTACCCATTATTTCATTTTTGTGGGTCCCTGTGGGATGAGGTACACCCTAATTGCTTCTGTTGTCACTTGCCTTCATTTTATGACAGCTGAACCCATTTCAGTATATTCTGTTTTCCTAGCATTGTTTATTTTATAATTATTTTTGTCTCATTTGAAATCTCAAATAACAGTTGAGTTGAGTTACCTTAGGTACTATGGTTACAGAGCACTTGTAAGCTTCACCATATATAAGATTTAATTCCTTTTGCCTTAGCTTATCATCAGAGAGACTTTCTTCTTGGTTTTATGTCCTTTAGATTTCTTCCCTGTCTAGTTTTTCAGTTTTGTTTTATCCAATCTACCCTCCCATAGTAATGTTTACCTTTTACCTTTTTTCTTAGGTGTTTCACATATATTTAGGGATTTTTTTTTATATATACCTTTTCCTCCTTGTTGTTGGCAGGTTTCCCATTTTCCTTTGTTTCTCTCCACATGTAGCATCTTTCCTTTTTTGGAATTTCTTGGGGAGGACACTGCTATTTATTTCCTATCAATTGCTGATAGGGATTTTCAGTCAGATCTTTTTTGTCACTGATCTATATTTTGGAATCCTTCTGTACATTTATAACCACATGGGGTATCTTTCATGCTGTATTCAGTTTTTTTTATTTCATTCTGAGATATTGTCAACTTTATTGTTTTACATGTCTGTCAGTTTTTCATCCTTTATCTATCATATCTATGGGTTTTATCCATTTGTCTTGTATGATTGATGCTGTTTGAAGTACTAAATTGATCAGTCTCACTTCAATCACTTGGGTCTTTTATCACATTTGGGTTTTCAATTTCTGCATGTCAGGGTATGCCACATTACACATTCTTATTTTCTATTTTTAAGTTTTTCACCATGTGATTTGGTCTAATTTTTCTGCCTTGACTTTTGGATTTGTTTTATAAATTCCCAAGTAATCCTCTCTTCTGTTTTTGGCCTCTAACTCTTCATCCCTTTGTTTTGGTTGTTATTATGTTCAGACAGGATTACATCCAGTTTTTCATGTTAGTTTTTCTTCTTCAGTCAGTCTTCTTCCCAAAATATTTATTCATCCATGTCACTTTGGTACAGATCTCTATAATTGATTTCCTGGGCAGCAAGAATCAGGGTTTCTCTGCTGGTTTGCTTCAGTTGTTTCTTTTGTCTGGATCATCTTATTTCCCTCCATTTCATGTCTCATGTAGTATGTTTTTTTCGACTTTTCTGTTTCTTACCATCTTCCACATTTCTTCTCAGTTGGTTCCAGATAACATTATTAGTCCAGTACATGATTTGGGTTGCTTCATCAAGGATTTTCCATTGAATCCATCTCTTATAATTTCCTTCCCAATGGGTTTTTTTCCTTCCTCCCTGATCTGTTGAATTGTGAATCAGTTGGCCTTTTATTTATCGTGGTTTCACTCAGATCATGCACTTTGTCTTTTTCCTACACGTATAAACTGTTGTCCATTGGAGGTATTTCATCTGTCAACCACTTCTCATGTGTTCATTTCTTATTCATTACTTTAAGTAGCTGTTTCTTTCTTGTCAGGGTACCATAATCCACTTGTTGCCATCTGTCACTGTTTTTTGAGACTGTAACTGGCTAAGTTATTTTTTAGTATATATACCTCTTATTTTCAGGGACATCTTCCCATATTTTTCTTTATGGATCTAGCTCCTTAGTAATTGGAACCTACACTAGTATGTGCCACGGTGTAAGGACATGATGATTTAA
This sequence comes from Tachypleus tridentatus, assembly GCF_004210375.1. Classification (NCBI taxonomy): domain Eukaryota; kingdom Metazoa; phylum Arthropoda; class Merostomata; order Xiphosura; family Limulidae; genus Tachypleus; species Tachypleus tridentatus. Next base: position 30,597,619 of record NW_027467782.1, read on the forward strand.
CTATTATAATTTCATGGCCATGAAACATACACTCTAGAAATATAGTGTTCCATTGGAATGCTTGTAGGTTTTATCCTTCTGATAGGTTTATTTCATAAGTTTGTCCATTCTAGACTATACTTACTCATGAACTGCATGAGTTAAGTAGAAATAAATAACTGACTATCTCTGCTGTGCCTTTTCTGCTGTGGATTTCTACTGATGTAGATGACAAGGTATTTTCCACTATGTAACTTGGGAGCAAGCAGTCAAAATTGCATCTCACTTCTTTGATTAGGATCCATCATCATACCCAGTGTGAATGTCAGTTCATAGTGTCTGGGTTTTGGATTTTTAGTTGAATTAATCAACATAAACTCTCATTTATACTCTTGTTATTCCACCTGTATAGTGGGTCTTAATGGAAGTACTTGCTGCTCAGTACAGTTTGTTTTTTTCCCATCAGCTATGCTTCAGTGTTTATTATTTTGAGGGTATGCCTGCACTTGGGGTGGATTTTGTCATTATATATCATATGATGTACATTATACAAGCATCTTTTTGATGCCTGATGTCAGATTCCCAGACTGATTGTATAGTTTCTCACACTGTGTTAAAACAAAACACATTTGTCTGTTCATGGATCAGGGGTGTTGGAGATTTCTTTATGAAATTGAGGTGAAGATGGTATGACCCTCTTTTCTCTTCCCACCAGATGGCTGGGTTTTGAATTGTTTGAATTTTATTTAGTTACTTTAAGACTGAATAGTCAACATTGATTAATGTGAAGTACTACATTATTAATGTGGAAGTCCCCTTTTTTGTGTAAAAAATACTGAAAATTTGGTTACAGAGTTGCACAGTAAAGTTTTAGAAAGTTGACATGTATCATACCATCATTCATCATAAAAACAAATCACCAACTAGCAGGAAGAAGTTAAACAGTTTTGTTACTTGTAAACACAATAGTTGTATACTATCTGAAAAGACTATAGTTTTGATCATGCAGTTAAAGCACAGTTAGTGAGAAACAGCATTAAAACCATTCATAAAATATGTTTGCGTTTTTATATTTGGGAGACGTACAATGTAATGGTCAATCCAATGTTTACTGGTAAAGAATAGCCCAAGAGTTAGTGGTGAGAGCTTCCAATAGTTGCTGCTTGAAATTAGGAATGGTAGTAAATACACTGGTAGATTTTCCATAAACAAATGGACCAACTACTTGTATTTTTATACTTTTCCTAATGTAAGATAAAGTTATAATCACCAAAACTTTAATTTTACATGCTGATTTGATTGTATTCAAATTTTTATGTTATTTGATTTTAAATTTAGGATACTTGAAGAGTAGCTCAGATATTAAATTTTTTACTTCAGTAAATATGATGTATTATTGTATTTCTTTCCATTGATTTTTGACTACAGTGCATTTGAGTAACTGCATAACTGTAAGTACAACACTAAAATCTCCTATATTGTTATAAATATGCTTTAGAATATATAAAACAATACTAGAAGTAAATAAGTGTACACAGTATTGTTGCAGCAAATGACAGTAGATGAAAAAAAAAGGAGGTATCTAGTATTCCATTTACCATGCACATGTGCTTTTTGCTAAGATATTAGGCATATGTCACTGTTTGATACAGTACTGTTTGCATATTACTTTGGAAAAGAACAATTTTGATATTATTTTTAAAAAGGTAACTGTTTTGTTGAAAATGCTATTTTAAAATACTTTTTTTAATTTCATTTTTTAAGGCTAGTATGACTGTTGCATTAGTTTTTATCTACCTAAGTAACTTACTGAGTGGAGGAAAAAAATCCCCAAAAATAAGTGTTAAAAATAAATATAAACTAATATAAGATAGTTTGAAAGATATTAAAGAATATATTAAATGAATCCTTCTGATAAAAAACAAAATTGGCTTGCTTGTAATTTTGGTGTAGTGAAAAACTTTTTTTTATATATGTACTTTTTCAAGTCCAATTCTGGTAAAACTGACCATTGATTCAATTGTTTATGATGACTGAAAGTTATGAAAAACAAATATGGTAAAGGATATTTTTATTCCATGTTTTTTTTTATTGCTCAGGATGCATGTTTGTCTCTTCTGGCAAATGTTGAGAGATATTGGGTAAAACATTTACATGTGTATAAAATAAAACTTTCTGGTTAATTATAAAAGAATTTAAGAAGACGTGAAAACGAGATTTAAAATCTGCATGAGTTTCAATTATTTTTAAATAATTTGTTTTTAATTTCAAAAGCTCTGAATTTATAAAAGTATAACATAAAAATAAAATACTTAGCTTTATTGAAACCACATAAAGTGTGCAAAGTTCAAGTTAAACAATATCAACAAATAAGGTGTTTTTTTTGCAGTAGAGTAAAACAGCAGAAATGTATTGAGTCAGTGCACCCAGATATTTAAGGGTTAACGTAGTTGAATGAAAAGGTTCATGAACTGGAAAATGTACTTCTTTAAGAAACAGTAGCAGTCTTTTCATCACATTTTGAGCTGTAGCATTTTAGAAGTTAAAGAAATGACATATTTCACAAGAAAATTGTTTATGGAGAATTATATATATGTAAAAATCCAGCTGTTTTTTTTACTGTTTGTGGTTACTTGAAAAAACCAGCTGTTTTTTACATATATAATTTTCTCTACAAGTGAGTTTTTTCGTTTTAACGGATGTTTATGGAAAACTTAATATTAAATTCATTAATATAATGACATTATTAGTTCTTACGTTAGAACAAAATGATTTTTACAAAAGGAGTTAATGTACTTGTAATTATGAATAAGAAAATTTCAGTGCATATTTTTTCTATTAAGATTTCAAGAGAATACTTGCAGAAATTCCTCATGGAAATCTCCAGGAATTAATGCAGTTCATAAGAAAATTTGTGAGTTAACTGAAAAAGCTTGTGAAAAGATGAAAACAGAGGTTTGTATTGTAAATGTAATTACACTTTTTTGATTTACATTGTTTTTCAAAGTGAAATGTGATTACTTACGTGTGTAAATCAGGATGTTGTGTTAGATTTAAATAAACATGCTCTTGAAGTAATTCAAGATGATACTAGTTAAGATTTGCTGTTTAAAAATGCTATGTCATTTGACAAAACTAGTAATGTTTAGAAAGTCCACTCAAAAAAATTTGACTTTAATAAGATAAGTGTGATTCTATTTTCTGTCAAGATACATATTTTAGTCCAATATTCGTTATTTTACTCTAACATTACCACACTTTGTTAATAAGGAGGTAAATTATGTATAGACATTATCAATACTTTTTAGACATGTCAAATATCTCTCCCAACTAGGCAAGGATGTAACTCTACAAATCTGCTTACAGAAAACAAATGCTTTAGTTAACTAAGTTGTTCTGTTTTAAATGCTTCAATAATTCCAAGAAAACAAAGGTTTAGAGCATTCCAAACCTGATAACTTGTTTAAATCAACTATGTTATAACAAGCTTTGTGGGTGTGAACAGTAACTGATTTCAGTTTACACTTTTTTATCATTATTTTTATTTAACTTGTAGTTTAATAGATGTGCTTGATATTTATGGAGATGATCAACTTGAAACAAGTTTATCATGTGAGGTTCTAAGTGATAAAGTAGACACATATCAGGGTTCGAAATTTTCTATCTAAAGCTGGACATGTCCTTTAAAAAATCAAGTTTGACCAGCACTTTCCCATCTATCACTGGACATAGTCACTGGTGGTCATATTCCTAACATATCGGACACAAATACATCCTCCCCTCAAAACTAAGTGAGGCAAAAGTTGTGTATGCACAGCCCAAAGATTTTGCTTAAAAGTATATTCTATAATGAGTGGGAAAATTTGAGATTTAATGTAAGAATAAAAAACAAACAAATTTTAAACAACGGTCGTGAACGCTCACAAAATGTGCTTTTTAGATCGCCTTATCTGTGCCATCCCGGATAGTCACGTGACTACCAAACGTTCACGACAATCTGACCATGGCATCTGATAGTAAAAAAACGGGAAAGTCTCACAGACTATTTCAGTTTGGCTTCACGAGCAAGACTAATGAATCAGAATACAATACTATGGAACCCCGAGTGAAAAAACCCAAGATTGTTGATCCAAGCCCAAGTGTTAAAGCAAAAACTGTTACTGCTAGTATTGGCCCTAAGCCTACTCGTCGTTTCCAGGATGAATGGAATAGAGGCTGACCATGGCTGGAGTATAATAACACTACTGGACTGATGTTTTGCTCAATTTGTCAGGAATATGACCAAAGTAGTGGAAGGCAGAAGAACACCTTCATAACAGGATCTTCCAACCTGAGATCAAGTGATGTTAAGGAGCATGAAAACAGTAGTGCTCACAGTCCAAGTTGTCAAGCTAAGACTGCAAAAGAAACACCTGATATAACTCCCATAATGAAAGAATTGAGCAAACTTAACCAGACTAAGAAAGATCGTTTGCTTGTGCTGTTTAGGACTGCCCTTTATATGGCTTTGAATGCCAAATCATTCAATGATTTTCAAGAGCTTCTGTTGCTGTAGGAACACAACTTTGGTATGAACTTAACAGAACATTATGCCAATGACAAACAAGCAGTTATCTTTACAAAGTATATTGCAGAAACAATTAGAATTAATGTCAGATCTCGTCTGCACACCTCATTATTCTTTGGCATTATGGCTGACGGCTCAACAGACACTGCCAACATTGAGCAGGAGATAGTCTACGTAAGATACTTAGACAGTGACTGTTACTTAGTAACCCACTTCCTGTGTATGCAGTCAGTAGAGAAGGCACTTAGTTCAGGTAAAGGTTTCTTAATTACCTGGGATGGGGATTTTCTGGATTTGTCCTGAATTCCCAATTAAGAAAAATTAAAATGGACAATATTTTAATTCAGGTTTACATAGTCATTCCATTATTAATATACAACAGTGAAAACTCAAGCATTTTTCAGTTGATTTAAACCAAGAAGAACCATGTATTTACCACTGACAGAATTGGAGCTTAACCTAGCAAAACTAGCGTAATAGATAATGGAGCAATTGAATTTTCAAGTACAAATTTACATTTTTTTTTAATTTTTTTTTACAGAAAGTAACTGGTATTGTGTACTAATTTTTTGTACTTGCAGCATTGTCCATATATGGCAAGTTTCCCAACTGGCTTGAATCAATTGTATGCCTGACAGCTGTCAATTTGGGCACAAATAAAGGACTTGTCAAAAGATTGAAGGTGCAAAAACCTTATTTGATAGGGATCCATTGTGTTAGTCACAGATTGGAATTTGCAATTAAGAAGACCATCAAGGACATTCATTATCTTGATAGTATCCAAACCTTTTTAGAAACCCTGTGAAAGTTTTATGACAATTTGCCACAGAACTGGGCTGGTTTCAAAGAAGCTGGTAAGGCCAACAACATTGTTGTTAGAAAGCCAACAAAGGGACAGGAACCTGGTGGATGGCCTACAAAGAGCACACACCCTGGAGTAAGTTTCTCATAACTGGCCAGCTTTAGCAGAGCATTTGTATCAAGTAAAGCTGCATGAAAATGGGAACATGGACAGAAAGCTACAGGATTATACAGTACTTTGACAAGCCTTAAATTCATCCTGTACATGGACATACTCTTGGCAGTTCTGCCTGTTTTGACATCTCTTGGTGTCAAAATGCAAGACAATTCTGCTACTGTGAACATTGTTTCTGACAAACTCACTGTTTGCAAAGAGAAGCTGGGCAATCTGAATCATGTTGAGAGATCCCAGAAAATTGTTAAAGAGCTCACAACATGTGAACAAACTGGCAAGTGGTTACTTAGAGGAAAGTTGATTGCTATTAGTGGTCACGCAAGGGCCAGAGGCTCAAAAAGTGCTATAAAAGAGACAGTTGCTCAATCCGTGGCTGAAGAAACTGCCATCTTCATAGGTAAAATTGTCACATATCTGAATGAGAGATTTGAAGAATTTGATAAGGATTTTATTGGTGCCTTTCAAATTTTTGAACCAAGCAACTAGCCTAAAAGCAAGGAAGCATTGTCATCTTATGGCCATAATGAACTTCAGACACTATTGGACCACTCTGGTGCTCTGCTAGAAGCTAAGGGTTTCAACATTGCAGCTGATATTTGCCAAGCTGACTTACATGAGACACTGCTCAAAGCCACAAGACTTGCCAAATCCACATGTTAAGTCAAATTACTGTTGACAATGATAAACCTTTCCTGGGTCAACAGTGTTGGCCTTGGTATGCCTCATGCAGGTGATTTCCGTGTCATTTGCTGAACCAGAACGTGGATTTTCCCAGATGGCAGTTGTTAAGGATGACTGGCAGTCAAACTAATAAATGATTCTCTTAATGACTTGATGACAAGAAAATTAGAATAAGACCTGTAATCTTGCAAGCACAGAATTACTGTGCAAGTCTGTAGAATTTTGGTGGAAGGACAGTAAAAAAACCAGACAATTTGTGAGTCCACATGAAACTCACACACGTTGAGACAATAGAGATACTGAGTCTACATCAGCTGATGTTTTAGTGCTGGATGACTAAATCTACCAGTTTGATTGATGTGTCATTTTTAATAGATACAAGGCTTGTTGCCACTTGCTTTGAAATAATGTTTCAGTGCCATAAATAAAATGATTCTGTTTTATATAATAATTGTCTCTACTTGATTTCTTGTTTTCGGTAATGTCTGGTGACAATTTTGAGGTGTCTTGCTAAACTTCAAATGTCTGGCAAGTTTCACTGTCCCATGGGACATGTGTCCTGCTGAAAATTTAGAATATTTTTACCACTGCATGTGTTTTATAGTTTTAGAATAAAACAAGTCAAGATCCCAAAACATTTGTGGTAGTTTTAAAATAAAACTATTCAAGATCCCGAAACATTTGTGGTAGTTTTCGTGCTCTTTGCTTGAATTTTCTTATTCCATCATTTTCATGCATCTCATTTAAGTTAATTCTTTTGCAAGCGTTATGTTTTAGATAAATAAATTCTGTTCAATTTCAAAAAAATTGTACACAGATAAATAAGCTCACATAGATATAACATTGTATAATAAAGTAAACAAGAAAACAATGATATTTATGTTAGTGTACATAGTATGAAACAGTTATCAGAGTTTATTATATGACAGAGTTTTTTGAGTTGCAAAAAAACAACTCATAAAAATGTAGCTAAGAGGTGTCTATATCAATCTCTCTTACAAACCAAAGTCAAATTATTGCAAAGTAAAGTAAATGTAAAGTTGTAATGGAGACAAACTTAGTTGAGTGTGTAGAAACTTTTGAATGCATGTTTATGAAGAGATAAGCATGTCATTTTGAATAAACTGTGTATGCTGATTTTAGACTTAGATAAGTCAAGAATACTTGTGGAAATTGTATTTAGTTTAATATTCATTCATTTAGGAAATTGCACACTGGTTAAGTTTTGTTTGTGTGAAATAGCTTACACAAGTTGAAATTGAAGTCCAATTGTGACAATGACATTGTGCTATCATATACCATAGTCATTTCATTAAAAAGTTTGAGTAAGCAAAATAACAGGTAAGGTTAGTCTAAATTAAAAACCAACATACAATGAGATGCAATTTGTAGCTGTCATTCAAGAAATTTCTGAGAAAAGTTCCACACAAATAAATAAAAGTGTTAATGTTATAGATGCTCTGTGGCTAGTTAATAATAAGTTTTTTTCCTTTTCAAGTGTATTACCATTATTTTTTCATTTCTTGTTTTTTCATCAGCATTACTATTTTGTTTTACAGTGTGTATTATAGTTTTCTTAATATTTTTTTGACAGAACGTAGCTGATGTGTAAAGTGTTTCAGACAGACTAAATTTGTTTGCTCACTAGTATGTACAATGCTCTTTATAATTAATGCATGCTTTCCTGCTTTGGCTCTTTTTAGTTTTTTTAACTCCAAGTTTTTAACGATTCACTTTCAATTACATATATCAAACTTTGACTTTACTAATAAATATATAATGAGAAAAAGGGTAGAAATTAATTATAGATTTTCAATTTTTAGTGAGATTCAATTCAGAATATTTTCAAAACATTGCCTAATGATATTCCATTCTCAAATTTAGAAGTTGTATTAATTAACACAAAGTAAACATTATGTACAAATACATTTGTTCAACTGATACTTGAATAGGATAATCAATAAGTACCCTGTAGTTTATTATAATCATAAAATATTTAATTCAGTAAATTGCTACCAATTTATTACTTTTATTTGTTTAATAGTTCTATTTTTTCACAATACTGTACATTAAGTTTAGAATTATTTTAATTTACTGAAACCTTAGCTTCTGTATGTTCAAGCATAAAAAAGTACTTATCACTTTAAAATACATATTTTATATTATATTATATATTATTTTTATTTTATATTAAATACATATTTAAAATACATATATTTTTTACCTGTTACATAGGTAAAGATCAAAGTATTTAGTAGCTCATGTTTATAATGTATTGTTTATTGAAAGTGTAAAACAAGCACATAAATATGTATGTTAGTCTTTGGTTTAAAATGGGAAGGCTGTATATGTAGTTTTAAAACTGAAATATATACATTGTTATCACTGTTAGAAATCACTTGTACATCCATGTTGCTTTTTTGAATAATAGAGCACTTTACGCTACATGTTGCCTCCACTTGCTACTAAAGCTTCTCCTGAAGCTTCAATGTTGCTGAAAGTACTGGCCAAACAGATGAGAATGCAGAAGCAAGAACTCTTAATGAACCATTTTAAATACATATTTTCATACCTTGTTCGTCACTGCTCTAAAGAAGAAATGGAAAAAGCACTCACCTATGTTCAGGTAAGTACTACTTGCATTCAACTTTGGCTTATATTTGCTATTACTTAGCCATATAATTGTGTATTTATACAGCACTTTATTAAAAACAAACAATACTAATACACTTTTAACATAATACTGGTATTTGGCAAATTTAATTCGTATGACAATGTTTAGAAGTAAGATGTTTATGGGAGAAGGAAGGTCAAAGTTTGTAGTCTCTCAATACTGTATGTTATTTTATATCTGCAGTTCCATACATTATTTACATTTTTGACTCAATTAATTAAATACTTAGAATTAAAGTCTCAGTTGTTGTTTTCACATATTATTATATGGGAAAGCATGGGATTCCTTCAGTAGATTTTTGTAAAACCTTGCACCTCTGTGAGATATATGGTATTAATTTAATAAAATCTAATTTAAACTGACTTTGATTATAACAGAATTTCTTATTTTTAGACTGAGACTAATATTGAGATAGGCAGCTTGTTGAGATGTGATTACCAGAGAATACATAATGAATTACTTCTTCACATCAGCACTCACTATGAACAAGTCTTTAGTGGACTTGCAATGTTGGCATGGAAAGATGAAAGTTATGATGGAACAAAGCCTATTACAAAACCAGAAGATATGGTAATAGCTACAGTTGAAATTTGAAATACTTAAAAGTTGCATTACATATCTACAACAAATAAAAAATCTGATTCTGTGCTGTAAAATGTAAATTTTGGGCAAATATCTCAATAAAGATAAATAAAAACTGACATGCTGTGTCAAGCTATTATAAGTTTAGTTGGAATTTCTTTTGGTAGCATCTTGACTGAGATTTTTCCCTGTATCTCCTTCAACAGTTAATGTTGAATTGTTAGTTAAAATAAACATTATGGCCATTCAAAGTAAATGGAATTGTTAATATTAAGTGAAGAAGTATCAGTAATAACCACTTGTTTAATATATTTACTTTTTAGTAAAATTTTAATTTCCTGAGAGCTAATTGAATAAGTAAAAACTACTTAAATATTTAAAAAGAAACCTAAGTTTTAGAACTTCATCTAATTAATATAAATTAAAAAAAAAGTATTTGTGAATGTTTGGTGTGTAAGAAACTTTTCTAAATCTTTGAAAACGTTAAAAAAATGAAACATCTAGGAGAATTCACATCTAGTGTACTTTGATGACAATTTTGTTTTAAATCTTTACATTATAAACTAAAATATTTGCACTTTTTTTTAATACAGTACATTATGCAGAATATATTAAAAGCATGCAGCCATGTATGGAAAGTAATAAATTTAAAAGGCTGGCTGAATAAAGTGTGAATTGAGAATCACCTTGAATATTAATATTTCTCAAAAACTTGAGACTTGAAGTATCCAGAAAAATTCCAAATGATTGTTTCTGAGTAAAATTTGTCAGTTATTTACTCTTGATGAGTCATATTAGTCAGTTACTTGTATCTGACTTTAAAAATTCTGGTATTTATACAAGGAAATATAAGTTAACATAACATAAGTTTAGCATTGTTCAGAGTAAAGTATTTACAGCAGTGGTGCACAAACTTTTTGAGTCAGGGGCCACAAACAGACTTCTCGTAACTGTAATATGGACATGCTTTCAAGTAAAGCAATTTTAATAATTACAAGCTAAATGAAATGTGAGCTCGCAATCTTTTATGAGAATTAAAGTTGTCAGAAGTATATTTACCTAAGAATTATATACTTAAACATTATAATACAGCAATTATTGTAATATTGTATATGTAGGAAATAAGTACCAGGTATAATTTTTACAACACAACTAAAAGTAGAGTAAGAAACATAACCAGAGCAAATAGCTTCATTAATAAAATAAGTTGGTATTTGTTATAACTTTTGTGAAGAGGAATTGAAATTCATTTTTAAATCAGTAAAAAGTTATTATAACCTTTAATTGATTGCTTTATTTTAATCCATAGGCCAAATTTTTACAGCCACGACTTTTGGGTTTTCTTGCTTTCTTTGATTCCCAGTTGCTTAATGCAAATTTTCCATTAGAGGAAAAGAAACTAGTAGGTGTTTTATTACATGATAATTAGGAAATTTAAATTTATTGCTTGAAAGTTTTGTGATTCATTTGTATATTTTATTTTATTTATCTTAAAGAAAGTAAAACCAGTTCCATAAAATTCTATGTATATCACATGTTTGTTTATTATTGGTTTTCTAAGTTAAACTATTGTTATCATTATTTAGTAAAAAAAAACAACTTTATAATCTTAAAGTCATATTGAAAATATGAAAGTGAAATTTATGTAAATAAATATTTATGAAAGAGCAAAGACTCCTGTATGAATAATACAGGCTTGGCATGCCCAGTGGTTAGCTTGTAGGGTCCAGGGTTTGACATATAATGCTACTGAACATTCTTCATGCTTTCAGTTGTGAGTATGTTATGAAAGTAACCGTGAATCCCATTATTTGACTCATACAGTTGGACAAAGCTCTTATGGTTGAAAGTAAAAGTCTGTATGTTAGTAAGGTGCTGTTCCAGTTATGTATCATTTATCCTAAGAATTGTTGAAACTGATGTAATCATCAAAAAATAGTAACTATAGGTTGTCACGTTATAAGAACTAGAGTTGATCATGCTGGATGAAGGTGATGAAGTTAACCATCTTAGCTCCAATAAAAGAACGAGCTCTTTCTTCATCGTTATCCTCCCATGAATTTATCATAGGAAAAAAAATTATAGACTTAATACTGAATGGAACACAGTTATCTATTCACAGAAAATATAGTTTAATTTTGTAGGATATTTGGATATGTTATTTTTTAGAGTTAATTAGAGTATGGTGCATGTTTTGTCACTAATGGTCAGTACTCTGGTATGTACCATTTACCCATAGAAGTGTTTCTTGAATATGGTTTGTGCTTTATATATGGAACCAATCAGCTTCATATTGTAGTATTAGGCTTACATTTAATTATTTCCTACATCTAAATACATTAAATACAAGGATTGATAAGCTTGCCTGTAGGAACAACACATCCAAATATTGGACAATATTTTGAGTAGTTACATAATTGTATTCCATCCTGTTTAACTAATTGTGGACATTAATGAAATATTAAGAAATTTTGTTGGTTTCTAAGATTTTTTAAAGAACTGACTTGTTAGTATTAAACTTAGTGATACAACATCAATGAATTTTTTGTAGTTTTGCAAACATGAAATGTTTGTTATTCTGTATAGAGATTGTAGCAGTTTCTCTTCAGTGTATTGAGTTTTAAAATGTAAACTGTAGCTGCAACATCCTTATCTTTATATCATCAGAAATTTCATTTAATTACTGTTGTTGGACAGGTTTATTTTAAAGAAACGTAAGAAGTTTTACCACTGTCACTGTATGACACTTATGTGCTTAATTTTTGGTAGTATATATTTGAGTTTTCATGTTTAAAACCTGGACACTTTTTTTCATAAAACAAAAAATCTAGAACTTTACAACTGCTCAAAATTCATTAAATACATAAAGAGAACTTTTATATCTAAAACTAATTTTCTCATTTATTTTAGGCATTAGGAAGTTTAAATTCTATTATGGAGCTAATGGGTCCAAAGCACATTACTGCAGTGAGGATGAAAGTGATGGCTACTCTAAAGATAGCTATTCATTTTACTGAGGAAGATTTCCCTCAAATTTGTACTCAAGCCTGGAACACTTGTTCATAAGTATATTTTCTTTACTTTGCAATTGCAAGAAAAGTAACTTTTAATTAATCTACTTATCTAATGAAATTTCTTAACTTAAACACATTTTTTTATAATTTTATTGATTCCATAGGGTTTTGAAAATGGTAAAAGTGTAGAAAACTTTAAAAACAATTTTGAAAATAATATTCTTTCATTGTGTCTAATATTTTATAAATATTTCTTTAATAACGTCTACTTTGATTTGATGTGGTTTGTTGTCTTAAGTGTTTATGATCTTTGTAGACTTATCTTTCACATCTATTGGGAGTGTCACTCATTGATTAGTCAGTATTGCATTGCATTGTGCAGGGAATAATATGACTTTTATTAACCCTTTTCAGATGGGTCACATGTCAAAGGCCATGTTATTACATTTATTAAGTTGCATTCAAAATTTTATTGAAATACAGTTTTATGAATTTATCTCTATTTCTGGTATCAAACTGTAGATTATAATTCAAATTTTGATATTATACAGTATTTAATTTTGTAGTTTAAAAGTAAGTATTAAACAAATACACCAAAACTTTAATTTTATATGTTCTGTGTTGTGTTGAATGTAGCACTGGTTCAAATTAAATGCTTGTGATGTAAAACACAACGTCTGTAGATGTACCAACTAGGAACTCAAATGGATAAGCTAAAATATAAAAAAAAACACACTTTTATCCTTTTAATTTTCTAAACTATAACAATATTTGTTGAATCGTACCTTTTCATTTTGAGAAATGGTCCTGTATATACATTTACTTCTATATATGATCTGAAAAAAAACAATCAGAAGCTCAGAATATTTTTTTAATGATTTTCCTAGCCATTTTCAAATGTGATGGTGTCCTCTCTTTCTTTCGAAACAAACCTTCATGCTGCTAATTTGAGTCTTTAGCCTGTTCTAGATTTCCTGTTTTATTTGATACAAATACAGTTTAGTTTTTTTAAACTTGATAAATTATAATGGAATTCTATGTTATCAGTATAGTAATTTATAACTGTTTGATTGTTCTAATGTAAAATATCAAAAAGAAAATTTTATTTCATAACCTCCACATGGGACATTTCTGAAGGCTTAGCAAGCTAAGACAAACAGCAATGAGGACATAGGTTGTAACTAAAACTGATAATTGTTTGCTTACTTTGTTATTTACTGCTCTACGTTTTGAGATAAATTAGTTTAAGAAAATTTGTTTTTAAATAGTAATGTTCTATATAAATATACAATTTATAATAATTGTATATGACTGTTATTACCAAATACTAGTCCACTAAAATGCAGATGATATAGGTCACTTTGTAAAACCTAAAGGTCAGTTTTATATTATTGGATACATTAACATTAGCAAACATGCACTGTGGCATTGTAACTTCTGAATTGTTAGCCAAACAGGCTGAAAAGTCAATATTATGAAAATAGTAAATCTATATAAATGTATAATGTCATGAGATTTAAGCAGTTGTGTCTAAACATTTATGTTTTGTAATCTGTAGTCATTCTTGAGTAAAAAAAAAAGCATAATTTATATTGGTTTTGTATTTTATATGGTGATTACGGAAATTGGTCAAATCGACTGAATCCATGTAGAAATTCGTTAATGGACATGAAATAAAATATTTCTTCTTAAGAAACATTTGGTAAAGCTAACTAGATGTTATAAGGATTTCTCATGTGAAATTTTAATTTAGAAGTTAATTGAATTTTGATATGTATCAAATTTATGATATTTGCCAACAAAATTGATACACACAATTTTCTTAACACAAATATATTTTAATATACAAACAACAACAAAAACAATAACTACGGTTTATGATAGTAGCTATTGCAAATATTAGTCAATATACAAGAATTTTTAAAAACTTATAAACTATACTGACTTTTCTATCTGTCTAGAACTGAATATTGTATTGACAGTCCAGGTCCATGACAAGCAAATTAATTTTGAGTTGATATTGTTACACTTTGCTTAAGCTAGCCAGTTGTTTATTTTTTTTGGATGGCTTGATGCTTACAAGCTGACTTTTTATCAACAAAGATATTCAATGTCTGAAGTTAATTTACTGAAGTTGAATGATTTGTAGTGGTTGAAATCTGTAAACTTTCCTGGCGATCTTAAATGTAAAAAATCTGTCTTTTTTAGTTATGTATGAAGGTTAGGATCAGTCTACTTATCTCGTTGTCATAATGTGAAGGTAAGATTCCATCTGTCTATCTCATCTCTTCAGTAACTATTAACTCATTTGACCCATGTATTCTTCACTGACCATGACACAAAGTTTTAGTGTCTTACATTCAATATTTTATTAAACTAATTTTTGTTTATGTTGTACCAATTAATGTAGCATATAAGCTTAGCTAATAATCCATGCTTTAACAGTATACGTTTTAAGCTCCTACTTTTACAAGACAATGTTAACTCAAATTCTGAATTTCCCTTAGTATGACACACATTATGTATTTTTTGCTAAGTATCTTGTCATCTTTATTTTTTCACAATTCTTTGAAAAATTAAGAAATTAAACATTCGTTACTCACTATACAATTGTTATTGCTCAGGCAAACCATATTTTTTTATTGTCTTCAATTTTGCATGATAACAGAGATATAAATAGAAAACCCCTTTTACCACACCTACCTGTCACACCCTCTCTTTCAAGATATGTTAATAGTTCTCTTGTACATTTAACTACATACTACCTACAAACAATAGGAAATTAAGGTTTTATGTGTCAAATGATATATTACATTCTGTTCTTAACAGGTATATGTAAATTTCAGGTTTTATTTACAGTTACCAGGTCAGCCAAAATGACTGATTGCATTTTGAGTTAGGGTAGAAAATAACAGATGAAATGTAAATAGTTACTGGAAACAAACATTTAAAATGTCTATAAAGGTTTGGGTATGACAAAAAAAGGAAATTTGGAATTTTTGAGATTAAGAAAAGTATTTT